>NC_081351.1:16803768-16935819 GCF_029784015.1 Lycium ferocissimum
TTGTGGCTTTTACCAAGTTTTTTTCTAATTGCTTTGGGTTTTTTGATTTGTTTTTGTAAAGTTACTTGAATAGGCAAGTATCATTGGCATTATTTGGATATATATTCTATAAGATCCGTTTGATGCTTGGTTATATCATAAAAAGCGAGCCATTTAGTATGTTGGTTGCGTGCTTTGCTTACTTTAGGTATTATCATTGGCCTTACGATGACTCGCACTTGTTGTTTTGTGAAAGGGTTGGTACTCATTCTCTTCCATATTTTGCAAGGTTCGGATTCGAGAGACGAATCCTTTTGAAGAAGGGAGGATGATACGATCCTACTTTGGCACGCCTCACTTGAAGACTTACATCCAAGGCCAAGATATGGAACTTCGAAAACTCTGCAAGCGGCATGGATGATAAGAATGGAATTGAAGGCCTTTGGAAGCCCCACAAGCCCATGAATGAGGCCATGATGTGTGGGAGGTGAGCTTGGCGAGGCTTGAAGAAGAAGCTACTAGAAAGGGGACCAAATGCGCAAAGTGGCCAAACGTGCAAATAGGGACATTTCTGCAAATTAGCTACATGTGCAAACTTGAACAAGGTCGGGAGTTGGCTATTTGTGCAAGAAGGCCATGCATGCAAGGTTGATTAGAGGGCCATCTATGCAAGGAGGGCGTGTTTGGCCATTGAAGGCCAATTGAATTAAAGACTACACTAAGAAGACTAGCCAAACAAGGCCCTTACTTCATTAAGGGTAGCATTGTAATTGTCTATTAGTCTTCTTTACTTAACTTGTATATATAGCTTGTCTTTCATTGGAGATTTTAGATTGGATGAATTATGTATTGAATACTTTCTAAAGAGTGTTAGTTTGTTTAGGGTTAGCTTAGTTAATGGCGGATTCCATTGTTGGTTTTGAACCATTTTTTCCATTGATTTCATGAAGGGTTGTTCATTTGTGGATTTCAATTGAATTTCCTTGCCTTGATTTCAAATAGCATAGGTTCTTTGAATTGAATCCAAATTGAGAGGTCTGGGACTTTCATATACTTAGGTTTGCTCATAGGTTCATTATTCATTGGGTCTTGCTTTTATCCTCTATTTCTCATCCCCTTTCTTCAATTCTCATCCCCAATTTCTCGTTATCTTTAATTCCGCGTTTTTGTGATTGATTTGGTGTTTTCCCCAAATCAATTCTTATCAAAGAAGTGTATTAAGTTTGAGGAGGTTAAGGGTGCTGTTCGTAGGATGCGCAAGGGAAGAGCGACCGGACCTGACGAAATTTCTGTGGAATTTTGGAAGAGCACGGGCTCGAAACGGAGTTTGAGTGAGCCGACTAGGTTGTTTAATGTCATCTTTAAGACGGTAATGATGCTCGAAGAATGGAGGTCGAGTGTAATGATCCCTCTATACAAGAACAAGGGAGATATCCGAGTTGCGATAAATATGGGGTATCGTCGCTAAGCCATACTATGAAAGTGTGGGAAAGGGTGGTGGAGATAAGGGTGAGGAGAGGCGTGTCTATTTCAAAGAACCAGTTTGGATTCACACCGGGACGCTCAATTACAGAAGCCATCCATCTTGTAAGAAGACTGGTGGAGCAAAGATAGGGAGAGGATGAGGGACTTACACATGGTATTCATCGACCTAGAAAAGGCTTACGACAAAGTTCCAGGGGAGATCCTATGGAGATGCTTGGAGGCTAAAGGTGTACCCGTGGCGTACATTAGGATGATCAAGGACATGTATGAGGGAGCCAAAACCAGGGGTAAGGACAAGTAGGGAGGAGACTCGGAGCACTTCTCGGTTGGGGGGTTGCGTCGAGGATCAACTCTAGTACGTTTTATTTGCCTTAGTGATGGATGGATTGATGAGGCAAATTCAAGGTGAGGTGCCATAGTGTATGCTTTTCGTGGATGACATAGTCCTGATCGACGAGACTCGTAGCGGAGTTAACACTAAGCTAGAGGGTTGGAGACAGACTCTGGAATCCAAAGGGTTCAAGCTGAGTAGGACCAAAACAGAGTACTTGGAGTGCAAGTTCAGTGAAGCACCTCAGGAGGCTAGCGTGGAAGTGAGGCTTGGTACCCAGGCCATCCAGAAGAAAAGTAGTTTCAAGTATCTTGGGTCTATTATACAAGGCAATGGGGAGATTTATGATGATGTCACACATCGTATTAGGGCAGGGTGGATGAAATGGAGGCTCACTTCCGGAGTGCTATGTGACAAGAAGGTGCCACCACAACTTAAGGGCAAGTTCTACAAAGTGGTGGTTAGACCGACTATGTAGTATGGGGTGGAGTGTTGGCCAGTTAAGATCTCTCACGTTCAAAAGATGAAAGTTGTCGAGATGAGAATGTTGAGATGGATGTGTGGGCACACCAGGAGTGACAGGATTAGGAATGAGGCTATCCGGAACAAAGTAGGAGTGGCCTCGGTGGAAGACAAGTTATGGGAACTGAGACTGAGATGGTTTGAGCATGTAAAGAGGAGAGACACAGATGCCCTAGTGCGAAGGTGTGAGAGGTTGGCCATGGATGGTTTCAGAAGAGGTAGGGGTAGGCCGAAGAAGTATTGGGGAGAGGTGATTAGACATGACATGGCACAGTTACGGCTTACTGAGGACATGGCCCTAGATAGGAGGGTTTGAAGGACCCAGATTAAGGTAGAAGGCTAGTGGATAGTCTTGTTTATCCTTCCATATTAGTAGTCGCACTATCGCGCTATAATTTCTTGTGCTTTGATTTCTGCTACTATCTGTTATTTCCTGTACTTTGATTATCTTATTTAATCTGTGTTGCTTTCGTTATTTTTATTTTCATATCACTTTGAATTTCTTAGCCTTATTTGACCTCTTTTTATGCTTGCTATTGAGCCGAAGGTCTTTCGGAAACAGCTGTCCTACCTTGGTAAGAGTAAGGTTTGCGTACACTCTATCATCCCCAGACCCCACGTTGTGGGATTTCACTGGGTTGTTGTTTTCATTCTACCCAATACTTTAAACTAATGCAAGAATCTTATAGGGTTGTTATCCAAAACTTCAGGTATGCCTTTTGTAACTAGAAGAACTATTAATTGTAACACAAGAGGAGAGTATACACTTTTCAGAACTGCTTATTGCTATAACGTATTCTCCATATGTCAAGTCATAACTAAACAATGTTTGTTATATCTTCTTCTTCTTCTTTCCTTTGAAAGTTGAGAAAGTGATACAAGAACGGATACGCGGAAACGAGAAATTAAGAAGATAAACAAAAGGAAAAGAAAAGATAGATAGATTGACACAAAAAATAGGCACAATTAGGCAACCTAGGTTCTTCAATAACCAAGACCTCCTAATTACACTCTAGATAGCACCAACCTCTTAGGATGACCTCAAGGGAATTGAATTCTCAAGCAACCAATCCTCTCAACAAACAATAATCAACAAGAGCCTACCAAAGGCCTCTCAAAAGTTTCTCTCTCTAGAGACAACTCTCAAAATCACTCATAAATTTATCAATTCATCAAAATCTAAAGTCATGAAATGAAAGACTAGCCATTTATACTAAGCTAATAAAAAAAAGACCCTATTATTACATAAATGCCATTAATGAGGCAAGGGCCTTGTTTGGCTAGTCTTGTGGAGATGGAAATCTTGAATTTGCGAATGTGGCCTCATGCAAACCTAGCCTTCCTTGCTCGTTTGACCACTTTAATGCTGTTCCATCTCCAATCCGTCCTTTCCATGCTATCATCCAAACTTTGGCTCCACGGGACGGTCCTTGAAGTGTCCTCGAGGCCACTCGACTTGCATCATTCTCCCCTTCTTGAAAAGGATTCGTCCTCGAATCTAAACTTTGCAAAACCATAGGAGAGACAAACAATAACCAAGTCCTCAAAAGATGAGGGTTAGTGTCAGGGTGGACAAGTCTACCATGCCAAGTAAGCATAAACTTGTGATATAGCCAAGTATCAACCATGTTCAAGAAAAATAAGCTCTCAAGTGGAGCACTATGGGCTTGGCTATCCCAAAGATCAACAAATGAGGATACTATAAAGGGACCAATGGTTTGAAGAAACCAAGTTGGTACAACACACAAGTGATCCTCAAATGCAAAATGATACCATTCACACAAAGTTAGGGCTACACCAGGGTCAAAAGGGCTTTCATGAGTAATAGAAGAAGTAAGCACCCCAATAGGTCCCCACCCCTTATCAAAGGCACTCCCAACAAAAGAAGGACTCTCATGAATCTCATCATATGCAAAAAGATAGTAAAGAAAGGTGTCACGCAAAATAACTTCATCTAGGGTGTCCTCAAATGTAGTTTCACTATTATACTCAAGAGCATGGTCAATGATACTACTACTATTCGGAACACCCAAGGAAGAATTAGCAATTTGCAGACAAGTTTCACCTTCCTTTTGAACACTTCCCCTCCCCATAATTGGATCACAATTCCTCAAGGGAGGATCTCCATCATAGGGAAGAGTGTTATCATCCCATAGTGGATTTTCAAATATCATGTAGCCACCAAAAGTGGCCACACTTTCAACATTACAAAACATTCCACTAGGTACTTCACTCTCAATAGTCGCGTCATCCTCAAATAAAACATTATCCTTTACAAGAGAGCAATCCATGAACAATGAGGAGTCAAAACATGTCATTTCACTCTCAAAAGAACCAATGTCATCTTGCAATGCATTGTCATGCACATGACTAGAGACATGACACATATCACCACTACAAATTTGAGTCTATCACATGACACTAAAACAAGATCAAGAGACTCATTTTGACCTGAAACAAACAAAGGTGAGATGTTACATTCTTTCCATTGACCAACTACATCAACATCATCACTAACTAGAGGTACATTAAGCACATCACAAGGATCCTCAAGTAGTGAATTATCATGACAAACAAGTTGATCAATACAAATTTCAACACTAGTTGGTAGCATGTCAAGCTCACAAGATTTACTAACAAAATTACCACATGACAATGTACTACCATGAAATTCACAAGTGTCAACACTAGGTGGACACAAATCGATCTTGCAAGAAGAATCAATTTGGTCATCAAAAGGATCAACTAGTGTTTGAGCACTTTCAATTGATAATGCTAGTCCATTCAAATCACAAGTGTCAACACTAGGTGGACACAAATCGACCTTGCAAGAAGGATCAATTCGGTCATCAATAGGATCAACTAGTGTAGGGACACTTTCAACAATGATATTATCAAGCTCAATGCAAGGCAAACTAACTCTCATACTTGAATTGACATCAAAATAACTCAAAGAAGTAAGAGTATTAGGATAAGTTATTTTACGTTGCTTCCTCTCTTTTGGCTTCTTCTTTTGGGAAGTGTTTTTGCTCTTATACCCCCTTTGATATGGTTCGGGATAATAGCATCTCAATTCTCTCTTCAATGCATGCCAAGTATTGCTTCCCATCTTGTATGCCCAATAATGTGCAAGCTTCTTCTCAAAAGTTCGAATAGCCAATTTCATCTTCTTTTCTTGTGGATAGTTGCAACTAGCAAAAATTTCATCCATCGTCAATTCCCATTTCTCATATTCTTCTCCACTGGCTTCCCTAGTTAAGGTAGGCCATTTCATATTGGTTTCTTGCGCCTTTACACTTGGATTCTTTCTAGGAAGTATGCGTGGAAAGAGAAGTTTCCCCCTTTTATCCACTACATACCGATGCCAATCTTGCTCATACGGGATCCCATGTACTTCAAACCAAGCAAATCCCAAGCACAAGTCGCATGTATCCATAGGAAGCACTTCACACCATACTTCCTCTTGATAATCCCCAAAAGAGAAGAATACCTTCACCATCTTCTCAACCCAATATCCCCTTGTATCACGGTAAGGGTCTCTTTTCCTAACACAAGACAATCCTAGCCATATGACCGCTTGAGGGGTAATGTAACAATCATGAAAGTAATCATCAATTTCAAGGCAAACTCCCTCATATTCCGACACCTTCACTAACATTGAGTGAAATCTTCCATTAGGCTCACCTTTCATCTTGGCCTTAGGTTGTGCTTTACACACAACACTTTGACCGCCACATGAATCGAAATCCATGGAGAAGTACCTACAAAGAACACTTAGCAAACACGTTAGTAGTAAAGAAACCTCACCACACTCGTGTTTACACTCTTTGTGCTTGGCTAGCACCACCCAAATTAACTCACACTCTTTTGCCTTTTACCACTCAATTGGATTGTCTATTGTTGATTATTGTTTGGATTCAGTTGCTTGCAAGGTGCACAATTACTACTCGAGATCGGAATGGATTATTGTTAGACTCGAAGAAAAAAAAGATGACTGAATTAAAACAAACGCACTTGAATCAAGAAATTAACGATGAAGTTGTAAAACGAGAAAAGAACAAAAAGAATTGGCTTGAAAGAAAGGACTCAAGAATTAATTAACAACCAAGTAAGGATCAATTACTAGTTGTTAATTAGCTAGGAGAATCAAAGAAATGAGAAGAAGAGGTGAACAAACCTTGGCCAAACACTTAGACAAATTTTGGAAGTTTTTGGCCAACACTTAGAAAATTCAAAACTGCTTGCAGCATGTTTTTATAACACCCATAACTTTTTCTCCAGACCGCTGATTGATGAACGGCTTGTTGATTCGGAAAGTGGACTCTCTGAACTTCAATTTAGATATATTATGGGCCCCGTAACTCTTTATATACACAGAGATACACCCCTCTCAAGTTAGACCAAGATCTGCCAACACTTAGAAAAAATTTCTAAGTGTTAAAAAAAGTTACTCTCTGAATGTGGGCTCCACGCGCCCATCAGGTGCGACTGGGACAGATCTGAAGCGTGTAATGACATGGCGGATGACGTCAGCGATGACGTGGTTGTCTCTCTCTCTCTTTTTTTTTTTTTTTGAAATCCAATTTTTTTTTTTTGAAATCTGATTTTTTTTTCTGGGCCCACACATACACTTTTCACCCCTTTACTTGAAGACTTTAGATCAAATACCCTCTTTGGTCTTCTTCTTCCTCTTGAAGATTTAAAGATTTTCAAGAACACCAAGAACTTTCAAAATTTAAACTCCTTCAAATCAACTCCTCTTGTCCCAAATTTCGAATCTAAGCTCTCTTTCACTAGAAGAACAAAGCCCAATGATTTTTATCCTTCAATTTTCACTCAATCTTCAATACCCACTTTGAGTTCTTCAAGTTCTTCAAAACTTCAAAACTCAACAATGGTAGATCCTTCAAAAATACTCCAAATTACTTCAAATTTCGGATTCTTAACCTTTTTCACTAGAAGAACATAACCAATAACTTTGAAGCTCCAATTTCTATTTTTTTCTTCAAAACTCACTTTCAAGTTCTTCAACTTTCAAGCTCCAACAATGGTGAATGACTTAATATGACTCTAAATAGCTTGAAACTTAAGATCTAGACTCAAATAACACCAGGGAACTCAAATCTAGTGTCAAAAATAACAAAAAAGCAAGGATCAAACAAGATCTTGAATTTTTGAATATTTTTTTTTTTGTTTTTTTTTTTTTGTGTAGAATCAAATCCCAAGCTAGATTTGTTGAAACAAACCTAATTTAGGCTCTGGTACCAATTGATACAAGAACGGATACGCGGAAACGAGAAATTAAGAAGATAAACAAAAGGAAAAGAAAAGATAGATAGATTGACACAAAAATAGGCACAATTAGGCAACCAAGGTTCTTCAATAACCAAGACCTCCTAATTACACTCTAGATAGCACCAAACTCTTAGGATGACCTCAAGAGAATTGAATTCCTAAGCAACCAAGCCTCTCAACAAACAATAATCAACAAGAGTCTACCGAAGGTCTCTCAAAAGTTTCTCTCTCTAGAGACAACTCTCAAAATCACTCATAAATTTATCAATTCATCAAAATTGTAGCTTACTTTTCTTGTACTAGGATCCAAAATTGTAGCACGTTCAACACTTAGGGGTCGTTTGGTAGCTGGTTAGGATTATGAAGGTATTAGTAATGCAGGTATTAGCTATGCATGTATTAGTACTACAGGTATTAGTCATGCATACATTATTTCTTTCGATGTTGGTTTGTTATATTAAAATTTAATAAATATTATATACTTCTTAAAATTATTTTTTTTACAATTAAATTAAAAATTATTTATTTTAAAATAAAATAAAATATTATATAAAAATATGGCTTAGAAAAGGAAAGTATTGTCATTCAACTTCTTATTCATGTATTAGTTATTCCATCTTCTACCCCTCATAAAATAATACATAGATTCCCTCATAACTTATACATGTATTAGTTATGCGGGTTTCTAAATTGCAAACCAAATGTCGTACTAATTTATACATGTATAACTTATTCCTAACTAGCTACCGAACGAGGTATAAATACGCAAAAATTAATACATGAATAAGATGTTTCTTTACTAGCTATCAAATATGGTATAAGTTGATACACAAATTAATACATGAATAACTTGTCTCTTGTCCAGCTACCAAACGACCCCTTAGTTCCGAGAAGCAAAATAAACCATTAACACAATCCATACGAGCAGAGGCGGATGGAACACTATAACTAGGGGAATTGAACCCCAAACTTTCGATGCGGAGTATAAATTTATGTATAAAAATTTACTAAAAATAAATAGTAGATATGAACCCTTAACTTTAGAAATATAATGGTTCAATGCTAAAAAATATAAAAGGTTGAACCTCTGGAGTTTAAATCTTAGATCCACCTCTACATACGAGGATACACAGGGCATGGTTGTAAAGTTCATCAAATCTCTCAATTTGAAGAAGGGATGTTTTTCCCACTTCTTTTTGATCAACTGTGTAAAGAACTTGAAGAAGGGATGTTTCTCTTATCGCATAAATCATGTTCGTCTCCATGCGAGGTTGAGGATCCCGAGGTTGAAGTGATCATGTGGATGCCTTATAAATTAATGTTTGGAAAACCTGTTTCCACAAGAAGAAGGTAAAGCTTTCGTTTGCTTTTCCTTCTATAATTTTATTTCCTTTCAGATTTCTTCCTCAAATACGAGACAACTAGGGAAAGAAAAAGTCTAAGAAAAGAACTTTTATTTACTTTGGACCGTTTGTTGTAAAACTACGGGAAAAAAGGGGTCCAATCCTTATTTTTTTGGGGTTAAAACTCTTCCCTTATGGAGCATTATCAAATTTTAGTTGATTTATACATATTTTCTTTTTTGAATAAGTTTAGGAGTTTTCGCGTTGATTTGTTCATTTAATTTTTTATAAAATTATGCAAAAACTGGACGCAGTCAGTTTGTTCAATTTCTTTCCAGAAAAATAAAAAAGCTGACGGAGCTAATTGGGTATTTTTGGACAGTGAATGAGAATGGTGGAAGCACCACTAGGTCTCATGGACCAAGCTATATTTTCCTTATGAAGAAGGGTGACCAATCTTTAGAAGTTTGAAAGATACTTGTAAAGCTTTCCTGTTACACAACGTGAAATAAACCTATTTGGCCATGAAATTTTTTCACTTTTTTTCCGGATTTTTTTTTTTTACTTTATTTCAAAATCAGTGAGTTATAGCATCTCATAAGTTTTGATGATTGACAAACGATCCAAGGACCAGGTCCTCCATCAGGTCCCACGAAAGTATTGCTGTCACGACCCAAACTGAAGGGCCACGACGGACACCTGACCATACTAGTCAAGTACCAACTGACTTACATCTATGACAATAACATAAACATAGGTGGGCCAATAGGGCCGTCATATGACCTTCAATAAACTCATAAGGAACGTGCATGCATCAACTGTTCTGAAGACTCATCTGTGAAAATACTGAACATACTGTAGGAGCCGGTAAGGCTATCATGACCAACTGTAATGACATATGAAATCTTAAGTCTGGACCTCAACTGACTGTACATAACTGTCTACAAGCCTCTACTGGAAAAGATAATACAACATGGTCGACAGGGCCTCGCCATACCCATACATATAAGCGTACATATCTATATGTATACATAAGACCATGCTGACTCCTGGCATCTCCGGAACAAACGGAGTGCATCAACTTCATCCGCTGAGCTGACATCCTAATAGATGGATCACCAACCTGTATCTGCAGACCTGTGGGCATGAAACGTAGCCCTCCCAGGCAATAGGAGAGTCAGTACGAATAATGTACCAAGTATGTAAGGCAAGAAAATAGCATATACACAAGAATCATGAAAGGAATCTATGCATGAGAGTCAATACGTATCTGAATGTATCTGTATGACTGTATATCTGAAAGTGATTGTACAACTCTATATAACTGAAAGTGCCTCTGAGGGCGTATGATATGCATGCTTTCTTTCAAAAGTCATATACATATATCATAGATGTTAGTGCTGACATAAATGTCAGTGCTGAGGAACGTGCAGCCCGATCCATATATCATATCATCCCGCATTCGAGGTATCATCATAATCTGCCCACCGCAGCAGTGTGCATATCTACGGGTCTTCCCGGCCGACTATAGCGCGGCGCGGCGTGAGAAAATAGCTATATATATATATATATATATATATATATATATATATATATATATATATATATATATATATATGTGCATGAAGGACCCGTAAAGATAACATTTGAGTCCTTCGGAGTGACGTAAAGTTGGTAACCTCTGAATATCACTATGGATCTAATATCGTCAACATCTTTCACTTCTACTAGATCAATGATCATGAGACAAATTCAAGAATCATGAACATGAAACAATTAGATTATCAGAAATCCAAAGAAACGTGAGCTTTCTAGCTTTCTAAGAATGGAATCATTATGGATAATGCTCGTTCGTTCGTTCATTCTTTCTCATATGATTCATGCCAAAAGAATAAAAGGGATAGCCTTAACATACCTGGTCTTAGCTCAGCGGCTCAAGAACTCAACTCGTATTTGCTTCACGACCTATATGATAACAATAATAATACTATCATTATTTATGCAACGATTCTCTTAATCGTATAACAAAAATTAAACTTATCCTAAAATAAAATGGGCAGCATCTCCCCCGTTCTTCTCATTTCCCCCAACTCTATATATCAACAACAACAACCAGAACAATCCAGCAAGTATATACATCAATAACAAGATACCATGTCGTAACAACAAGTCATAAACATTTCACGACGGGCGACTAGCCCGGATACGATTAGCAAACACACCTCTCCAATCTTTTCTTTCCTTCAAAATACATATCAATGACAACAACAATAATATACTCAAGTTACTCCAATAATTTCCAGCCACAACACAACTTAGAATATTACCAAACTGTCAATACAACAACAACAACAACGTCAAAATATGATTTCCCGCTATTAACTCTATCTTTCTCATCCCATAATTTAGCTATGACCTGGATGAACTTAAATATATCTAGAAGAGGATAATTCTTACCTTATATGTCAATAAATGATCTTCTTCCACCTTACTTCACTTCGAAGAAATTTTCGATTTTGCTATTACCCGGAGATTACCGACGTGGGTATAACCTCTACGTCGTTCCTTGTGTTTGCTTCTGCGTAGGGATTTAAATCTCGAGTAGATCCATATTACTTTACCTTGAAGTGAACGTGAAGTTGATTCCCACAAGTAATTCTTGAGTACATATGTCCTTCATTCTCGTGAATGTAAGTACGTATAAGCCAAAGCTCCTTTTGCACTTTATCAACAATTCCCTTTATTTAAAAGTAAGAAATCAAAATCTCATAAATTAAGTCCCTTTCCTAGCCCTCTTAATCATGGCTTCATGTTACAGAAGAGATGATAAATATAAATTATCATTATGGACCATGGGGTCCACCCCTTTTGACATTCCTTTGGAATAAAACATTTGTCCAGTAGGTGTCACTATTATAAACATGTAAATGTGTACTTGTTGGCTCTTTAAGTGCTGCCACGTGGGAGAAGGGTGGTGTCACTTGCCACTTATCATCTAATGTATTTAATTTCTCTATCTCCACTACAAACCAATATTTAACCACTTACACACGTAATTGATTTCTTGATCTCCGTTCACTCAATATTGATCACTTTTTAACACACTTCATATACTCATTATCATAATCATGTGACATAGCACTAGTCCATAATCTCGTTTGCCACCATAAAATATTATTTGCAATCATCATCGTCGTCACACCTTTTCGTCTTAAATCATTTCGGGACTTCATTTCTTGTATACACCGAGTTCTTAATTTTCAAGCTTGAATATGACCAAATCCTTCGGGCTCAGGTAAATTTGCTCATGTTGGACGGTCCAACTTCCTAGTCCAAAAATACGGGGTATTATAGCTTGGATCGTATTTCATTCAAATAAATGTTGAACTTTAACGAAACTTATTTTATACGATTCATTTAATTTCTAATCCTTTCAATACTTACAATACTTAAACTTAGCAACTCATATATAAGGGTTAAACATGTCCGACATCCCATAACTTAGAAGACGAACCTCAAAACTCGAGGACAAAATGATTAATGTACCATAAACTAAAGACGTATTGAAATGGGAGATGTAACAATTGCACGGTACTTAACAACAGTAAAGCCGCCGCATCGGTCAGCAGAATCTAAAGAAGACAAGCCTCTATGTTTGATGGAAACTAAAAGCCCTTGAGAAGTCACTGTTCATGTCACATGTTTCCCACATGCTCTCTATTTGATCTCATATTTGTACAACATGTTGGACATATTTTTAACCTAACACTTACAAACTAAAAAGATATATTTTTCCCAAGTGCAGCCGCCACCCCTATTAAGGTGCTCTCAAGAACAAGCCTCAACAAGCCAAAGGACTAGATCCCTGGACTGAAGATGCTTTAAGTCCTTAGGTTGTTGAGTGTTTGTTTCTTTGTTCTATAAATTGTTAACCTACTCTTCTCTTTTAAGAAGTTGTTTGTAGCTGCTTAAATTCAAAGGGATTGCTTGTAAGAAGGTTATCTTTACAAGTTTTGAGAGACATACTAGGCTAGAGTTAGTCTAGGTGTATTAGTTTAAATTCTCATAAGGTATTTGCGGGTTGTTCACCCACTTAACCTCTTGAGTGGTACATTTGTCTAAGTGAAGGCAAGGTGTATTAGTTTACTTGGCTAGAGTTAGTCGAGAGTTGCTTACAATAGAGCATTTGTAAGGGAGAGGAATGAAGAGTTTAATTCCTCGGTTGCAATAGGTTGTAACTTGAACATTGCTCAGTTTAGTGAAGTTGGAAATCCTACTAGGATAGGTCGTGGTTTTTAATCCCTTCAGCAAGGAGTTTTCCACGTAAATACCTTGCCTCATTTACCTTCCATTAATATATGTGAAAACAGTTCAGTGACCAGGTCCCCTAGACTGTTTTGAGTAAACTCTCAAGCTGTGAACTAGTCAACAGTGAACCCATAGGTTCTATCAATTGGTATCAGAGCTTGGACTTTCTAAAAGAGTAACACCTAGAAAGGATCCTCTTATGGCCAGTTCACCAAAACTAGAGAAGGAAGAATCCAGCACAAGACTACCAAGACTCAATGGAGAATATTATAGGTGATGAAGGGCAAGAGCGCGAGAGGTTATAGAAATGAAGGACAACGAGCCTATTCAAGATCTTGAGAAAGGAGAGTCAAAGATAAATGGCTCAGAAAGTGACGACATCGACATGAAGTCTCTCACTCAACGATTCCAGGATATGGCTCGAAGAAATAATGGAATCTCTAATAAAGGAAGATCCAGCATGAATTACAAAGAAAATAATTGTTGTCACAAGTGCGAAAATCTTGTGGTTCCACTAAAGGGTCTGTTACATGGTACCGTAAAAACATTCAAGAAAGGAAATTTGGGAAAAAGTAAGTCTACTGCACAGAAGAAGACCTCTTTTCAACACTTTGAAAGTCCACCCCCTTCCAGACCAAGGACTAGAGGACAACTTGCCTCACAGTCCAAAAGTAAGCAGAGTACAAGGAAGATAACACTCTGGTGTGCAAAGTTGGAAAAGTTGATTTTACTTTAGATGAGACTCATATCGATGAGATCTTGAGAGTACCCACTGAAGGTGTGAAGAAGCTTGGAGAGGACAAGGCCTCTGACGAATTCAAAAGTTTGTTAGTCAGATTTGGTGAAGAGATCGCCACTGATACTCTCTATAAAAAATAGATGAAACCTACCTATCAGCTTCTTTTTGAACTAGTCAACAAAGTCCTGTTACCCCAAAAAGAGAAAAGATGCATTGCTTCTAAGAAGGACCTGGTCCTTATGGAAATCTTGGATGCAGAAAACAGAGTCAGTCTACCCTCTCTTATGATTGAACACATGGTGAAGGTGGTTAATATTAAAGATGGTGTACATGGACTCCCCTATGGATTCTTACTGACGAAAGTGTTTGAACACTTCAAGGTTGCTCTGGGAAATGTCACTAAAGGAATCAAGAAACAGATGTTCTCTCTGGGTACGTTAGAAGAATGTGAAATCATTCCTAAGAAAGGAGGAGTGGGATGTACTTCCACTATTTCGCGATTGATTGAGGCAAACGATAAAGCTCTAGCAGATATAGAGATGCTGAAGGTTGAAAATGCTCTGGTGAAGACTGAAAATGCAAATAAACATAGAAGGAAATAGCCCAGTACAGTGCTGAAGGTTGAGAATGATGAGCTAAGAGAAGACAATGCCAAACTAAGGAGAAAGGTTGAAGAGATCCAAGATAAACTTTTGGTTGCACATCACGCAGCAGACGCTAGAGTGGACATGCTGATTGCAACTCTCAACTCCAACAAAACAACCACCCATTGACTTCCTCTTTGCTATATCAAGTCCTTGATCACCTTGCTGCTGATCTTTTTCTTTTCCTAATCCTACTTTGTTTTGGGAACTGTAATACTGACAATGTTTTTGGGGACTTTATTATGTATGTTTATGCATATATTAACTGTTATGTCTCTGTATATGTTTTTCCCTAGTCTATGTATGGTTGCTTCTGATAATCTCTGCTTGTGACGTTGATAGTCCTTTTTCGATAATGCCAAAAAGGGGGAAATAATATATTGATCAGAGATTCAAAGATGTTAATACTAGATACCTTGTTTCAGAGGGTATGTAGGCAGTCAACAAGAGGAAAACTGCCCTTGGTCCAATAGAGAAAGGGAACCAGGTCTCCACATGGAAGTTTGACTGATATTGAACCAGGCTCCATCTCTTCCTTGAGGAACATGTACATGACATGTTTTTCAAGTGTCGTTAGAAGATGAAGAATGTCTCTCATCGCTCAACAATTTGCTGAAGCTGACTATGCAAGGGTACCTAGTCTTGATATGGTAAAATGATGTTGAGGGACATGTTCTCAGGGGGAAGTTGTTCACAGTTGTGAAATGGTTCAACATGAAGATTGAAGGTCCAGTATGAACAAGCTACATTGTCTTGTCCTCAGGGGGAATATCTTGTAAAAGTTTGTCATCATCAAAAAAGGGGAAATTAATGAGTTATAGCATCTCATAAGTTTTGATAATTGACAAACGATCCAAGGACCAGGTCCTCCATTAGGGTCCACGAGAGTATTACACGGTACCTAACGTACAAGCTCTTTGTCACCGTAATCCTGCCAGCAGAATCTTGCAAGACAATTGTATGTTTGATGGAAACTAAAATCCCTTGAAGAAGTCACTATTCATGTCACATGTTTCCCACATGCTCTCTATTTGGTCTCATATTTATACAACATGTTGGACATCTTTTTAACCTAACATTTACAAACCAAAAAGATATATTTTTCTCAAGTGCAGCCGCCACCCCTATCAAGGTGCTCTCAAGAACAAGCCTCAACAAACCAAAGGACCAGATCCCTGAACTGATGATGCTTTAAATCCTTAGGTTGTTGAGTCTTTGTTTCTTTGTTCTATAAATTGTAAACCCACTCTTCTCTTTTAAGAAGCTATTTGTAGGTGCTTAAATTCAAAGAGGATTGCTTGTTAGAAGGTTATCTTTACAAGTTTTGAGAGGTACACTAGGCTAGAGTTAGTCTAAGTGTATTAGTTTAAATTCTCATAAGGTGTTTGCGGGTTGTTCACCCACTTAACCTCTTGAGTGGTACATTTTTCTAAGTGAAGGCAAGGTGTATTAGTTTACTTGGCTAGAATTAGTCGAGAGTTGCTTACAATAGAGCATTTGTAAGGGAGAGGAATGAAGAGTTTAATTCCTCGGTTGCAATAGGTTGTAACTTGAACATTGCTCAGTTTAGTGAAGTTGGAAATACTACTAGGGTAGGTCGTGATTTTTAATCCCTTGAGCAAGGAGTTTTCCACGTAAATACCTTGCCTCATTTACCTTCCATTATTATCTGTGAAAACAGTTCAGGGACCAGGTCTCCTAGACTGTTTTGAGTAAACTCTCAAGCTGTGAACTAGTCAACAGTGAACCCATAGGTTCTATCAATTGGTATCAGAGCTTGGACTTTCTAAAAGGGTAACACCTAGAAAGGATCCTCTTATGGCCAGTTCACCAAAACTAGACAAGGAAGAATCTAGCACAAGACCACCAAGACTCAATAGAGAATATTATAGGTGGTGGAGGCAAGAGTGCGAGAGGTTAAAAAAATGAAGGACAACGAGCCTATTCAAGATCTTGAGAAAGGAGAGTCAAAGATAAATGGCTCAGAATGTGATGAAATCGACATGGAGTCTCTCACTCAAAGATTCCAGGATATGGCTCGAAGAAATAATGGAATTTCTAATAAAGGAAGAGCATCTCATAAACACCTAAAACCCTGTGTTCACTTTTTTCACTTTCAGTATATGACCAAAGATTATTTAAAAAACTATAACAAAACACAACTCGTTCTTCAACTCTAACTTCAAAATTCCATAAGTGAAAAATATTTGGTTTTCATGGCCAAACGCTTACTAGTCTATCAGTGTGATCTCAATTCCTAAAAGCTAAATACTGCAGAAATGCTCAACCCGTCAACATACAATAGAGAGCAGGTTAATCACACTAGTTGGAAAGTTATGTGTGAACTGAAGATCAAAGTAGATTATAATATCTGGGGGAAGGTAAAAAAGAGAAAACATCAATTTTTAGCTTGACAACTGGACTAGTCAGGGACCACTATAAAACAACTTGGAGTTCATGGAGTGTACAAAGTTTTTGCCTACAACCTCAACCTTCTAAGTCTATCAAAGATATGATATTTATGCTACCTGTAAACATTTCTCAAGAAGCTGAGGTTAATCTTAATATTGGACTTGCACCTATTTTGGAAAGTTTTCTGTCTCTACTGCTTGGAGTGTTTTTTGTCACAGGAGATAGATTTCCCAATTTGACATTAATATTTGGCAAAAAGATGTCCAGCATTGAGAGCAGATCATGACAAGATCCCTAAATATGACATAATATCGATATTGGCATTAAATTGTACCCAAATGATGTTGCTACATTGATACAGGTATGAGCTAGGTATGAAAACAATTAACCATCTCTTCTGTAATGGTCAATATGTTCAGCAAATATGGAGTTACTTTGTTGACAAATTTGGCATCAGATACACCAATACTACATTAAGGACTTTATTGTTTAACTACTGGATTAACTACTGGAATTTTAAATTAAGGCCAAAAACTCCATTGTTGCATATGTTCTTACAAAGGTCATGCGTCCTATTGTATATGGGAGTTGTGGAGGTATAGATACAGTTCTAAGTATGATTTTAAAAATCCATCAACTACTGATCATTTTAAATGTTACACCTTGGAAAATTTCGCGTTATCAAGGCTGTGGACGGCTTAGTATGAGCTAAGGGGAGAGCAGAGTTACACAAGGATTATGGATGGAGATTATGTTATTTGAGCATAAGAACATATATATGGCATTTGGAGAGTGTATGGAGTAAATCGGTTAACATGATCACTCGATGATAGCCCTCGAAACCATGAATTACGGTGGGACCCACATGTCAGAATTTTGTAAAGAATATATTATAAGTGATACAAGTAGTACATGGAAATTTGATCAAGTCCTAAGAAGGACCCATAAGCCAAATATGGACATAAGCCCTCCAAAAGGACGATTTAAGGAAACGTTTTCGGATGAGTTGACTTGGAGGGGCAAAAATGGCATTATAAGTTTGGAATTTGGAAAACCACCAAGAATAAAAGTTGTATATAATTGAAATAGATTTCCAACCATAGGTCGTGGGCCCTCACAAGATGTTGGAATCAAGAGTTATGGCTATTTTAAGAGCAAGACCCTAAGTTTAAATAGCTCACGGGCCCACGTGAGAAGGTCGGTGAAACCGACCTAGGAGGTTTATACCCCGTCAACCCTATTTTTTCAGCATAATAACATTTCAAAGGGTCCTAGAAAATTCTCTACACCTCCCCCAAGCATTATAGTCCGATAAATCAAGAATTTGACAAGATTAAGCCAAACTAGTCAGTGAAAGGTGATTGTTCTTGCTTACTTAAGCTTGGTGTTGGAAAAGGTTGATGTGGCTGAGTTTTTTTTCAAGTATAAGGTATGTTATTTATCCCATCTTTTATGTTGAGTTTATTTGAAGGTCTAAAGCCTTAAAAATGAAACTAGTTATGGAGAAAAAGGTCATAGAGTGTTGTATTGTAGTTGTTGTGTTTATGGGGGCATTTTGAACGTGTTGTGGCCGTGTGGATGGACTGATTTATGCATACAAAAATGGTATCTAACATTGTTGGCGTGTTGATGAGATTATACTCCTTGATTGGGATGGAAGAAAGTGCATATTATTGTTGTATGTTGAAAAACGTCGTGTGGGATGTTTATGGAATATGTTAGTATGAATAATAGTGTTGTTGATGTTGGTATTATTGTTGTTGTTGATTGGTTGCTTCTTTGTAATTTTGGGCTAGGCATATAAGCGGGGGAGATGCTGTCCGATTTTTCGGCGAGAATATAGAGTAGTTTGATTTGAGATTTGGAACAAGTGTGCAATAAAGAGCCTAACGTTAGTGTGAATCCTTTTAAGTGTAGGCTTACGAGCTTGGACGAATAAGCGTAGCTAATAAGAGGTGGAACAGGTATGTAAAGCCCATCCTTTCTTTCTTTTGGCATGTCTTAGATGTAAGTAAAATACGATACGAGCTTTGGGGTAACTCTATTCGTAAGTTCCGAGCATGTTTACGATTCTTATTCACTTCTTGATATTAGCCTTCTTAATATGGTCGAGCCATTGCCCTTGAGTCTTTTGTATGATTGGATAGTACATGATGCATAGAGAGATCCTATTCCTAAAGGATTCTATAATGAATAATGTCCGTAACTTTCATAGGCGGGCTCGGATTGCTTCGATACGTTTGTAGAAGGTTCTATAAGGAATAATGTCCGTAACTTTCATAGGCGGGCTCGGATTGGTTTGATACATGTCTACGATCCCTAAGACCCTCTTTAACGTAGTCCTAATGGCATTTAGAATGGATTTAACATGACTATAGTTTGATACTTGAGCGTTGATTTGTCTACTTATCCATAGAGTTTTAAAAGATGATTTATGTGCATATGGTTTCTCACTACTCTGCTCGTGCTTAACTTATTACTTCTTTCACCGAGTCCGGGCTGTGACACGTATTCGTGCACAACTCAACTGCGTTATTCACGAATCCCTCACTAGGAGCCGGAACACCGTTATATGTATATGTATATGATGATATGATGATGTGATGATACGGGGGATAGGCGACGGGGATGGCATATGATGATTCACGTTCCGAGAGTCCCTCGCAGAGGAGCGGGACACGTTATATATACATGTATATGATGATTTTATTTACCGAGGTCTCCCTCGCTGGGGCCGGGACACGTTATGTATATGCATATTTACAAGATGATTATCTAATTATGTTTCTAAGTTCGTGCGATAGAGCCAAGTCATAGGAAATGAGATTCCTCATACTGACCTTTAATTTTAGCAGAAGGACGACGTCGACAGAAGGAAGTGACTGACGATATTGGAAGTTACAAAGCACACAGGTAAGCAAAGGTACGAAAGGTATATGTCGAATAAGGTATTGAAGTACGATCGAAATGTAAAGTTGAAGATTAAAAGGGAAGGTAAAAGCTTAAGTACGCTTACTCCACTGAGTGTAATCAACCCATAGTAAGAATCGTGAATAAGGTTAAGAAGTGTTACACTATAGGATTGATTACGAACAGGATATGATGTGAATGTAAGGATGGTCGTGAAAATAAGTAAAGCCTAATAGGGAATTGGCCGAAGATATGATGTGACCTATGCGACTAAAGTATAAAAAACGCGAATCACAATCGAGTTTTATTTTTCGGTCCAGACCCATAATGGTATATACGTATGAATGAACGTAATGCGCTATTATACGGCATAGAGGAAGGAAGTGATTTGAATTGTGTCCAAAATATGTGGATATTTGACTTGATATAAGAATTCAAGTAGCAAAACGGAAATAAGTCGGACACGTCGATGAGGTGACCACGACATTACATGGACTTAGAGGAGTTAGAAGAATCGCTAAACTCATCCAATTGACTACCAAAACAATCAATACTCGAATATTCTTGGTATATGACAACATTATTAGACAGAATTGGAATGATTCAAGTACGGAAGAAAAGGAAATGTACCGGCACTTGAAAGAGTCAAAATTCGAAAGGAACTAATATAGCAAGGATATGCAAAAAAAAAAAAAAAAGGAAAAGTGAATTTGGAGTAAATTCATGTATATTATGAAACAGACAGGGGGAAAGAAGGCATGACAAGATAATGGAGGTTGAGTGACTCGAAAGAAATAAGTTTGTCAAACGATACGTTTGTGTTCGGGCTATGATTCGAATCGGCTCGTCTTGCAGCGAAATTTTGTTGCAAGTAGATATGCAGCGAGCATACTCCAAAAAGGTAACGGAGGAAGTGAGAAATGCCTACAAGTAACCAAGGAGCAATATCAGGACAGACGGGATTACTAAAGAAAAATCGCGGCATTAGAAGAGATGAGAGTTTTAAAAGAGAAATACTTATAAGAATCTCAATGATCGTCAAAAGAAAGAAAAAACAGTATGCTTATGGATAGCATAACAGCAGTACTACCTGAGGTTTGGAAATATCTTCTGCGCCGTGAAATCGTAAGTCACCGTTTATATTGAATTGCGAAGTATGCTGTGATACGAAGTATGCTGTGATACGAAGTATGCTGTGTGCTGGAGTATGATGTGTTACGGAGTATCTTTGTGTTACGGGTATGATGTGTTGCGGAGTATCTTTGTGTTGCAGGTATGATGTGTTATGGCGCTAATGACGGGGTGGCGACCATGTTCACCGAGCCCTATAATGGGCCGGATATGTTTTCTACTATTAATGTGCATGATTTGTATTTCAAGAGTAAGAATTTTGGCATTCTGGCTATTATACTTGTTTTTTGTACTTCTTATGCATAATTGTGTTTCAAAAGCAAGCATTTTGGTATTCTGGTCTATGTACTTGTTCACTGTACTTCTCATTTCGGATATCTTCACGATCTTGTATTTCATGCTTTACATGTTCGGTACGTATTAAAATGCGACCCCTTCTTCGGTGCCGTTTCGTACGCGAGGGTGTATACGGATGAGTCGAGGATATTAGTAGAAGATGTTTCCAGGTTTGGATTGGCGAGTTCCATTTCCTTCCGGAGTCTTTGCCGAGTCGGAGTATCTATGTTATGGCATCTTGATTTATGTTAGAGACTTTGCGGACGCAGTCACGTATATAACATGTGTACGTTTTGTAAGCGGCTCTGTAAGCCGATGTATCATTATGCATTATGTTACAGATTTCATATGATTACAGATTTTACTTGATTTGAGAAGGACGAAAAGCATGTTTTTTTTAAAGCTTACATTACGCATTCATTTCATGATTTAAGAGTCCAGTAAGGTTATGAGTATCACGAGGATCAGCGGGTTCACTCGGCCCTAAGTAAGGGTCGGGTGCCCATCATGCCCTAACAAAAGTTGGGGTGTGACATTAAATATATGTACACATGCATTTTTTTTGGCGCTCAAACTGATAGAGACCTCTACTACTTTGGTCAAATGGATCAAGCCACCTCTAATTTTTGGTAAACTAAATACTGATGGGACTTGTGGAGGGGATGAGTAGTCAAAGATGTCCTAGGCAGGTTCATCATGGCTTTCATAATATTACTGGGACAAGGAACAAGTAATTGGGCGGACCCGGCACTTTTGTAACCCAAAAAAAAAAAAAAAAATTTGGAACCAAACTAACCCATTAAAGAAAAAGAACCAAACTAGGCTTCACGCACAGATTCTATGCGTGAATGGGCCAAAGTGTACATTAACATTTTGGCCCTTTCATGCACAGAATCTGTGCGTGAAACCCTTCCCTAAAAACCCCCGACCCAACCTTTATTGTTTGAAAATCAAACTCAAAAATTATGGTTTTTTGCATACTTTGACCGAAGATTAGTCACGTTTCAAAACACCGGAATATAAATATTTTATATAGAAATTAATATTTTTTTGGTGTACAATAACATCAAGTATACATATACATTTAGATCGTCGTTTTAGGGGTTGTAAAGTGCTCTGAAGTACGTTTGAAAACTAGTTATATTTAGGTTTAAGTGCCATATATTTATAGGGTTTTGATTAATCTCTTTTGTTTTACTCCCAAAGCTATGAAAGTACTTTTTTGGTTCAAGAAAGATAGAAAAGAAAAATTACTCTGCTTTGTATTAGTTTTTTTTTTCTTTTATGTCTTTTTTATTTTGTTATTGTATTGTGTAATCCGCACTTTTTGCATGTGAAAAAATAAATATAATATTTAAAATAATTCATCCAATACGAGAGGTTCATAATAATTGAAAAATATTTCATTCCATTAGCAACGAAATAAATCTCTCACTCAAAGATTCCAGGATATGTCTCGAAGAAATAATGGAATCTCTAATAAAGGAAGATCCAGCATGAATTACAAAGAAAATAATTGTTGTCACAAGTGCGGAAAGCTTGAACATCTCTTGGAGGAATGCTCTCCTCATATTCAAAGGCTTTATAAAAATCACAATGAAGATAAAGCTGCATGGATCCAGGTCCTTGTCAAGAATGCCAACAGAAGAAATGATGTTTATCATCTTGTGAAGCAGGTCATGGCAACTAGAAAAGACTTATTCACCATGTATAAAGATAAATAAGATGATATATCTACGATGAGTGTTGACAATGAACTTAAATCTACATTTACACTCAAGGCAAGCTTTGTTGCTAAAAATGGCAATGAAAAAGTAAAAAGGAAAGACTAGATTCTTGACAAAAAAGTGATTTCTACTGATACTCAAAAGGATTTGGACTGCTACTCTCAGAAAAAATTGATATCTCTTGTCGATCTCTCGATTAGTATGTATTCTGGGCGGCAGATGTTTTCAAGCAAAATAGAAACAACGAAACTATGTCCCCGGTAAATCCAAATAATCAAGTTAGAGGAGAGATCAAAGAAAATGCCTTGAACACTCATTAGATGAAGAAGCTAACAAACATTTCTCCTAGACTAAAACAAGAGATCTGTGAGATTCATCTTAGGATTGAGAAAGAACTTGAAAAGGCCAAGGCAAATCTCATCACTGAGCTTGAAAAAATAAGCTCTTTCAGGAGAAGGTAAAGCAGAAAAAGATAGATCTTGAAATGTCATATCTTTGGACATGGCCTTTTGGTAAACCTACTCCAGTCCGTGCTAGTTACGATGTGAAACAGAGCATATGTGCAAAAAGAGCCACAAAATCACACAATGCTCGTGGCAAATGCAGATCTGGTTATGAAAACTAGAGTTACGTTCATCCTGACCACGCTGATTGTTATGATACATGGGGTAAAGCAGGAGCTCGGGCTAAATAGAGTAGAAGGAAAGTGCTTGAAATCAAACCAAGAGGCAAAGCACCCGGTCCCTGGAAGAAGAAGGGAAACTGGCAAGGAGGGGTAAACAAAGATCAAGCATATCCTTTTTATTATTACTTGGGATCCAAACTGGTTTTGGTCCCTAGGGTGAACGGGTGATCAAAGAAAAGGGCTGAAGTGAGAGAGGGCAGTGGAAACGCTGACTGCTTGGAGCATAAGATCGAAGAAATGAATAGTCTCTCACTCAAAGCCTTAAAACACAGGAGTGTGTCAGTGTCAAGAATGCAGAAAATGAAATTTCTTATATAAGCAAAACTGCAAGGCACTCCTCTGTGAAAGCGTGCACCAAGACCGAAGGATTCAGCTACAAGGGATCTGGTACCCAGTGAGTTAAATCCAAGAAAGTGACAACTCTTTGCCATTAAAAGGGAAAGATTTCGACTGAGTAATTCAAACGTATTCATTGCTCTAAATGAAGGGTACTGAGCCTTCTGATATCTATCAAGGTTCAACATGAAGTTTCTCTCGTTGATAATTAAGAGGGTTCAGAAATAACCTAAAGGTAAAGGACCTTGTCCCTATCATCCCTCTTTGAAATCGACTTCAAATAGATGGCTTAAATCCATCCTGTTTGAAGCTGAAATGATCTTGCTATCATCTGGAGTACTGCTCTAATCTATAGCAAATTGAACACGAGAGTAACAACAGTCATAACAATTTGGAATAGTCTCTTTCTGAGGGAAGATGTGAAGGAAAGGTCAAGTCATCTGAAGTCATGGATGATGAAGAGTTATAGTGCCTATATTCTTCTTAAAGTATCGAGCAAAGGGTACCTTGAGAGAAACCAACTGAAACTGAGACTGTCCAAAATCACTTACATCTCCTCAATGGCTAGCTATGTTGAGAGTTTGCTTATATAACCTCATCAGGACAGTACAAATATTGGAGACATTGCATTCCTTAGACTTCTCTACCTAAGCTATTTCAAAATCCAAGGGACCCGATCCTACTTGCTCAGGTTAGTAGTCTTTTCGAGCATTTACATACATCATTAATGTCATTGAATGCATTGTCAGTCCTTTCTCCCGCCTTTTGAAAAAAAAAACATCTCATCGTTTCACATTCTTCAAGCCAGACCTGTTTTGATTCGATAATCTCGACCAATCAAAAGGGAGGTTTCTCACTTAGTATTTAAACCAAAGTGTTTTCTCTCCCCACCTCACAAATTCTTTTTCGATCAAAACCCTTCCCTATTCCCTTACCTCACCTCTTTATACTAAAATCCTGCCATGTCTAACCAAGCTTTAACCTGCTCGAATGCCACTGAAGCCATCCCTACACATTCATCCTCTCAAGCCCCTCCTCCAACTGACCAATCGTCCTCTGTTTTCGAGTCAGAAACCCAAAATTCCCATGAACAAAACCAAATAAGCTCTGCTGCAAAATTAACCGTTCCTGGTCCCTCTGAAACTCAAAAGGAGAAACAATCACAAGATTGTGCCCGTGAATCCTCACATCCCTCTCAGTCCGAAAAACCCATCCCTGAAAATAATGCCAATTCTGTCACCACCTCTAAACTTTTCGGGCTCACTGAGGAAGTAGTTGAAAAGGATGATGGAGTGGAGATAACTAGCAAAGCCACAACCAAGGAGGTGTGAAAGCTTCAGAAAAAGTGAATGAAGCTGCAGTAAAATTAGGTAATCAAAATCTCTTGGACTCAGAAGTAAATGTAGATGAGTTCATTAATCAGGGATTATTTGTATGCTAGGTGTGAACTAGAAATTGAGGGAATATTTGAAAATTTGGATGATGTTCTTGAAACACTCAGTGTAAGGAAAGAGTGATTGTGTCTTTAACAGCTGATAATGTTGATGAAAGCATTAAAAATATGAAAACTAGGGATAAGGAAGACACCTAAGAAAAGAAAAACACGTGAAAAGGAAGATGTTGGATCCTCAAAAAGAAGAAAGTCATGCATGGATAAGGAACCTAGTTCTTCCAACTGAGAAGTTCAAAAAGGGAAAAAGAGTTGCTGAGATTAGAAAATCTAAGGGGACAGAGCGTATTTTTCATGCCCCGAACCTGGGCCTGGACGTAACACGGCACCCGATGCCTGATTGTATGTGACCGAGTGAACCAACTGGCTGGCTCAATCAACATGTGATATCAAAACGTAACTGAATATGGAAACAACGAAACACATACTGATATACTAAAGGTGTAACTGAAATTATAATGTGGAAATACTTAGACAATCTGAAATATCTGAACGTAGCCAACATGGCTAAACCAAAACAATCCGAACAAGCGCCAACAAGGCTAACATAATAAATATCGACTGTACTGTCCGTGTCTGTAAACCTCTAACGAATACCGAAAATTAACTTTGTCTAGAAAGTCAGAAGAATGATCGATATCGCCCGAAGGAAACTGGGGCTTACCAAAGTAGCTGATATGAACACTCCTAAGTAGCTGGATCGTCAACCTGTATGCGATGCAGGCCCCCAAGCAATAAAAAGGGACATCAGCACATTTGAATTGTACTGGTATGTAAAGCAACTGAAGCAATAAAATACTGGAACTGAAACTGAAACTGATAAATGTAACTGTAATAGCAAGGAAGTAGAGATATGAATACTCCCTGCTCTGTATCTGAATCATCTATATTATCCGTGTTTGTATATGTGGGGCCTCGACCCAATAATAAATGCTCACTATGGCCTCGGCCTAGTAGTGCGTCAGTCAATAGCCTCGGCCATGTATACATATACACAAGACTGTACTGTGCCCTTGGACAAAATCACATATGTTTAATTATGGTAAATTAATAATAAGGACTGAGACCACAATAATAATGAACAAAGCTGAACTGAAATAGACATGCTGGACTGAATTGGAACCACTGACTGTTTCTGAGCATACTGAATTTCTAGACTGAGACTCATGTGGTAACAATACATAAGTCTATAAAGATTACATGTTGAGTTTATGATATTCAAATTGACAACCATGAAAAAATTCTGTAACTGCAACCCTAGAAGATAACAGTTCTACAACATATCATGAAACTAGGGATAAACTGTATATTGAGTCAAATTATTGACAAGTATGAAGAATGAGGCGTAGGGAGAATCATGAACATTCACTAACGTAGATAGTTAGCCTCACATACCTTAATTCCAGCCTTTGAGCATAATACAACGTTCGTCAACCCTTTCAACTTTGATCTATATCAATACAAGCCAAAGAGATTCTATATTAGCAATAATATCCATGCTTTGGTCATCTAAGCATTTTATCAAATACTTGGTGGGCGTGAAGCTCCACAACCTTCATTAATGGTGTTTTCTTCACCCAATCCCCATTCTATTACTTCTAGCCGATTCTACAATCTCAATTAGGTGTAATTAACATCATTCTCCATCACCCATATGATTATAACAATCTCAAGTCAACAATCCAAAACCCTACTATAGTTCGTGTAATTCTCTTTACTAAACCCATTTACTATTCTCCCAAGAACTCATCAATTCACTATTATGAATGATTAGAGTGTAGAAGCATTACCTTTTGACGTTCAATCCTCTTGAATTTGGGTTCTAGGGTTTCCACATCCAACAATAATGTTCCAATCACAACTCTATGGATTAGAAGGGTTTACTCAAGTTAGAAAGGGATTAGGGACTTGAATTTAACCTAGAATCATGATAAAACTTACCCAGAACTCCGTTTTGGGTTCATAATGTACCGTTGGAAAGATAATTTAAAGACTTTTATGTTTTAAGGTTTCTCAAATTCCCAACAGATTTTCACAAAATTTGTCTGGAAGACAGACATATCGAAAACTTAGCTGATTCTATCGAATCTGAGCACCTCTCTATTAGCCATTTTGAGACGATCATATCTCCTTGACTCGGACCCCAATTGGCCTAATCCTTATATGCCTGGAAAGGTATTTCTACGTACTACGACTTTCATTAAGGGTACTTTCCCAAATTCCCAACTAATAAAGGGTTTATGGTTTCCCGAAGCAGGCCTGTCAACCATTTTCAAAAAACGTTCAAACCTTCAGTTTTTCCACTATAACTCTAACGATACGGGGTGTTACATTATCTCTCCCTTGGGATCATTCGTCCTCGAATGATGGATTCTGGTAAAGAGTGACTGCCAAGACATATGCACACTAACTGACATGCGCACATTAATGCTGAACTAAAAGGGTTGAACTGAATTATATGTTGAAATGAATGATTACAGAACTGGCTGACTACTAATCTGGCTGAATATTGGGAACATGGAAACCATGAAAGGAAATCTTAATAAGAAGATTAATCACCTTCAACGCTTTCTGCTGACTCTTCAAAGAGGTGAGGATATCTGGACTTCATGTCCTCTTCTGCTTCCTATGTGGCTTCTTCAACCTTCTGACTCCTCCATAAAACCTTAACTGAGGCAACCTCCTTAGTTCTCAACTTACGAACCTGACGATCAAGAATGGCTACAGGAATCTCTTCGTAGGTTAGACCATCTTTAACCGTTATAGTATCAGCTGGAATAACGAACGACGGGTCTCCCACACACTTCCTCAACATGGATACATAAAATACTGGGTGTACAGCTGCTAAATCTTGTGACAACTCAAGTTCGTAGGCTACTAGCCCGACCTTTCGCAGAATTCTATAAGGTCTAATGTATCTAGCACTGCCTGATTTCAGTAAACCTTTTGTGCTAGAAGTGGATGCATGCACCGGAATTGGGCGATAATGCAGACAAAACACCTTTAGCATTCATGAGTCAAACATCGAGCAAAAGGCATCAAGGCTTATCAACATATGAGAGAAGAGTTAATAGCTCTCTTCATAGAGAGAAGTGGAGACACTATTTACACCCTAATCATTTTATAATTAAGACTGATCATTTCAGTTTGAAATTCTTACAGGAGTAGAAAATTAACACTTCTTTGCAAAGACAAAGGCTTAACCAAGTGATATGCTCAAATTACACCTATTAGTGGCGTAAAGTGGACGTTGTCAAATAGTAACCCAAATAAGGTTGGGGTCGAATCCTACAGGGAATATGAATAGAAAAGGGTACTAATTGTATGCGATACTGGTCTTTAAAGGCTTTAATCCTATTCCAAATAGTTTGTAATATTTGTTTTGTAACATAAACTAATACTTTGACTTGAGTTGTAATTAATGCGAGAGAGAGACTAAGGTTGTGTTCTCTGCTTTGATTAGATATTATGCTTCAGGTTTCAATGTGATATACTTCTAATGGTTGTTCTAAGGAATTGCACTTGAAATTTTAAAGACTTCCTAATGTTTCCCAACAGTTAGGCCGTATTTCCTGTTTATGATTTTCCCAAGTACAAAAGAGTTGATATTGAAGAACGATCAATAATGCCAATTAGACTTGTTCTTATTCCTAAGTTAGTCTATTAAATGAGGGTTAACGCCCCGAGTCATTGCTATTCAATCTTACCAATGCTAACTCACTTTCCCAAGAAAAGTTAGAATAATGGCTTAGGCTAATGCTTGCAATCATTACCCAACACTAAAACGCAAATATTGAATGAATATCAACAACCATTATGCATATATCAATAGTAGAAATCCATTCACATAATACCCATCATGGGGTCCACAACCTTAGAATTAAAGTTAGCTACACATGCTTTTGTTCAACAAAGAAAGCTTAAAAGTTGACATAATGTACTTACAATGGTAATACAATATGAACTTCACAACTTCACAAAATATTGATGCCTTGAATGCTCCAACAACTTCACAAAATATTTAATGCTAAGAGTTAACGTTCTAGAGAGAGAGAGTAATGGCTGAAAAACCTAAACTTAACTATTTATAGAACCAAAAATCGCGCCAAAATTCTGGACAAAAACACCCTTCGCAAAGATTGTTACGGACCGTAACATGTGTTACGGTCCGTCCTTTTGTTCCGTCCTTTGTCAGCTTGCTATTAGGTCAACCGTTACGGCTTTTTTCGACGGACCGTAACACAAGTTACGGTCCGTATCTTCCACAGATCATGCCTTCGCCTCTTGTTGACAATGCATTACGCCCTCACGTTACGTTGCGTTTTGCGGACCGTCTTTTCGGTCGTAACATAGACAATACTTAGGCATCTTACTGGAATTTCCCTTCAGATTATAGTACACGTTATGGCCCATAACATGAGTTACGGACTATCCTTTTGAGCCGGCATGTATCTGGATTTTCCTCTCAGGTTACGGATCACCTTACAGTCCGTAACACCGTAACTCGAGTTACGGACCGTCCTTTAGCTCCAAGTTGTCCATTTTTCAGTAATTCTCATCATTTTCGTTCCTTAGTTAACCAACCCTACAAAACATCAAAATAACATAAGAAACGATGTAAAAACACTTAAAAACAAGTAAAACTTCTAGTGAAAAGACATCAAATGTGCCGAAATTCACGGCACATCACCAAGTTAATGGGGTTAAGTTATGAGATACACTATAAGAAAGAAGTAGAGAACAAGGTTGTCCTTGCCCTATCAAAAAGAGATAACCAGCAGCAGGTTGACAATTCTCCAAAATGCTCAGTGATTGTCAAATTGCAACCACAATGGATTGAGGATGTCTTAGCAAGTTATGAAGGTGATCAGGACATAATTCATGCCATATCCAAGATCAGTACCCATCCTACAGACAATTATGAGACAACATTGCAACAAGGGTTGGTCAGATACAAAGGCAAGGTATGGGTGGGAAAACATGGTGATCTGAGGCAACAACTGGTGAATACTATACATGCATCTGGGCTTGGAGGTCATTCTAGGGTCATGGCTACTTATCAGAGACTCAAGGTTGTTTTTTTACTGTTTATTGGTAGCAAATATAAAAAAAAAGTGGTTCAAGAATGTGATATTGTCAAAGGTGTAAAGATGAACAAGTTCCTTATCCTGGCCTTTTGCAACCCCTGTCAATACCAGATGGAGCTTGGGAGCACATTTCCATGGACTTCATTGAGAGTTTGCCCAAATCTGAGGGACATGATACTATCCTAGTGATAGTGGACAGGTACAACAAATATGCCACTTTATTGCATTGTCCCATCCTTTTATAGCTTCCTAAGTGGCTAGAGTGTTCTTAGATACTATCTATAAGCTACATGGACTTCCTAAGAGCATTGTGAGTGACAGAGATAAGATCTTTGTTAGTAATTTTTGGAGAGAATTGTTCAAAAATCTACAAGTTCAGTTATTATATAGCTCTGCCTATCATCCCCAAACAGATGGGCAGACAGAAAGGGTAAACAAATGTCTTGAGAATTATCTTAGGTGCATGACTGGAAATAGACGTAAAGAATGGAACAAGTGGTTATCTCTAGCAGAATTTTGGTACAACAATAATTATCACACATTACCTAAAATGACCCCTTTTAAAGTAATGTATGGTTATGATCCTCCTCAACTCTCTTTTGAGTTGATTGCTTAATCTCAAGTTGCCACCATTGATCAAGTGCTCAAAGAAAGATAGTTGATGGCCAAGATTCTGAAGGATAATCCGGAAAGAGCTCAGAATATGATAAAACATTATGCATAACAAAAGAGGAGTGAAAGGGAATTTGAAGAATTGACTGGGTGTTTTTGAAGCTTCAACCTTATAGGAAAGTATCAGTTGCATTCAGAAAAAGCTTGAAACTGGCTTCAAAATTCTTTGGTCCTTATCAGGTGATCAAGAAGATAGGACTACTTGCCTATAAATTAGCACTGCCTCCAACAGCAAAGATACATCTTGTGATTCACATCTCCCAACTCAAAAGAAAAGTTCGGTCCAAAGTGGTTTCTTCCATTGTGCTCCTCAGATGGACAACCATTACTGGAACCTCTAACTTTGCTAGATAGAAAGATGATAAAAAGAGGCAATAAGGCTGTAACTCAAATTTTAGTCCAATGGGCTAATCTAATGCCAGAAGAAGCAACATGGGAAGACTACACTTTCATTAAGTCCCAGTTTCCAAATTTTGAACCTTGGGGACAAGGTTCTTGAGAAGGATGGATTGTCATGATCTGAAGATTAGAGAGGAATTAATTAGTTTTTAGTCCTTAATTTACAATTTTGTTATTTACAATTTTACGCCTAGTAGTTTTTATGTATTTCAACTAAGTCCCTCAAGGTTGTTAGTAAGGTGGACAGGTTTCTAGAATAGGATTGGACAAGCGTCTTTTATCAGAGTTGTAGATTACATTTTGTTTCATAATGTTGGATATTACAAGGCCAGCTATCAGTGTATTGGTACTCTTATCTTGAATGAAATATCAAAATTCCTCTTTCCTCTCAATTTTATTCCTCCCTTTCCCTTTCTTTTACGAAAATAATAACAGAGCTTTAAGCTACTGTTACATGTTTTACGAGGAATTTGATGGGAACAAAATAGATCATACCCAAGAATTGAGAAATAGACCGTAGGGCTATTCGTGCGTGGAGGACGAGATAATTAGGGGTCGATCGGGAAGAGGAAGAATTTTGGGTGTTTAGGTTTTTTGACTGAAAAGACCAAAAAATCCCTACTATTATAAAGGTGGGAATGTGTTTAAAAGGGCATTTCAAGAAAACAAAAAATGAATATTGCTGCTAACATACACAATTATGTAACCCAAGTATTTGAAGAATGTCAGAGCTAATCAAACTAACCGAAAGTAAATTAATTTGTTCATTAAGAAATAAGTCGTTGGTTAATAAGTTGTGTAAACATCATGCGTCTCACCGGACATGGTAATACGCAAACACAACAACAACAACAACAACAATAATATACCCAGTGTAATCCCACTAGTGGGGTCAAACACGTATCATGTATTTATTGGCTTGGTGCATATGGAGCTCGGGGGCAATCTTGAGTCCCTGCCCGCTCTGTCCCAAGTGGGGGCAATATCTCTTAATATGCCTATCTCCATACTCGAAGCACGGTCAGGCGTAGGCGGCCAAACCGAGAAGATGATGAAAGCGATATAGCCTGTCTTGTGGGAGGCTTTGATAATTTGTACCCGATGGGCCCAGGTAGCTGCACGCCGGAGTGAGCCGGGCCGCCCGAATAAATGCGCGAACTCGACCCCTCGAGAAAGAGTTGCGGGCATCCCGCCCCTCACCGGGGCGCCTTTCTGCGTGTTTCGCATTTCTCTGTCCGCCCTCCCCAAGACGAAGCCCCGGTGGCTGCGAGATGAAGAGCGGGTAACTGAAAGCCCGGTGTTCAACCCTTGTGGGCTCCCCATGGTATCACTCACATATGGGTGAGCGACGCGTGGACGCGTATCGAGATGAGAGTGGAGAGAAACGGGGCTGCATCTGTGGCTCGCCAGGTAGTTCACAGAGTCGAAAATAGTGGCAAACTCGTCCTTCGCCCGATTCGAGTCGGCCGGAACGTGCTTGTCCAAAAACACGGTGGCCGGACCCCCGAGTCGACGGAGGGAGACCCCGGTGGCCCTCGGCTCCCGCGCCCGGCCCTCCCGCGGCCGCGCCACCCGAGCGGAACGTCGCAAACTACACCGTGTTTGTCCACCGGTCCCCGTGCGCGGAGCATTGCGCCGGTCGATGATGAACTCGCATGGTGCTGAGCTGAAGTGCCCGTAAAACACGGAGAAACCGGTTTTGTGAACCTCGAAAACGGATCATGTTCGCAACGGTCGTCAGCATCACTAACGACGAGCCTTGGAGAGGGCCTCGGCCGAACCTGCGTCCCAGTGAGGGCCGCGTGCCGCGTGCGAGCACGTGCTGCAATGGGATGCAGGCACTTCTCGCACGCCCTGCCTCGCCGGACCCTTTGGTATAGCCGGGCCGTGGCAACATTTCGCAATTCGACGTTTTATTGCGTCGCGCAGCGTCGAGCACACCACGAGCGGTACACGGTCACAGTGGGCAGATACTGCTTCTTCCAGGTAGGTGAGAATCTTTGTTGCAACTCATAACTGCCCTCGTTAAAAGGACCCTTTGGAGGCGCGGGGTCGACGATGGGATGCTTCCCAGTGCAGGGCCACCCCTGCGCCGGCTCTTACTGCCTCGACTTTCTTTCTCTGTTCTTTGTAATGCACGTGTTCTATGCATACGCGAGAGAATGAAGAGATGATCGGATACCAATTTGAATCGGCGATACAATTAGAATCAAGTAGCGAAAGAAAGAAAAGGGAGTTTGCGTGTCCGTGACTGTCGAATACAAGCACATGCGTCTCCATGCCGATCTGCAAGACTCGCTAGACATGTCCTGGTACGATGAGATCGACGAACCTAAAGCTACGATACCAATTTTTTCACGACCCGGCCCGCCGCGACGGCGCCGTCTAAATCCCAATCCAAGCGAACCAACATACATAACACCTAATCTATTCAGTACGGTTTTTAGATAAAATAGGCTAATCAATCATTACTTATTTAACAATAAAAGAACAAGTAAATCATGCCATAAATACTGTAGTAAGTGCGGAAGTTCTAGCTATTACAATCCCTAAAATCCGAAAGTTATCGTCTCTACAGACTCTAAGCTAAAAACACGTCTAAGAGCGGGGTAAATCGCCTAATAAATATCCATAATGTCCGGGGACAAGAAAAGACATCATAAGTAGAAGATCTTCGGGCGGCCCAGTATGAGAGCTTTACCCTAAAATTTTCGAATTATCCTCCACGCTAGATATGGAACTTGGTAGCCGGTCTCTATATCGAAATTTGTACAAAGAATGCGAAGGTAGTATCGGTACAAACATTATGTACTTGAGTAAGCATCATAAAGCCGACTAAGATTTGTTTAAATGATATCTTATGAAATCAATAAAATAAATAAACTTGGTCAATGATACACGAATATCAATACATCACAACAAGTCAACCACGGACAATCACAACAAATCACCAAATTTCCAAGAATCACAAACACGTCAACCACAATGGAGATAAATTTACCACTATACTCCCACTCGCTGTACACACATGCTATCTGATGTCATAGCTCAGTAGTCATGACCTGTAAGGGACCCATGGTGTCCATGTACCACTCATTCCGGAACACTCCTCGGACCCGAGCATAACCTCCTCTCTAGAACGAACCTCGGACGTGGGATATAACAATAAGCCTCTTGTTTTCGAAACTATCCTCGAACCATGAGCCTATAATCTAGGCCACATGTGTACCTTGTCATACCTTTTACAGAACAATGTTTCTTACCTTCTCAATATCCACATTCACCTCATCATTTCATGTCACAATATCCTCGAGAAGACCATATTAATTTCTCGTCACAATATATCCACTGCAGATTAAATCACTCAGGAATAATGGCATGAAGCCTACCAGACTTGACCAATCACAAGCACATGTGTGAGCTTAACCACACAATATCACGTAATAAATACTAGACATGCTTTCTCCCAATTTAAGTCACAAACATACACGCAACTAACCAAAGTCTAACTCAAGTAAACCGTAACCTACCTCGCAGTGTGAAATGAACAACGCTTGTCACTCGCTACGCCTTTCCTTTTCTCAAAGCCTCAATACGTTCATGGTCTAGAAATAAAAGACTCAATGAGTCACATTGCTCAATTTGTAAATACCAAGGCAAGAAATACCCTTCCCTCTCCATTCTAAAGCGTGAATGATTTTCAGTAAGTGTAATAACCCATCAAAAGCCCCTAATGTTCATAAATCATCAATTTCTACCACATTCCATCAAACATGCCCATTACAATAGTTTTCTATGGCAAAGACACCATTTTTATAGAACTCTAGGTCTCCAATCACTTAGTTTATGTCTCTAACTGTTCAATTTATGATCAAGAGCAACTAACCAATGTATTTAGATGATAATTAAGCGATAATAACCATAACCCATTAAGTTTAGAAGGTTTATTAATATTCTAGGATTTCTATTTCAATTTCACCATTAAAGCCCCATGGAGATGATTATAATAATGAAGGGGAAGGGAATGATAGAATGAACAAAGAATGGAACTTACCTCACAAGGTTGTTTTGCCCTAGCTTGAAAAATTCTCTCTAAGTGTTTGTTGGGAAATGTGTTGGGGTGTTATTAATGAGAAAATAAAACTAAGGCATTAAAACCCGGCTATTCTCCCATTCTGGCTATGTCGGCTACAATGTCCATTTGCCAGCGATGCCACCGCTATAGCGGTCCCAAGATAAATCGACTCACCGCTATAAGCGGTCGTCACGCCATTATACGAGCAGATTGCATGACCGAGAAGCCGCTACGACAGCCCCAAGAAATTGGCCGTTGGAAGCGGTTAGCCCACCGCTAAAGCGGTACCGCTGCAACGGTACTCCCATGCCACAGTGCATTTTTTGAGGCAATAGCTCAATTTCACGTCTTTTCCCCTATTACCCCACATTTCATCCTAGGCCTCAAAACACAACACAAAATATGCATACATACAAAAAGACGCTCTACGAATCCACCCGTGGCCTCGGAATTCCCAATGGAGTCCTAAACTCCCATTCCAGTCACGCAATGATGTAAACCCATAGATTTGAAGAATGTCAGAGTCAATCAAACTAACCGAATGTAAATTAATTTGTTCATCCAGAAATAAGGGTTGATTGTTGAGTTGTATCTTAGATAGCATCCCTAGACATAATGCAAACTCATATCATGTATTTATTGACTTGGTGTAAACATCGAATGGGATAAATTTTTGCCTAATCGTTTTACGAAGTTTCTTATACTTTGCTATTTTTTCTAACCCACCCAATTAGTTAGGGAATATTGAGATTGATTTATCAATGATTTTGTGTTTTGCACTAACAAGTCTCTGGACACATGCTTTACACATGCATCCCATATCAATTGTCACATGATATATGTTTGCATTATTATTAAGTTTTTGTAATCAAATTCACCACTAATTGCCATTTTGACGAACACTTTCTATAATTAGTGCTATCAAATGTCTTTCTAAAGAGAAATGAAATACTTCAAACGACATATAATATGGATCAGAGGTAGTGTAGTTTATGATTTTGTGTGACCCCAAAAATTGAAGCATCACAGGCTAGGTCAAACTCGTGTGAACGAACAATTACAAATTTGACAGACCCTATGCATGCTGAGGGGAAGCCTAAGACCCAGTCATGACATAATGAGATACATCCACATAGTCTTGTTGTGCGTTCAAGATAATATTGCTAACAGACCAAACATGGGTGCAATACTTCTCATGCTCAGTAGCCACTCTCTGAGTCTTCTAGTGACACACAATGATGTAAACCCACAGATTTGAAGAATATCAGAGTTAATCAAACGAAGCGAAAGTAAATTAATTTGTTCATCAAGAAATAAGTCATTGAATACTGATTTGTATCCTTGATAGCATCCTTAGACATAGTGCAAACAGTTTATATGCAAATACATATCATGTATTTATTGGTTTAGTGTAAACACTGAATATAAGTTTTTACCTAGTTGTTTATGAATTTTCTTATTTACTTTGCTATTTGTTCGAACCCACTCAATTAGTAAGGAATATTGTGATTGATTTATCAATGATTTTGTATTATGGACTAATCAGTCTCTGGACACGTAATTTGCACGTGCATCCCATATCAATTGTCACATACTATGTGTTTGCATTCTTATTAAGTTTTTATTTTCAAAGTCACCACTAATTGCCATCTTGATGAACACTTTCTATAATTAGTGCTATCAAATGTCTTTCTCAAGAAGAATGAAATACTTGAAAAGACATATAACATGGATCAGAGGTAGTGTAATTTATAATTTTATCTGACCCCAAAATTGAAATATCACGGGCTTGGTCGAACTGGTGTGAAGGAACAATTACAAATTTGATAGACCCCATGCATGCTGAGGGGAAGGTCAGGATTATATTGTGACATAATGAGATACATCCACATAGCTTTATTATGCGTTCAAGATAATTTTGCTAATAGACCAAACATGGGTGCAATACTTCTCATTTCAGTAGCCACTCTCTGAATCTTCCAGTGTCACACAATGTTGTAAACGCACAGATTTGAAGAATGTTAGAGTTAATCAAACTAACCAAAAGCAAATTAATTTGTTCATCAGGAAATGAGGCATTGATTACTGAGTTGTATCCTCGATAACATTCTTAGACCTAATGCAACTATTCTATATGCAAACACATATCATGTATTTATTGGCTTGGTGTAAACACCGAATGCGGATAAGTTTTTACCTAATCGTTTTATGAAGTTTCTTATTTACTTTGCTATTTGTTCGAACCCACCCAATTAGTTAGGGAATATTGCGATTGATTTATCAATAATTTTGTGTTTTTGGACTAACTAGCCTCTAGACAAGTGCTTTGCACTTGAATCCTACATCAATTGTCACAAGATGTTGCAAAGATAAAAGGATTGAAATTATTTTTTAGTGAAATTATAGTGCAACATATGCATTTACAATTTACTAAATATCTAAAGAAAATTAGATATCAGAGCTTTTTTTTCATAAAAATCACGATTATAGAACATTCTTATAACAGAAAAAGAAGAAGATAAATTTAGCATAACAAAATAACAGAGTGACCATAATGTACCCGTGATGTGTTCCAGAGTAGCACATCAAGCGGGAAAATCAATGAACTTTTGGGAGAAAAGAACTTTTTTTAGCGGAACCAAGAAATATATAATAGTACTATTCACCTTTATAGAGTGAGTTGTGAAGTAAGGAATATAAGAATGCAAAATTATTGGAGTACTTTATTACTATCGTGAAAGATGAAAGGATTAAAACTTGAAGTAATGCTTCTAATTAATACAAGTACTAATTAATAGAAATATGAAAAATCAAGTTTGAAAAGGCATATTTGAGAATATATAATTTAAAGTTAGCATACATGTATAAGAATTTAAAGGGAATTTTTGGCATTTATAAAAAAATTAAAAGCACGTATCAGGGCATGACTTTGGAGCATCCATGACAAAGAACCCGATGCACTTTTAAAGAGGCTGTGAATAATGTTTTGAGGGAGTTAACTGTGAAGAATTAAAATGCACCTGCTGCTGGACTTCTTAGTCAACTTTTATATAATTGAAAAATTACTATTTAATTAGATTTTTAATTATATTTTGATTTAATCTAAGAGAAGATGATATATATATATATATATATATATATATATATATATATATATATATATATATATATAAGTTTCTTACTGCAAATGAATGTTGTAGGATAGAAAAGTAATCATTTTGTGTTTTCCTCATATGCGCTTACCAGCACACTAGCACCACATTAATAAGAGGGGTTTTCTGTCATTTTATCAAAACCTAGCTAGTTCCTGGTTTTATTGTCACCCCACCACACAACCCTACTTAAAAAGAAAATTTAATTAAATTTGTATAGTAGAATTTAGAAAGAGAAGAAAAAGTGATGACCACATTCTAAGCAATTTTTGTTAATTTAGTGACCCAAAAAGGACAATAATAAAAGACCCTAGTAAAACGTAAAATGAAGATTAAGCAATTAAGACATGAATGTCGACAAGTCAAATTTGGAGGTTGGGACTGATCAAGAAAACAATAATATGAAAGACAAGTAGACAACCTTTGGAAACATAGAGAAAACAAGGTCACAAGTTGCATTTCTTATTTTTGCCGCAATCTGAAGAATGGTAAAATCTTACTATTAAGCTACATTATTTTATTATGATCGAGTTAAAAATTAAAGTTAAAATATATATTAAGCAACTATAATTATCAATAAAATTGTAAGTTAAAGCATATATTATACATTTATTGAATTGACATAAACATCGAATGTCTTTAAATTTTTATGAGAAAAAATCCTTATCATTGTAGCTCTTAATTAAAGAAGGACCACCCATATCCATAAAGCCACTTATCTATATGAGAATCTGACTCTTTGTCTGCATAATTGCCCTACTCCATCCAGTCCTATCATTGCTTTCTCACACAAAATATCCTAATTATCAGCCAATCAGTTGAAATAAATAAAAAGAAGGCCAAATCCATCGGCGGTCCCTTTGTAATCGTAAATGAAATCTTTCACTAAGTAGACTTTAACTACTGCTTGTTGAATTGACACCTTTTGAGATGTCTGCTTCTTGTGTCATTTAAACATTTTTTGCTGACTTGGCAAGTTGTGTGGATTTCACACCAAACAGGCGCTTGGAAAGGCCAAAAATCATTTTTTTTAATTTCCTTCTCTTCTTCTTCATTTTTTTTTCTACCATATTCCTACCATCATTGACATCACTACACGAAAAAAAATCAGTTGCACTTTTAATTCAACTCAATTTCTTGCTTTCTCTCCTAGTAAAAAGAAAAAAAAAAGCAAAGGAACTCATCGAAACACCATTAAAGGGTTCTTTAGAAAGCTTGAAGGTTTAAAATGGTTACTTTATTTGATGAACATTTTGAAAAATTAATGTTGGGTTCATCGTCGGGTCTTCTTGGGGAATCTTTAGTTGAAGCTATAATAAATTTGGAGGAGTTTTTCTTAAAATTTTGGATTAAAATCATAGTTAGAACAAGAACACACATGAAAATGGCGAATAACACCAAGAACATGATTTCAAAAATTATCTTTTGTTAGTAATTGTGTGTGTTTTTTTTTTTTTTTGTCTATTAATAATGTGTAGGGTTTAGAAAATAGATTTTTAAAATCTTTTTTGAAATATTAGTTTTACTCAAATTTTATTTTTTATATTATTATGGGATCAAATGACACATGTCATAATTTAATTTGTCATTTTGCCATGTCATCAGCGAGTGTGTTATACACACATTAGATATTTGGCTGAATCAGCGAAAAGTGTTTAAATGACACAATAAGGGTCCACCTCAAGTGTCTAAATGGAACAAGGTTTAGTTGAGGTGTCTAAGTGAAAGATCTTGACGACCACAAGGGGCCGCCGATGGGTTTGTCGTAAAAAGAAAGGAAAGAATTATATGTGATTGCAAATATATAATATTTGTTTTCTATGGCTATAAATGTTTTAAACTTTACAATTTTTAATATATAATTATTTTTTGTGGTTATAAAAAATTTAATTAAAAAACTATAGAAATATAAAAATATACTTGCTCCGTTTCAATTTATGTGAACCTATTTGACTGTGCACAAAGTTTAAGAAAGAAGAGAGAACTTTTAAACTTGTGGTGTTAACCGAGTCACATATAGTTTGTGTGGCTATAAATCATTGATTACGGATTTGTATCCTTGATAGCATCGTTAGAGATAACGCAAATAGTCTATATGCAAACACATATCATGTATTTATTGGCTCGGTGTAAACACAGAATGCGGATAAGTTTTTACCTGTCGTTTTATGAAGTTTCTACTTTGCAATTTGTCCGAACCCACCCAATTATTTAGGGATTATTGCGACTGATTTATCAATGATTTTGTATTTTTGGACTAACTAGTCTCTGGACACGTGCAAATTATTGGACTAACTAGTGTCTGGACACGTGCTTTGCATGTGCATCCCATATCAATTGTCACATGATACGTGTTTGCATTCTTATTAAGTTTTTGTTTTCACATTCACCACTAGTTGTCATTTTGATGAACACTTTATATAATTAGTGCTATCAAATGTCTTTCTCAAGAGGAATGAAATACTTCAAAAGACATAGAATATGTATCAGAAGTAGTGTCATTTATGATTTTTCTAACCCTAAAATTGAAGTATCATAGGCTTGGTCGAATTGGTGCGAAGGAACAATTACAAATTTGATAGACCCCATGCATGCTGAGGGGAAGCTCAAGACCGAATTGTGACATAATGAGATACATCCACATAACTTCATTGTGCGTTCAAGATAAGGTTGCTAATAGACTAAACATGGGCGCAGTACTTTTCATGCTCAGTAGCCACTCTCTGAGTCTTCTAGTGCCACACAATGATGTAAACCCACAGATTTCAAGAATGTTAGAGTCAATCAAAATAATCGAAAGTAAATTAAATTGTTCATCAGGAAATGAGGCGTTGATTATTGAGTTGTATCCTTGATAACATCCTTAGACATGCAAACAGTCTATATGCAAATACATATCATGTATTTATTGGCTTAAAGTAAACACTGAATGCGGATAAGTTTTCTCATACTTGTATTTTTCTATTAAGTTGAGATGGTTCTTATTTTTATATACAAGTACTAACTAATAGAAATAGGAAAAGTCAAGTTTGAAAAGGCAGATATGAGAGTATATAATTTAAAGTTAGCATACAAGGACGAGAATTTAATGGCAATTTCTGTCATTTATAAAAATTTTAAATGCACATATCAAGGCATGACTTTAGAGCTTCTATGACAAAAACCTGATAGCACTTTTAAAGAGGCTATGAATAATGATTTGAGGCAATTAACTGTGAAGAATTAAAATGCATCTGTTGCTGGACTTCTAAGTCAACATTTATATAATTGAAAAATTACTATTTATTTAGATTTTTAATTATATTTGATTTAATATAAGGGCAATATATATATATATATATATACACACACACACACCAGCACACTAGCACCACATTAATAAGAGGGAATTTTCTGTCATTTTATCAAAACCCATCTAGTTTATGATTTTATTGTCACCCCCGCCACACAACCCTACTTAAAAAGATAATTTAATCAAATTTGTATAGTAGAATTTAGAAAGAGAAGAAAAAGTGATGATCACACTAAGCAATATTTGTTAATTTAGTGACCCGAAAAGGATAATAATAAAAGACCCTAGTAAAAACTAAAACGTAAAACGAAGATTAGGTAATAAGACGTGAATGTCGACAAGTCAAATTTGGGGGTTGGAATTGATCAAGAAAACAACAATATGAAAGACAAGTAGACAACCTTTGGAAACATAGAGAAAACAAGGTCACAAGTTGCATTTGACTGAGTTAAAAATTAGAGTCAAAATATATATTAAATAACTACAATTAGCAATAAAATTATAAGTTAAAACATATACTATTATATATTTATTAAATTAATATAAACATCGAATGTGGATAAATTTTTACGAGAAAAAAATCTTACCGTTGTAGCTCTTAAAGAAGGACCACCCATATCCATAAAGCCACTTGTCTATATGAGAATCTGACTTTTTGTCTGCATAATTGCCCCACTCCATCTATTCCTATTATTGCCTTCTCATACAGCATATCCTAATTATCAGCCAATCAATTGAAATAAATAAAAGGAAAAGAAAGAATTATGTGTGATTACAAATATATAATATTCGTTTTCTATGGCTATTAAATTTTTTAATTTAAATTTTTTAATATAAAATTATTTTTTGTGGTTATAAAAAAATTTAATTAAAAAATATAAAAAAATCTTTCTTTGTTTGATTTATGTGAGCATATTTTGGGCCATGAAAGTTTAGAAAGAAGAGAAAGCTTTTAAATTTGTGTGTTAGCAGAAGTTAAAATATATTTGTGTGACTATAAATCATTGCATAAAAATAAATTGTTTTCAAATATTAAAAAAGGGTCATTTTTTTTATGTGCACATAAATTGAAACTAAGGGAGTATCATTTTCAGAACGAATTATCTATATATAATGTTAAAAGTAGTTTAAATATAATAAATTGAATGTTAAATATGTTTCAAATCAATGTTTAGTGATAATTAAGAGACAAAAAACATTTTTCTTTTGATTAAGTGAAAGTTAAATATGCTAAATCATATATCACATAGATCAAGATCAAAATTTACCAACAATTGAGGGACTAAAAATATTATTGTCCCTAATATAATTAACTTTGTATTTGTAATAATAATAAAATGATGTAATATGAATATAGTTGGATAGATAAGAATCTGACCCACCTCCCATGACCATTAATTGGTGCCCATTTTAATTCGCGAAGGGCTTGACTGTAATATCGTAAAACTACAGGGGCCAAATCCGTCAACGAATCTTCTATAAATACCCAACGATTTCCTCTTTATTCCCCTTACAATAATAATTAATTAATTTGGTTTTTGGCCCCACAGTTTTCTAGGGTTTGTCAATAATCAAATTTTGCCTGTAAGTAATTCTTTAATTATTTGAATTTGTAGTTTCTGTTTGGTTAATATTGTTGTTGAATTTGTTTTGTTGATGTAGGATTTATTATTAATCTTGGTGGTTTGATTTTAATTAATTCGGAGACAAGTCAGATTAAACAATTTCAAGAAGTTTGATAATGTGAGTATTCTTTTTCTTTTTCTATATCATCATTCCTGTTGGTTTCTCAATTGTAACTCTTAATTTGATATAAGGTGTTTTATTACTCCCTCTTTCCCAATGTATGTGGTACAGTTCATATTATTTTGACCGTGAATTCAGACATGCAATTTTTAAGTTTTTTTTTTTTCATAAAATAATTTATAAATTTAGAATCTACATAAAAGGTATATCTAGCCTTAGGGAAACCCTAAATTTCAACGCAGAGCATACATTTATGTGTAAAAAATTTAAAATTGTAGTAATAAATAGTAGATATAACCCAAAAAATGGTAGCCCGGTGCGCTAAGCTCCGGCTATGCGCGGGTTCTGGGGAAGGGCTGGACTATTACTAAGTGTGTTAATATTATTATTGAAGTATTAGTGAATTCTAGAAGTAAATGCAGTTTTCGAGGAGTATTATCCTATTCTCTTTACACATGGCTGGTAGAAGCTATGTTGCTCGGACTCTTCGAAAGTGTTTTCGCACCCGTGTCGGATTCTTCAAAAAGACACTACTTTTGAAGGATCCGATACGCATCCGGTGACATTGTAGGAGAGTCCAAGTAACATAGGGTAGAATTACATGGTACGGAGTGATAGGAATTTTGCTTGACTAAACCTTGAGCGTAGTTGGCATTTTTCTCACTTGTAAGCTTGCACATCTTAGGACTAAAAGGGAAAAATTTATGTGTGGTAACACAGAAGTATGCTGTACTTATGTGCATACTTGCTCTTTTTTGTTCCCCCTATCACATGTTGTTTGTAAGCTGACACAACTACTGTAAAACTAATCGTGGCTGCAATCTCCCTCAGCAACTCTGTTCAGCTTTACTTGCTATTGAATTAGCGCTTATTTTTCCTGTTTCATCTGTTAGTACTATGAAATTGTGAACCATTTATTGTGGTATTTGTTTGCCGTACTACTCTGTAATTCATTATTCACGGGGATGTATGGAGTGTTGGTGTTGAAATCAAATATCTGTCCATTTAATACGTACTGCTCCACTAATATAATTGATGTTATCAGTTCTTAGAATGCCTTTTAGTATTGTTGATCACAAATGCTAGTTAAATTGTTCATTTACAAGTACATTTTGAGCTTTTTAGTTATTGTCTATCTATATTTTTATCCTTTTGTCATCTTGGCATTTGGTTTGGTTTCTTATAATATTTAATCTTCTTTTTGTTTGAGCTCTTGGATAACCAGTCTAGATTCTAATATATTTCTAGTTTCATTTATATGTCATAAAATACAAAGGGAAATCCTAATAAGAAATATGCCATTCTGCATTCTTCACACACTGTCTAAAGTCTTTCATTTTAGGTTATGTGACCCTTCCTGTGCATTTTAGAGTCCCAGTGAAACTTTTGCTGTTGTTCACTTCACCATTGTGACTATTCAGTTGTTCTTTTTCTGAAACCATTCTAAAAACAACTCTATCTAAAGTGTTTGTTATTTTATTGGCAGATACAATTGAATGTTCTAATGGAGTCTAAAGGTGGGAAGAAGTCTAGTAGTAAATCCTTACTCTACGAAGCACCCCTCGGCTACAGTATCGAAGACGTTAGACCAAACGGTGGAATCAAGAAGTTCAGATCTGCTGCCTACTCCAACGTAAGTATCTCGATTTCATTTGTTTTGGATATGAACCCTTGAGAATGAGCATTAAGAATTCTATAATTCTGATTACTTGCTACCTTCTTATTTTCTATATGTGCAGTGCGTGCGCAAACCATCCTGACAGTCCTTAAGCTTCTCTCTAGCACGCCTGTCTCCAGGCACAAAGAAAACCCAAAAAAAGTTTCTTCTGTCAATTAGTTCGTGTTAAAACTCACTCCTCCTTTTCCTCCTTCGGCTTCTTTCTTCTTTGCTCTCCTTGGCTGTGAACAATTCCTTTAAAAGATCGTTAGTTGTTGTGAACATTGTTTTCCATCATGGAAGTGGAATTGCCAGTTTCTGCCATAGGTTTTGAAGGTTATGAGAAGAGGCTTGAAATTTCATTTTTTGAGCCTGGCCTTTTTGCTGATCCTGAAGGAAAAGGACTTCGATCACTGTCAAAAGCACAGTTGGATGAGTTCCTCGGACCTGCTGAATGCACCATAGTTGATTCTCTTTCTAATGAGTGTGTTGACTCCTATGTCCTCTCTGAGTCGAGCCTTTTCATTTCTTCTTACAAGCTAATCATTAAGACTTGTGGTACCACAAAATTGCTTCTTTCAATTCCGGTCATTCTGAAGTTGGCTGGTACCCTTTCACTCAAAGTACTATCTGTGAAGTATACCCGTGGGAGCTTCATTTTCCCTGGGGCTCAATCATTTCCTCATCGTCACTTCTCTGAAGAAGTTACCGTCCTTGATAGTTACTTCGGAAATCTTAGTTCAGGAAGCAAAGCTGTGATTTTGGGCAGTCCCGGCAAACCTCAGAAATGGCATGTTTACTCTGCCTCGGCTGAACCTATTCAGACTAAGAACCACCCTGTCTACACTCTTGAGATGTGCATGACTAATTTGGATAGGGAGAAGGCTTCTGTCTTTTACAAGACTGAAACAAGCTCGGCAGCTAAAATGACTATTGATTCCGGCATAAGGAAGATCCTCCCCAGCTCTGATATATGCGATTTCGAGTTTGATCCTTGTGGTTATTCCATGAATTCTATTGAAGGAGCTGCGCTTTCTACTATTCACGTTACACCGGAAGATGGTTTTAGTTATGCTAGCTTTGAAGCAGTTGGATATGACTTGAACAACTCCTCGAGTCTCGGGCCGCTTGTTAAGAGGGTGCTGACATGTTTCCAGCCTGATAATTTTTCTATTGCTTTGCATGCTGATGTTGATTGTGAGCTACTGGAGCGCATATGCTCTTTTGATGTTAAGGGCTACTCTCTTGCTGAGTGGAGCCCAGAAGAACTTGGTAACGGTGGTTCTATTGTCTACCAGAAGTTCGCTTGGAGTTCCTTCTGTGGGTCTCCCAAATCCGTTCTGCAGGACTGCTGCTGGAAAGAGGAAGAGAAAGAAGAAAAGGAGATGTGTTGAGGGTCGTTTAGTTCAATTACCAGTGTTTTATTACAGCGTTCAGTTGTCTTGCTCTTTGATTCTTCAAATAATGGGCTTTATGTCCTTAGTAACGAAAATTGTGAACTTAGTCTAGCTTTTTGGTGTTCTGCCTTAAGCCCTATTGCTTGTATTTTGGATTATTACCGTCTTTGGTTGTTCTCAGACTCTTGTTTGTTATTTGGTCATTTCTAGTAAAATTGTGGTGTTATCCACCAACTTAAGATTTTTATGTTCTTTAGGTTGGCACTTTTCTAGCTGGATTTGCAGGCTACCTTGTTTTACCTTCAATTTTGTTTCGGTGCTGGCCATTAGCTACTACAGACTTGCTGTGTATAAAACAGATGCGAAGTAGGCTAAAGCAACTACACAGCAAAGAATTTTGGTAGCATTACAAAGTTTTAGTCCATTTGAAGAACGGAAAAGGGTCATATCCGCCGTCGTGCAAGTAAGTTATATTCGCCATTCGCTATACTTTTTCAATATATTTGCCTTTGTACTAAAAAAAATAGCCAAATTTACCCATACACCGTTAAATCTCCATGTTCCACCATAATTTTTCAACATGGTGCTTGCGTGACATATTCTTTTTTTTCTCAAATTAAATCTAGTCACTGTTTTAATCATTTTAACCCACCCACCCAATTAAATCCGACCCATCAATCAAACTAAGCCCAACTCCCTGCTTGGTATGCTGTGAATGGCTTTGATACTTGGTTTCTTTCTGCACTATGGAGCTTACTGCAATGGTATTCGAGCTTTGCAGTTCGTTTGCCCATGTGATTCGACAAAGTACAAGGGCAAATATGACCCTATTCCGTTTGAAATATTTGTGGTACAGTAATGAAGTAATTCAAAATGGCTAAGAGATCGCAAGCGGGTAAAAGGGGTAATTACGATAAAAAATTCTAGGGATACTGACTCACATATACAATCCCCAATCGATATTGACACATCTTTAGACAACAATATATTTAGCAACCGAGCCAACTTGGCATCGTATAGTCATCCAGATTTTAAAAATTAGTCATCTCTAGATTTCATGCTAATTTTTAGGACCTTCACGCTTTGATTGTTTAGTATAGAGTGAAATTGTTTGATTCTTCAACAAATATGTATGTAAATGAAAGTGTGAACTGGTTCCTGAACAAAATTTTTTGATTCTCCAACTTTACGTCCTTTACCTTTTTCTTTTGCATTTCGCTAAGTTCTTCGTTTTCAGTTAGTGTTTCTGTCTTAAATTTTGACGTGGCTTTTTCTCCTTGGTCATACTAGAGTCAGTGACATCTAATAAGTTTTATCTACTATTGGATTTGAATCAATGGCTCCCGCTATATGAAAGCAGTACTCTAACCACTGAGTTCAGTAGGTCTTGTATATTCTATGTCACAGTGAGTGACATTAACTCACTGAACTTAGTTTAAAATTGTAAAATGTGTGGTCAATTGACACAATTTAAACATAAGTGAGATGTTCAATAGGAATATATAATTGAAAAAGTCGGAAGTTTAAGGGGCACATATGTATTCAGCCTATATGTTTATACTAGTTCGGACTCATGTATATTTTTCACCATGGATTTTAGCATGTATATAATAACGCTTATAATTAACCAGTCCATCACAAAATTCCCCCCTTGATTACTTCAAACACACACACACACGTACTGACAAAACACAAGGCTAAATCCATTGAACAAATCAGACACCAGAGAGTCGGGGACTTGATGCATCCACCATCTCAATATTATAAAAGGACAGTAAACTGGATAATGCAAATACCCCCATAGCCACTGCTACTGAAAAAATACGATTTTGCGAAAATACAAGGCTATTTTTTGGCTGCTTTTCCTTCATGGATTCCGACGCCATCGACCCTGAGAATGCAAATAGTAGTGACAACACAAATGCTTGAAACAAAACAGGCTTTCTTGTGAATATTACTGTTGGTACTATGTTCCCATCTATTCTCTCGGATGGAAGTTGCAAAAGTAAAAGAACCGCAAGATATGCAATCCTGAATAGTGCATCTTGAGTGTTTGTGCTTGTGGGAAATGTATCTTTGTTGTTAGTAAAAGGTTGTTTTCTGGAATCATCAGTTGTTACGTTCATCGTAGTGAAATTCATATGAAGAAGCTCTTGTTCGGAGTTGGTGTACTACTATGACTTATATATTGGAAACCAAGAACGCGTAAAAACAAAAAAGTGTAAAACAGAATATGCCCAGGAAAAGAGAAGGGCGTTTCTTGGTCCTTTCGCTGTCACATCACAAAAGAGACTTAAAATCAATGCTCGGGAATTTCCACGAAATGATTCCCGATAGAAAATTTACTTTTTCCTATACTTTTTCGTTTTAGTAGCGATTTAATTTTAAAATTTCTCGGTTATCCATAATGAAAAAATTATATCACTTCTTGAAATATTTATGATTTATAAACCGTTGACACCTAGCATTCGGTATTAAAAATAAATTTTATTTTCTTTTATCGCTTTAAATTAGGGATGGGTATGGTACGGTATTTGAAACGTCAGTACGGTAATTTCGATTTTCGGTTTCTAAAAATATTATACCATTACCGTACCAAATTAATTCGGTATGGTTTGGTATTTTAAAGTTCGATTTTGGTATTTTACGGTATGGTAAATTGGTACCATAGTTTATCCGACTTCGACTTACATATACTCTCATATCGTGGAGAATTATGATTTCCGCTACTTGAGAAACGTCTCGATTATTATGTACCAAACATCTTACACATGTAAAAATATTCAAAAGAAAGTACAAACAGCCCCTTCATAAATCAATTACACAAAAAAGACATTTAAATCAAGATAGAGTAATCAAAGTTCCAACGTTTAAACAATTAGTTTTCTAATAATACTAGTTTATTTATTTGTTAGTATTATAATACTAAGATACATGAATTGTATATGTAATTATATACTTCGGTATGGTATTCGGTATTTCGATATTTTTTTTATGAATACCAAATACTGTACCGAATACTAAACTTTTTGAAAATGCATACTAAATACCGTAATACCGAAATCGTGGTATAAAAAATTTCGATTTTGGTATGGTAATCGGTATCTACCATACCATGCCCACCCCTACTTTTAGCATATCAAGAGAAGACACTTTATTTTTTCTTGTTTTACCTATAGTATTAATTACTCACTTCAAATCTAATAAAAATATGCATCAATTAATATAGATACATTGGTAAATTATGTACCCCATTTATTATTTCTGAAACAGCGTGAAAAGTCCAAAGTGGACAAGCAAAAGTGAACGGAGGGAGTATTTTAGAACACAAGTTTCAATGTCTTCATTTCATTCTTAAACTTTGTGTCCAGTAAAAAACCTTCACATCAATTGGAACGGATGGAATAGTTCTACTGGCAAATATACTTACGTGTAAATCAAACTATTTATAACATTATGTGAAAATTTTGAAAGACACCTGTTCTGCATTCATTAGTTTGTTGTAAATATTCAATGCATATAAGTTTTCTGTAATAACCCTTACACGACTCATCGTTTTGACTATTTATGTTCCAATACATGTTTTAGCATGCATATAAGTAGGTATTCCTGGTTGTGACTTGTTGGGTTTGTTGACACCCAATTTTGTCCCTCCTTTATTTAATTTAATCGGGTTTCTAAATTTACTGATGAGCTAAATACTTTATTTTTCACTATTTTTATTTCTACTACTATTAATATCCCTACTGTTATTTTCAACATTATGAGCATTACTTTATCACAAATTTTAAACGGTTAGTCATCGTTTCATTTTTCGGGGTCTAACCCGTCAAATTAACCACAAGACAACACTTTGCTAAATCCTTATTTTCTACATATTAATTGTCTTCACATATCATATATTGTACTATTTATCAAATTAGAAGCCCAAGAATAATTAAATAGCGGAGGAAGGATCCACAATTTTCAGCCAAATTAATGGCCCAAAATACAAATACAGTATTATTTTCCTACCCAAATAAACAACCACATTTATTACCCAACCCACATTTTCAATCCATATTTTCAGCCCAAATCAGCTCACCACTACAAACGGACCAGCCCATTACACATTTTAAAGCTGACCCGGTCCAACCCATTTCCCCTTATTTTTTTACCCTAACCTCTACATCTCTCTCTCATTTTTCTCTCTCTCGTCTCCCTTCAGCCGCCTCTCCCACTTCTCCGCTCCTCCTCTTTCATCACCATCTCTACTCTCTCCTCTCTCCTCCTTCATCTCCTCCTACGCTCCCCTCTCCCTCTCACGCTCCCCTCCACTTCTCCCTGTTCCCCACTCCTCTGTCTTCTCCACTTACCTCTGTCCCCCACGCCTCTCTCTCATACGCTCCTCTCTCTCCCCTCTTAAACCCTAATCACAGCCCTATAAAAGAAGGGGAATTCGTGATAAAGAAGGGGGATTTTTAGGGACAGTGGAGGATTTTCGAAAGGTTTGAAAGATCTGGAACTACAAAAACCCCTACAAAACACAAGTTTTAATTACCAAAAAACAGCGAACAATTACTCTATTTCCATTTCGTTTTCTGTTTAAAACTTTAATTTGCTTTAATCGGGTTCGGATTTGTTTGAGTTCGAGCGTAGATCCAAGACCCCGACGCCCCACTTCACTGTATCCACAAAAGGTCAGTGTGTCTCTGTTTTCTTTTGCTTCATTTTGACTCATAAAGTTTCGATGTGTTCGTGTATGTCGTTGTGGCAGTCAGTTTAATTTCAGTTTAAAGGTTAACATCACTTGTATGTTCGTGTCTTAATTTAGTTCGGGTTTTGCAGTTTAGAAGTTAACAGAATCTATTTGCTTATGTCTTAATTTTAGTTTAGTTTAAATTTCAGTTTGTTAGTTGTTTAAGATATTCGTATGAGTTCACGTAGGGATGATTACGATGAGGGTGTCTGATTTCTAATTCGACATAGTCATGCTAGTTGGGACCTGTTTGAATCAGTTTAACCGTTTGATGGGTTTCGCTTAAGGTGATTTTGGTGTTTAAAGTCAGTGCAATTCCCTTGTGCCACTCTTTTTATTCGTTTTGATTTTCAATGCGTATTTGGGTTCTATGTTTGTATGATTAGAGTGTCTTAGTTTTAAGTTGACGCTATGTTTAAAGTTTGTTGTGTTCGATGTCGTAAAATAGAAAGGTCATATTCAGCTTTCGATACTGGTCAGTGTTCATGTTAGTATATGTAATGTTTCACTTGAAGATCTCCACTTGATGTTCATGTGAATTATTTCTTGTGATTAGTTAGACTTAGTTTAATTCTACTCGGTGCAGCCTTGGTTCGTCTAGTGTATTAATCATTTTGTTTGATGATGGTTGGTTTAGATTGAGCATCAAATCCGTTTATATGTTTGATTAAGAATCTATGTTTAATGTTAATCTATAGCTATATGCTCAGTTTCAAGCATGCTTATTGTCGAAGTATGGTTCAATGCATTAGATGTCAACTGGTAATGATAGTCTTAAATCATGTTATTAACCTATATGTTCAGGTTTAGATGATTTTTCTTGATAATATTTGGTTCTAATTATTTGCTCTGCTTAACATCAGGATCTGTTTAAAAGGGTAGCATAATTTCCTTGTTCAAAGTTCACAAATCAGCTCAGTTACGTGTTTATTGTCCAGATTCTGTTCGGTTTAGGGACCATGCTTAAGTTTAGTTTAATGGCATTATCTGCTTAGTGTGGTATTCTTGATTTGGTTAGCATGGTTGTCGTATGGCTCAGCCCCCATTTAGTCATCTTTGTCCTGAGAATGATGTTAGTTTCTTGCTCAAAATCTAATGAATCAAGTCTCTGTCATGTTGTTAAGTAAGATTAAACGTCGTTCCGTGTTTAGACTATATTTAGATGTTCCTTTAGATGTTCGATGAGTTCTGGAACTGCTGGTATTTTAGCCATTTTGCTGGTGTATTTTGGGGACTAAACTGCTATAATGTTGTTCCCTGTTGACTGTAGTTATGAGTTATATTTGTGAATGTGAGTCATGACTAATCTTTGAGTTTAGGTTGTTGCACTTTTGAATTGCTATTGAATTTTTCTTTTTGGCCAGAATACCCGCTGATTGTTGGTAAAAATTGTTGCTGTACTAACATAAGTTGATGTTTTCTTTTTTTTTTTGAACATAGTAGGAGAATATATCAAATGAATTAATCTTTGTTTTTCTCTAGCTAAAGTAACCAGATTAATGTACTATTGTTTGTTTCCCTTCCTGTGCGTGCTTGCTGCCCATTTCTTCTTTTTATACATCCTTGTGAATGGGTATACATGAAACATATCTAAATATACACAGTATATACATAAATTACTGATTTGGGTTGGGTTATATTTAATATGTTTTAACTTCATTTGCTGATCATATACTAATCCTTTTCTTTCGTTTATGCATGAACATCGCATACGAGTCTGAGGACTCGTCATTCTCCGCATCCGGTGTTGGGCCAAAGCCCAACAAAATCTCCTTATCGAGTCAGCCCCGTTCGCAGCCAGATTAAAGAACAAAATCTGGGCCGAAGCCCAATAGCAAACAGAGTGCAGCAGTTTCCAGAAAATGGGCTGAGCCCATTTAATCATCTTTGCTCCTTTATCTTTGTGCTTTTAATTTGCATTATTTGACTAACACTTTTCTTATTTGATTTTTCCTTAGCTTAGATGAACTGTAGGAAATTAGTATGGATAGTTGTAGTTTAGTAATGGGTAGTTAATTCCATAAATTTATATTCACTTCTAGTTAGGTTCTAAACTATTTATGGTATCTATAACATTTATTTGAGTAATTGGATTTCAAATAGAATGCCTACATAATTTTGGGTTAAAGGAATCATCTTTCATTCTTACCATCTTAGAAATTTCAAAACGTCACTAACACACAAAATATGAATTCGATTATATTTTATGAACATTTTCAAACTTTACCCAATTATACATATTTTTTAGCCGAAAGTGGTTAAATAAAGTTAATAAAGAAAGAGAAAGGAAACCCACTTCTTTTACATCCTATTTACAAAAACCAGTCTAGATTTTCTACATCGCAATACTCATACAATAGAATCTTTACCTAAAATTCACGTTTGTTGAATCTCCTTTACAAGTATTATTTTAAACAACACTATTATACTTTCGTTTAAAGCTTTAAAAACTTTTATAAGTCGTATTTTTTAAATAACATCGGAAATACTCTTTTATATAAATTATTACCTTCTACAAATCCTATTTTCAAACAACATCCCTATATATCTATCTGTAACTTTAGCTATATTTACAAAGCTATTTTCTTTCCTATAATACTATATTTACACTTAGCCTAACTAATCATAAGTCCGGTCGGTTAACCATTGTTAATGGGTCTTAAAGGGTGCCTAATACCTTCCCTTTAGACTAATTGAACCCTTACCTAGGATCTTAAGTTTCGCAGACTTTAACATAAAATCAACTTTAAGTAAATTACTTTAGGTGTCCTAATTCACCGTAAATAATTAGGTGGCGACTCCTTAAAATAAATAAACAAATAGGAATCACCAAAATGTCATACACTACTTTATCCCGGGTCAAAACGGGGTGTGACAGGGTTGGAAACGAAGTGCTTGAGGTTATTTCAGACAATTTACAACACACTAAGCGAAATTTTCTAGAGTCGAGTTTAGAATATAAACGAAAGTTGAAACAACTTAACTGAGTTAGTTTCAATTAAAGGGTAATTTTGGATTTTTCAACCATGTCTGCTAGAAATGGAGCAAAACTAGCGTTATTTGTCGGGATCAGTAAGGATCGAGCAGTTGAAAATCGATCAGTGTTGAGTTAGGCGAATTCTTGCAAATCAACGACGAACCTATTTCCGTCGCTGTCAACTCCCCTAATCATTTTCAGCGATTCTTCTTCCATTACAATGTTTCCTAGGCTGGCCATGATGAAACTGTTAGTAATCTGTGTTCAGAAACTTAGAAACAGAAAACCAGAAACAGAAAAACCAGAAACTATGAAAAACTGGAAAAAATACTTAAACTAGAAAATATCCGAGACTACAAAATTCACTGTGTGTCCTTAAGGAATTTAATTCCCTCACTGTACTCGAGGTTATGGATTACTTCCTCCCGGGATAAAATGGCTATACCTATCGCAGATGTAGCGGTACCTCAAACGTCTATGACTTCATCGAACTCAAATTGGGCAACAAATCACACACAGACTCGATAGTTTTTATTTCAGAAACGAATGCAGAATGCGAAAAAATTTCAGTGCTGAAAAAATGAGGCATTGCCTCAGTTTATATAGCCTCGAAAATACCTGTTCAGAATAGGTTGGTGACTGTTCGGAAAGGCCTTGCCTTTTCCGAAAAAATAAGAACGTTGGGAGTTTATTTTTATTCCGCAAAATTTAATTATTAATTAATATTTTCGGCGGAAATGGAAAAAAATAATATCAGAAAATGAAAATTGAATTTAAATAAATTTGGTCTAAAAAGATTATCAATCAATCAGATCACCAAATTCAAATCCAAAGCCGAAGACGAGCCAAGCGACGATGATGGCGCGAGGGGAGTCCCTCTTCTCAACCCTTTAAAGAGCTAGAAGAAGTGTTTTCTAATATAAGCACATAACTTTCCCTTTCTACCACAAATGCTGTACAAAGCTCCTTTCCAAAGGAACTTTGCTTTAAACTTCATTTTCCTTCCATTGTCTTTTCCCTCCATTTCTCATTCACACTAACTTAGCTAACTTTAATCATTAACTAGCTTTAACAATCCCCCATATGAATGGGGAATGTCTATATGATGAAAAATATGCATGAAGACAAAAAAAAAAAAAAAAGCGTGTGATTCGTAAGCAAGGACTAATCGTATCTGGACAAGTAGATTTCTCTTTGAACTTTCCGTAGTGAACATCTGTAGAGCTATGAACTCAGACTCCATTGTAGAGCGGCGATACATATCTGTTTGGATGACTTTTAAGACACTGTTCCTCCACTAATGGTAAAAATGTATCCACTTGTGGATTTTGTTTCAGTTGATCCGGTGATCCAATTTGCATCACTGTATCCTTCATAATTGTAGGATACCAGTAATAATGCAAAGCAAAGTTTTGAGTATTTTTTAAATACCCCAAAACTCGTTTCATTGCCAGCCAATGATTTTAGTTGGGATTACTAGTGTAGCGACTTAGTTTACTTATAGCACACGCAATATCAGGTCGCGTACAATTCATGATATACATCAAACTTTCAAACACTCTAGCATAATCCAATTGGAATGACTTTCACCTTTATTCGTAGCAAGAGCAAGGTTCACATCAATTGGTGTCTTTGCAACTTTAAAGTCCAAATACTTGAACTTTTCAAGTATCTTTTCAATGTAATGAGATTGAGACAGTGCTAGACCTTGAGGAGTATTAGGGATTTTAATTCCCAAAATTAGATCGGCAGCTCCTATGTCTTTCATATCAAACTTACTAGCAAACATGTGCTTAGTAGCATTTATGTTAGTAATGTCGTTACTCATTATTAACATATCATCCACGTACAAACAAACAATGACGACGTGGTTCGGAGTGTTCTTAATGTAGACACATTTATCACACTCACTTATCTTGAATCCATTTGACAACATCGTATGGTCAAATTTTGCATGCCACTGTTTGGGTGCTTGTTTTAGTCCGTAAAGAGAATTAACAAGTCGACACGCCTTCTTATCTTTCCCAGGAATTACAAACCCTTCGGGTTGCTCCATGTAAAGTTCTTCTTTCAAATCTTCATTTAAGAAGGTTGTTTTCACATCCATTTGATGGATTTCAAGGCCGTACATGGTGGCTAACGCTACTAACACCCGAATAGATGTAATCCTCGTTACCGGTGAGTATGTATCAAAGTAATCAAGACCTTCTCGTTGTCTAAACCCTTTAACAACTAGTCATGCCTTATATTTATCAATTGTGCCATGAGCTCTCATTTTCCGTTTGAAAATCCATTTGGAACCTAAACGTTTGTTCCCTCAAAGAAGATCAACCAATTCCCAAGTATGGTTGTTCAATATGGATTCTATCTCACTATTGATTGCCTCTTTCCCAAATTGAGCTTCTGATGAAGTCATGGCTCTGTTGAAAGTTCGAGGCTCATTTTTTGACAAAAATGTTAGAAAATTTGGTCCAAAGAAAGTAGATGTCCTTTGACGTTTGCTACGTCGTGAATTTTCCTCATCAGGAACATTTTCCTTTGTTTCTTCCCGAGGTCATTTAGATTCTTTGCCAGACGACTCACATTTCCTTTTATACGGATATATGTTTTCAAAGAAATCAGCATTATCTTATTCAATTACCGTATTCACCTGAATGTCCAGATTTTCTGATTTGTGAACCAGAAATCGATATGTCTTACTATTTGTGGCATATCCTATGAAAACACAATCAACGATTTTAGGTTCTATTTTTACTCTTTTGGGTTTAGGAATTTGCACCTTAGCCAAACACCCCCACACTTTGAAGTATTTCAAATTGGGCTTCCTTCCTTTCCACTTTTCGCATGGAATAAATTGTGTTTTGCTATGGGGCACTTGATTGAGTATTCGGCTAGCTGTTAGGATAGCTTCCCCCACAAGTTCTGGGGTAAACCAGAACTTATTAACAGGTCATTCATCATCTCTTTTAGTGTTTTATTTTTGCTTTCCGCAATTTCGTTGGATTGTGGCGAGTAAGGGGCAGTTGTTTGATGAATAATGCCATATTCCAAACATATTTATTCAAAAGGAGATTCATATTCGCCGCCTCTATCACTCCTTATCATTTTAATCTTTTTGTTAAGTTGAGTCCCGCCGTATGAAAGCAGTATTCTAACCACTGAGTTAAGTAGGTCGTGTATATGCTATGTCACAATGAGTGACATTAGCTCACTGAACTTAGTTTAAAATTGTAAAATGTGTGGCCAATTGACAAACTTTAAACATAAGTGAGATGTTCAATAGGAATATATAAATGAAAAATTCGAAGTTTAAGGGGCACATATGTATTCAGCCTATATGTTTATACTAGTTCGGACTCATGTATATTATTCACCATGGATTTTAGCATGTATTTAATAACGCTTATAATTAACCAGTCCATCACAAAATCCCCCCCCCCCCCCCATTGATTACTTCAAATAAACACACACACGTACTGACAAAACACAAGGCTAAATCCATTGAACAAATCAGACACCAGAGAGTCGGGCACTTGATGCATCCACCATCTCAATATTATAAAAGGACAGTAAACTGGATAATGCAAATACCCCCATAGCCACTGCTACTGAAAAAACCGCGATTTTGCGAAAATACAAGGCTATTTTTGGCTGCTTTTCCTTCATGGATTCCGACGCCATCGACCCTGAGAATGCAAATAGTAGTGACAACATAAATGCTTGAAACAAAACAGGCTTTCTTGTGAATATTACCGTTGGTACTATGTTCCCATCTATTCTCTCGGATGGAAGTTGCAAAAGTAAAAGAACCGTAAGAAATGCAATCCTGAATAGTGCATCTTGAGTGTTTGTGCTTGTGGGAAATGTATCTTTGTTGGCATTAAAAGGTTGTTTTCTGGAATCATCAGTTGTTACGTTCATCGTGTTGAATGTCCTGTGAAGAAGTTTTTGTTGGAAATTGGTGTATTACTTCTATGAGTATACATCTAATATATTGGAAACCAAGAACGCGTAAGAACAAAAGAGTGGAAAACTGGATATGCCCAGGAAAAGAGTAGGGCGTTTCTTGGTTGTTTCGCTGTCAACATCACAAAAGAGACTAAATGCTTGGAAATTTCCACGAAATGATTCCCAATAGAAAATTTACTTTTTCCTATACTTTTTCCTTTTAGCAATAATTTAATTTTAAATTTCTCGTTGATCCATAATGAAATAATTTATATCCACAAAAATATTTATAATTTACTCTTTTTGTTCACTTTTACTTGTCCAAAGATTCTAAAAATAGATTTTCACTTTTACTTGTCACTTTTAGCATATCAAGAGAAGACACTTTATTTTTTTTCTGTTTTACTCATCGTATTAATTACTCACTTCAAATTATTTTTTAAATGCAATAAAAATATGCATCAATTAATATGGGTACATTGGTAAATTATGTACTCCATCTATCATTTCTTAAACAACGTGAAAAATCCAAAGTGAACAAGCAACAGTGAACGGAGGAAGTATTTTAGATTACAAGTTTCAAATGTCTTCATTTAATTTTTAAATTTTGTGTCTAATCAAAAACCTTCACATCAATCGGAACGGATGAAGTAGTTCTATTGGCAAATATACTTACGTGTAAATCGAACTATTTTAACATTATGTGAAAATTCTGAAAGATACGTGTTTTGCATTCATTAGTTTGTTGTAAATATTGAAAGCATATAAGTTTTCTATTTATGTTCCAATTCATGTTTTAAGCACGCGTATAAGTTGGTATTCCAGTTTGTGGTTGTTGGGTTAGAAACGAAGTGCGAAATTTTCTAGATTTAGGTTTGGTGCAAACGCGATCATGATGAACAATTGACCAATCAGAGGGGACTTTTTGTTTTCTGCTATTGCGATACTCTAAACCTCCAAAGCTAAGGTTAAATTGGAGTTTGGAAAACAATACCCTCTTCGCATTTTAAATGGGACAATAAATCCTTTGGATCTTAAATCAATAGATAGAAATGAGTTGAATTGTTTCATATATTTTTAAAATGTCAAAAACAACCCTCAGTACTCGGTAGTATAAATTGTGACATAATTTCCAGTAATTAAAATATTTAAGTAATGGTAATTTATATTAAATTTATACATTTTTTTTTCTTTTGGTTTTAAAACATATATGTATTTTATGTAGAGCTCAAATTTTAAAAATGTCTTGATATATCTCGTTATTTATATTATTATCAGTATTTAAATTTTACTATAATAACTAAATTTTTGTAAAGCATTTTTCTATTTTCATATTATACTTACATACTCAAAGTCTAATTATTTTGTATGCTATTTAGTGGTAATACTTTGATTAAAAAACTATAATCTATAATATAAATATAGTTAATAACTAATATGATACTTGAATTTCTATAAAATTACCTGAAAATGTTAACTCAAAAAGGTTTTTATTTCATAATACAAGAGATGACCAGCTATTATTTTATAAGCTCAAATTTTTAGGATTGTTAAAAAAAATTACACATTTATATACAATATTGATGAATATTATTTTGATAATTTTTCATTCTTGATCTGCAAGACGTACAAAAGTCTATCATAAATTGATAGTTATTTTTTATATGATTTTTTTTTTTTGGAAATTATTACGTTTATGATATGTAAGAATGATATGGAAATCGAATAAGAGGTACAAAATTTAATTTTTATACAATGTTATTGCTTAAATTTTAGGCATTTAAAGGAGTACATGTTATAGTTCATATTAATTGAAGGTCGTTTTTGACATTTTAAAAGTATATGAAATAAGTAAACTCATTTCTAGCCATTGATTAAAATCAAGAGGGTTTATTTTCCCATCCAAGATGTGAGGGGGGTATTATTTCGCAAACCCAATATGTTAAGGGAGGTAAAGTGAGCTTCACTCATTTTCAGCGATTCTTTTTCCATTGCGATGTTTCCTTGGTAGGCCATGATGAAACCCAGTTCCGATGATGCGAATTTTTATCTCCGTTTTATGTCAAACGTGTTGAACACTAAGTGTTACCATCAGGTGCGGCTCAACAAATTTGCAGGCCGAAAGTCAATTTTTTAAGAATAGGCCCTAATTCTTAAAACTGTTTGTGTACAACCCCCATGCGTGCGCTCACACAAAAATATATATGAAGTATATTTATGTAGCTTTTGAGATGATAAGCTATTGCACTTTTTAATAATAGATTTCTTCTAATATTTTCCTTTCAAATTGATAATATAATTTCAATCCATTTAATTCTTTTGAGATATTATTGCTTTTAGATTTAAAAAAAATAGTATAGGCAACATGTACTTATGAAGTAAAAATATAAAACTGACAAATTTTATATTTAAAACAGACAATAGAAAATTAGAATAGGAGAACTTAGAATAATAACTTTATCAGCCTGTTTGGAAAGCCACCTGGTAATTGGAATTGGTGTAATTACTACAATAGTAATTACACAGCCTAGTAATTACACAATATTGTAATTTAATATAATTACAGTGTAATTACAAGCGTGCTGTTTGGTTGCAATAGTGTAATTACATAGTTAGTTTAATTTAAAAATAAAATTTAATTATAAAAAATTTAAAATTAATATTTAAAAAATATGCGCCTTTATAAATGATATTAAATTAGTTATTTAATAATACATTTGTTTTTTGAAAATATGTTAATTAATAATCATATATTTGTAACTAATATTGTAAAAAATAATTGATATATAGTTTCAAAATTAATAATATTTTAATTTTAATTGATTATAAAACTTAAAAGCATACCTTTTTTGTGAGAACATCATGGGATTGGATGTTTGATAAAAAAAGAATATCTATAAATATAATGCTATAACACTATTTAAATGTTTGACAATAATTCTATCAACTGTAAGTGAAAAATAAATAACATACAAAGTGAAAATAACAAGCCAATAGTACTAAAGAAAATATTGAAAATATAACCTAAATTCAAAATCCAAAAGAATTTTTTTTTTTAACATAATACTCTTATGTCAAATTGCAACGTTACATAAGTAAGTTTCAATGTAACGTAAGTAAACACTCCTATAATTCAAAAGAAAGGGAAAATATAAGTCTATAACCTCATTCACAACGAAATTCTACTTTAATAACGTCACTTATTATATGCCAAATTTGTTAATGACTCATTCTTTCTAATATTAAAAGATATAGTTTAAAAAATTAGAATATTAACACAGTTAATGAATAAAATAAAAACTAAAAAAATATGAGCAATTACATGGAACCATAAAAAGCAAAGGTTGGGAATGAGAAGAAAGGAAATGAAATATAAATTCTATAAAAATAAAAATATATTTTAAAATTACAAATAATTAAAAAGTAAAAATAAAAAAGAAATTAAATAATAGAAATAAAAAATAAAAGAAATTAAAATAAAAAAGAAATTAAATAATAGAAATAAAAAATAAATTAAAAAGGAAAAGAAATTACAATAAAATTAAAAAGAAATAGACTAAAAAGTAATCCTGTAATTACAGGGTGTAATTACATCCAATTCTCAGCCCTCCCTTGAGAATTGGAAAGTGTAATTATACCCTCTCAATTACACCAAATTCTAACCTAACTGTATAATTACCTGGTCAAACAAACAGACCAAACTGTGTAATTACACCCAATTCTAATTACCTGGGTGGCTTTCCAAACAAGCCCTATATAAAAACAAAATTTCACTGCATCAAGTTGTTTGCTACAATGCTTGCAATAATTAAAAAAAATATGCCATTTATGATATTCAATACACTACATGCCCTGTATTTGACAAGATAATAGCATAGCTTACTTGGACACACAGGAAAAAGGTAAGAGTACAGCTTTCTTGTAAAAAGGAAAAAAGAGAAGCATAATTTACTCCCACATCGAATGTAGAGGTGAGGTGAGGATCTACCAGAGTTACTCTCATTATCTAAATATTTTTCGACAGTAACAATCAATTACTATTCCAAGAAATTTCTCTCCTTTTTTATAAACTTTTGTATAGTTTCAAATGAAAAAGTAAAATACTGAACTGCTGTTATACACATACTAGTAGTACTAGGAAATGGGACCCCCCAAAATATGGGGCCTAAAGCAATGGCTTTAGGTAGGGCTGAACACAAAAAACCGAAAAATCGAACCAAACCGGTAACCAAACCAAAACGGAAGAAAACCCGACATTTATTTCGTTTGATTTGGTTTGGTTTTTAAATTTAAAAACCGACTGTATTTGGTTTGATTTTGGTTTCAAGTCTAAAATAATCGGAGAAAACCGAACCAAACCGACTTTATGTATACATATTTTAACAATTATATTTGTATATATATGTGTGTGTATTTTAATTTTTTTTTTTATGAAAAAAATACAATTTATATTATGTTTTTATACTCTTGGACCGTGCTTTGAAAAAATTACTTTGGCATATTTTCATGTTTGTAGCAAGCTCTGACAAGGAGTATTATATCTATAGACCAGTGAGTCACTAGTACTGTTAGCTACTTTGGCATTTTTCCATAGTAAAGATGTGGCAAGTTTTTATTTTTAGAAAGATAATAACTAGTAAAGGTATGGCAAGCTTTTGTGGCAATATCCAGTTTTCTATTTCAGATGAGTTTGATTTCAAATAGTGACTACAATGAATTTTATAAAGCCGACAAAAATTAAAAAAACCGATAAAAACCGAATAGTAAAAACCGATATAGTTTGGTTTGTTTTGATTTGATAATTTGAATAACCGACTTAATTGGTTTGGTTGTTTTTTAAATAAAAACTGATTCAAACCGAACCGTGAGTACCCCTAGCTTTAGGTGCTTCCCCTCCAGCCGGCCCTGGTTAACACTAGCGGAATTGAAACTATACGGAGTCTGAAGGTATGCAATATAATAGTAAAATTTATTTAAAACATAAATTAGAGTAACACTTAGTAAAGTAAGAGGAAGGATCAATTAGTGGGTGGCGCTTGTATAATTTAATGATTACACTCTAGTACAATGTGCTCGAGTTTCAAAGGTAAAGTTCGAATTTCTGCACAGTGAAATGAAATTTTACTTGTAAAAGTTTTGAACTCCAGCACCACTTTGCTATTAATTTTCGTGTTTTTAACTGTGAATATGTTTTATCAAATTTTTATTTTCATATTAGAAATTAATATAATTTCTCTCTGTTCTAATTTATGTGATATAGTTCGAATTTTAAGAATCAAGCTTTTTTATTTTGATCGTGAATTCGAACATACAATCTTTAAATTTTTTATAAATTAATTTACATATGTAGAAACTACATAAAAAGTACTATAAGTCACAATAATTAATAACTTAAAATATTTAAAGAGCATACGAATAAACACGTAGATTGGAACTGAGAGTATGAAATAATGATTTATATTTCCAAAAAATCCCCCATGGTAATATAAACAAGGGAATAATAAAAAAGAAATATATGTATCTTGGTGATGAAATTAAAAAAACCCTAATTTCCTTAATTCAACAAAACCCTAACCCTAACTTTCAATTTCACAGTCTCAACAGATTTTCCCAAAGGGTAATAATGAGGCTGCATTTAAGGCTGGCAAACACGAAAATCTGCAACAAAAGCCTACTTTTCAATTTCAGCAACAAAACCCTAATTCCTCTAAATTAAAGGGTAATAAAGCTGCAATTAAGGCTCGTGAACACGAAAATGTGCTACAAAACCCTAATCTATATATAATATAAAGTTAGGCATAGACAATCCTATGTGATACCTCTCTACGGCCTTGATGTGCCGTGAAATTACGGGATATTCGATGCTAATTTCTTAAGCTTTTTTAACTCTTCAAGCACTTTTGGTGTTCCTATTCGCGTGTTTTTGTCATTTTGTAGGAAAAGATATTCGGAAAGCATAACGGAGCAAAATGAAGCAAAATAGGCCAAGGACACACTTTGCACAACATGCGAGCCGCATGTCATGTCTGCGGATCTACAATTCCACCGCATAGCATGACAGGCCACTGAAGAATAGAGAATGAAAGGTTGCGCAATTTGCGAGATCAACATGCGACTCGCATGTTGAACTTGCAAGACAATAGTGTTAACGCAAACCTTGTCTGAAATGCGGAAGCCTGAAGTCAAGAGCATAACATGCGGCTGCTGAGCATGCTTCGCGTCTCGCATGTTTGTCTTGCGACTCAACATGCGAGACGCACATTGCGCACGCAGGGGTGTTTTTGTATAATATTGGTGCTCCATTCAGTTTCATGTGATTTAGAAGTGATCGGAAGAAACCAAGTGAAAATAAAGTCAAAAAGAGGCCAAACTGGACAGTTTTGCAAAACTGTCAAAACTGGACAGTTTTGCAAAACGGGACAGATTTGCAAAACTAAAACTTTGGGGTTTATTTTGTCATATTTTTGACTTGGGAAAGTTGAGGAGCTACAAAAGAGAGACTTGGGGCATATCATTTTCATCTTTGGCCATTTTCATCAAGCTTGGAGAGCTAGGTTTTTGCACCCACACTTTGGGATTGAAGATTTGAAGATCTTGATAAGAAATTTCTTAATCCTTTACTCATTTCTTCTTTTCCTTGCTATGTATTGATTATCTAAGTGTGTAGCTTTCTATTCCATTACTTGAATCTTGTTTATGAAAATATTCTTGATTAAAGTTTGGTTTGAAACTCTTGTTTTGCTTATGTATTCAATGATATTTATTCCTAATGAAGTGGGTTATTGTTTCTTTAATTAATCTCGTTTTTGAATGTTTCCAAAGGGATTAGATAACCCTAGGACTCACCCATTTAATTTGATTTGAGCTCGAGAGAGGAAAGTCAATTTGGAGAAGATTAGTTAACAAGGATTTGGGGCATAACCCTCATCTAATGACTTGAGCTCGAGAGAGGAAAGTCACTTGGGATTATATTGATTGTGCCTAATATCACACTTTAAGGCTTGAGAAAGCTTAAAGTGAAATTCATTGATTTGATTGAGAAACTTTCAATGAGATTTTAGAAATCATTATCTATTAACATAACCTCGTTTTTAGTTGTAATATCGTAAAATACGTTGGATTGTTACTTGAGTGTAATATCCTATTATCCATGCTTGTGGCCATTGATCATTTTACTTGCTTTCTAGGTTAGTTTACATTTCCGCATTAGTTATAATTTTCTCAAAAACCAAAATATTATCTATCGTTTGGCTTTAGCTTAGTTGGTGAAAGTTCCTTACTTTCTTACTCGCCTAGTATATTGTTCTCTGTGGGATCGAGCCCGACTCATAGTTGGGTAAATTATATTGCATACGACCGTGTACACTTTCTCTTTGAGGAGTGAATTTGGACGTTATCAATTTTGGCGCCGTTGCCGGGAAAAAATTTGGCGTATTTGGGTTAGTTTAGGATTTTAAGCTTGCTTGCTTTGGTCCATATTGTGGAGGACCCCACTTTTGGCAAGACTGTGAAATTGCTCCCGGGAGAGAGATGTGTGCACCGTCTCAATCCTATGATGAGAGTATTTTTAATATATGTGGTGGTCAAGTTGGACATTGGGGTGATTGTCCCAATTATTTTGCTCCCCCTCCCCTAAGTTGTTCTAACGAAAATGCTAGTTGTGCTTTTGAGTTTGACAGGGACAATGACATGGCAAGTGAAGGACAAAGTGCCGGATTTGAAGGCATCATGGCAATGCTCCAAACATACTTAGATCGGGAAGCTAAGATGGAGGAAGAGCGAAAACTCGTTCAACAATCCATTTTAGAAAATGGAGAAGCTATGAAAAAAATGAATGATTCATTTGAGGATGCCAATTCCTCAATTGTCATGGAAGTGTCGACTCCTCAAAATGAAATGGTTGAAGAAGAGATTTCAAGTTTAAAAAGATGAGCTCGAAAATTCTTGTGACCACAACGAAAGTTGTGAAATTGAAGAAATGGTTCAACTTGAAGAAGAAGAAGAGCAAAATCTTGAAGAAGAAATCCAATTCTCAAAAGAAGAAGTTGAGGAAATTTTGAAAAGCATAATGGGTAGGAATGAAAAATATGGGCAAGTCTTGACCAAATTGTGGGAAGAAGTTCAACATGGAGATGATGAAACTATCCGAAAGGTGTATCTCACCATGGATGGATTTTTACAAGAGTTGGACGACTCTCACAATGAAGAAAAACTTGACAAAATGGAAATTTTGAGCCAAGCCAAGATTGGCTAATGGATCAAGCTCAACAACTTGAAGCCTATGGAGATCACCGTGAAGGCATTTCACGGATGATGGAAGAATTTCTAAAAAGACATGTTGAGCAAAGTCAAGAAGTGGAGCTACTTGAAATTGCTATCCGGAAATTGGAGGCCGAATTGAATGCAAAGATTGAAGCATGTAATGCTCAATATCAAAGGGCCATGGATTGTAATTTTGAGTTGGTTTCCAATGAAGAAGAGGTCAAGATTGATTTTCATGAGCTAATGGTGAATTGCCAACCGACCAATCCAAAAATAATGCAAGATGCCGAGATTGAAGAAATGATACTCGAGTTGCATTAAAAAGTTCATGAAATGGTTTGTGAAGTCTCTAGTTCATTTTTGGGTGAGGATGTCAAAAATGAAGCGAATTTGAAATTGAAGCGCATTGGACCACATTCCAACCATTTTTCAACATTGTGCTTGGTTGATGATATGGAAGTTGAACAACTCAAGCCTATGGAGAATTTTGGAGATGAAGAAGAAAGCGTTTTCATTTTGAAGTTTGCTATGCCAAGAAAACAAAATGGCATGCCTCACTTACGGGCCAAGAAGTGCAAAATGCGACACCCGAGAGTTGGCCTCTTTGCTTTCCTACCATCGCCTCACGAGCATCACCGGAATCTTGATTCAAAGTTGGGGCGCAAATTCATATCTTCCAAATGGAGGAAAAGTGGTAAAGGTAACCGTCGTGCCGCGACGTTAACTTAAGCGCTTGGTGGGAGGCAACCCATCATTTTAAAAATTTTAAATCGTTTTTGAAATTTTATTTTTTAGAATAGTTTAGTTTATGGTTTTTGACTAATCTGCAAAGTTTCGAATTTTTGGAGTTGTTTTGAGCGGAGTCGGATTCCGATAGCCTTAAACCAAAGAGTCGCCGAAAATTGTAGCACCGTTAATCGGATCATTTTGCACAATTTTTGTAAAACTGTACAGTTTTTGCAAAATTGCACAGTTTTTGCAAAATCCATTTTTTTTTTTTTTGGTCATTGTGCAGTGAGGACGCTGCAATGTTTTTAGTTGGGGGTGACATGTGGTAGCACATTATATTTTGGTTATGCTTGATTGTGTGCCCTTGTCGGGCTTATTTTGTGACTGTTGGTGTGGCTATGGATACACGTTACAAATGGAACTTGCTCAAACTTCTGAAAATTTTGTTCTTTTGGCATGTTGTGGATTAGTCACTCTTGTTATTTTATTTTCTTTCTTAGCTTCTTTCATTAGTCTTGTAGTTTAGGTGTAGGTGCTCCTTTGAGGAAAATATGGAAACTCTTGGCTTGTTTGGTACTAATAGAGTTAGTCTCTTGCATGTGAAATGTTGAAATGCGAATACCCTCCAAATTTTTTGTGAAAGTTAAAAAGCAAGGTGCATAGGAAAGAATGACCTTTGTGACAACTTTTTGGCTCATTTGGTGACTCTTTACCTACTAGTTAGGTTTACTTTGGATTATGAGATATTGCTCTAGTTGTTCTTGCTTAGGAAGTGAAATTGCTCCATCTTGACTAGTTCATATGCCATGTGTGGTGAGTGTTTGTTGAATAATTCTTATGCTTACTTTTATCATCTAGAACTTGCTCGGGTAGTCTTTCAATGCTAATTTTGATTATGTTGGTTGGAGAGATGATCTTGGGCTATCTTTGTGATTTTTGAAAAAGCCTCTTTAGCCTTTCTAGCCTACCATTGCATAAATAATATCACTAATAACCTCATTTGAGCCTATGACATTTTCTTTGATTGCCACATTACAAGCCTTTACTCTTCTTGATGAAACTCTCTTTTGAACCTTTCCCTCCTTGAACGTTAAATTGTGAATTTGAGGCCAAAAGCCTCAGTTGGGGGTGTTAGTGTTGCTTGAAAAGTGGTGAAGATTGATGCTGTGAAAAAGTCAAAAGAAATGAAGAAAATTTGAAAAATACAAAAAGGTTGCAAACTTTTGTGCAAAAAAATGTATCTTTGTGAAGAAAAAAAAATTAGAAATCAAGAAAATGGTTGCACAAAAAGAAGTTGGAATAGTTGGGGAAACTAGTATGCAAAGGAAGGAGGATTTGAAATGAAGAGGAAAGTGGACAAAAGGTTTTGTGTAGTGTTCAAGGAGGGCGTAGTCACTTGTATCCCAAATACTTATCCTACCCTTCCCTAAGCCTACATTACAAGCTTAAAAGTCCCTATGTGATCTCCAACCGAATGTTCTTGAGTTAGTGATGATTGAAAATAAGGGCAAGCTTATGATGTGATATTTGTTAGCACTAGAATTTCTTTGTTGAGTGTGAGTGACTTTGTGTATATGTCCCTTGTGTTGTTGTTGTTGCGAATATAGTGATTTTGGGACTTTTTTTTTTCTTGTGAGGGCATATGGATTACGATAGATTGATGATGTTGAAAAATTTCAAGTTGAGTCAAATGAGCATATCTAATAAGCCAGTAGTTTTGAGTCACTTATTGAGGCTTGAGTGTTGTCGCTTGATTGTTTTGAAACTCCATTGTATTCTTGAAATTGTATTTTGAAATGAGAGAGTTATTTGGTTGAAGTTTCACATGTTTATAGCCTAATTATTTGTACCAATCAAAGTCATGTTTTTGTGCTTAAAGTGGATCCTCATTGAGATTTTGGTTTTGATTTGCTTGAGGACAAGCAAAGACTTTAAGTTGGGGGTGTTGATGTGCCGTGAAATTACGGGATATTCGATGCTAATTTCTTAAGTTTTTGTAACTCTTCAAGCACTTTTGGTGTTACTTTTCGTGTGTTTTTGTCATTTTGTAGGAAAAGATATTCGAAAGCATAACGGAGCAAAATGAAGCAAAATAGGTCAAGGACACACTTTGCACAACATACGAGCCGCATGTCATGTCTACGGATCTACAATTCCACCGCATAGCATGACAGGCCACTGAAGAATAGAGAATGAAAGGTTGCGCAATTTGCGAGATCAACATGCGACTCGCATGTTGAACTTGCGAGACAACAGTGTTAACGCAAACCTTGTCTGAAATCTGGGAAGCCTGAAGTCAAGAGCATAACATGCGGCTGCTGAGCATGCTTCGCGTCTCGCATGTTTGTCTTGCGACTCAACATGCGAGACGCACGTTGCGCACGTAGGGGTGTTTTTGTATAATATTGGTGCTCTATTCAGTTTTATGTGATTTAGAAGTGATCGGAAGAAACCAAGTGAAAATAAAGTCAAAAAGAGGCCAAACTGGACAGTTTTGCAAAACTGAAACTTTGGGGTTTATTTTGTCATATTTTTGACTTGGGAAAGTTGAGGAGCTACAAAAGAGAGACTTGGGGCATATCATTTTCATCTTTGGCCATTTTCATCAAGCTTGGAGAGCTAGGTTTTTGCACCCACACTTTGGGATTGAAGATTTGAAGATCTTGATAAGAAATTTCTTAATCCTTTACTCATTTCTTCTTTTCCTTGCTATGTATTGATTATCTAAGTGTGTAGCTTTCTATTCCATTACTTGAATCTTGTTTATGAAAATATTCTTGATTAAAGTTTGGTTTGAAACTCTTGTTTTGCTTATGTATTGAATGATATTTATTCCTAATGAAGTGGGTTATTGTTTCTTTAATTAATCTCGTTCTTGAATGTTTCCAAAGGGATTAGCTAACCGTAGGACTCGCCCATTTAATTTGATTTGAGCTCGAGAGAGGAAAGTCAATTTGGGAAAGATTAGTTAACAAGGATTTAGGGCATAACCCTCATCTAATGACTTGAGCTCGAGAGAGGAAAGTCACTTGGGATTATATTGATTGTGCCTAATATTACACTTTAAGGCTTGAGAAAGCTTAAAGTGAAATTCATTGATTTGGTTGAGAAACTTTCAATGAGATTTTAGAAATCATTATCTATTAACATAACCTCGTTCTTAGTTGTAATATCGTAAAATATGTTGGGATCATTACTTGAGTGTAATCTCCTATTATCCATGCTTGTGACCATTGATCATTTTACTTGCTTTCTAGGTTAGTTTACATTTCCGCATTAGTTATAATTTTCTCAAAAATAAAAATATTATCTATCCTTTGTCTTTAGCTTAGTTGGTGAAAATTCCTTACTTTCTTACTCGCCTAGTATATTGTTCTATGTGAGATCGACCCCAACTCATAATTGGGTAAATTATATTGCATACGACCGTATACACTTTCTCTTTGAGGAGTGAATTTGGACGTTATCAGGCCTCCATTGACATTTATCTTTTTTTTTTTTTTTTTTTTCTCATTTATTGTTGCATCTTTTCCTTCATTTCTACTACACTAACTTATGGACTAATAAAAGCCTCCTACAATAAATGTATCATTCACCCCACAAAGCAGTAACTTTTCTATTATATATAAATGTGGTAAAGGGACGAACACAGCTTCCCATGGTTGTACCATGGGCTTTAAAAATTATACACGCAATGAATGCTTGTACCATAAGTTATATAAATTGTACAGTTTAACCAACTATTTTTATATCCCACATAGACATATGTCATAGTACTTAATATTTATTCCCTTCTCATGTATAGACGTATATACTTCAAATTTAATTCTCCGACACATTTATTTCCTCCGTGCACTTTTACTTGTTCACTTTTGACTTTTCGTGTTCTAGCTGAATATTTATTCTCTTCTCATGTATAGACATATGCAGTTCAATTTTAATTCTCCTATACAAATTTATTTCCTTGGTGCACTTTAATTTGTTCACTTTTGACTTTTCACATTCTTTAAGAATTAATAAATCTCACGTGAGTATATGCCATAGTACTGAATATTTATTCTCTTCTCATGTATACATGTGTGCACTTCAAATTTAATTCTCCGATACATATTTATTTCCTCCGTGTACTTTTACTTATTCACTTTTGACTTTCACGTTTTTGCTGAATATTTATTTTCTTCCCATGTATGTATGTATGCACTTTAATTTTAATTATCCGACACATATTTATTTTCTCCGTGCACTTTTACTTGTTCACTTTTGACTTTTCACGTTATTTAAGAATTAATAAATGAAGTACTCCTTCCGTCCCATATTTCTTGGCCACATTAGTTGACTTTTCACGTTCTTTAAAATTAATAAATGAAGTACTCTCTTCGTCCCATATTACTTGGTCACATTACTATACTTGACTTTTCACGTTCTTTAAGAATTAATAAAAATGAAGTGCTCCCTTCGTCCATATTACTTGGCCACATTACTAAAAATATATGTCTATGTTTCTATTCTATATTTTTCTTCTTTTCTATTTCTAATATATCTAAGTATGAAGAGAGGACTAACACAAAGAACAAAAATTTGTATCACAAGCTATATAATTTGTACATTTTAACCAACTACTTTTTTTATCCCACGTGGTCATATGTCATAATACTGAATATTTATCTCTTCTCATATATACACGTATGCACTTCAAATTTAATTCTCCAACACATTTATTTCCTCCGTGCACTTATACTAGTTGACTTTTGACTTTTCAAGTTTTTTAGGAATTAATAAATGAAGTATTCCCTTCATTCCATATTACTTGGCCACATTACTAAACTATTTTTTTACTGAATATTTATTCTCTGCTCATGTATACAAGTAAGCATTTCAATTTTAATTGTCTGACATATATTTATTTCGTCCGTGCACTTTTACTTATTCATAAATGAAGTACTCAATATTACTAAAAATATATGTCCAAATTACTTGTTCATTTACTAAACCAAAATAAAATTAATTAAATGTTTTACATCTTATCCTCTCCGTCCCATATTACTTGGCCACATTACTAAAAATATATGTCCAAATTTCTTGTTCATTTACAAAACCAAGATTAAATTAATTAAATCTTTCCTATCTTACCCTTAGTAATAAATGTTCTAGAAAATAGTCAATTTTGATTAGAATGTATTTATTGGAAAGAGACAGGGGTAAGATAGTAAAATACATCTTTTACTTCTGATTTCTTAACGGGCGTGCAAAAGGAAAAGTGACAAGTAATATGAGACAGAGAAAGTATATATTTTACCATAATATTCATATTTATTGGTGTAAGTCTCAATAGCCTTCGAAAATAATTTGAAAATGAGTAATTAAAAGGTAAAATTAATAATAAGAACACACAAATATTCACTCATTAATTCCATGAAAATTAATGGCCAGCCCCTTCTGCATGATTCTCCCCACTCTTCTTGCGTTGCTTAGCTTGATAGTCGCCTTGATAAATAAAGGAATACAAGAAAAAGGATGACATGTGTACAAATATATATGCCTGTAATATATGCATAGTCGTTATCTTTGTACACAATCCACATAATTGAAGTTTCATACTAATTAATAATTACCATATTAGTTTCTTTCTCTTAATATGTTAACGTGGACAAGTAAAAATAAAACGAGGGAGTAACTTTTATCTCCGTTTTTCTTCTCTGTCAATACTTTAAACGTGAATAGATGACGTACAATAGCAATGCAAATTTGTACCAACACTTATTTTAATTCTCCTACACATAACTTGTTCACTTTTGACTTTTCACGTTCTTTGAGAATTAATAAATAAAGTATACTATATTTTATCATAATATCCATATTTATTGGTGTATAGTCTCAATAGCCTCAGAAAATGATTTGAAAATGAATAATTAATATGAAGTGTAAAATAAAAAGAAGAATTTTTTTTCTTGATATGTTAACGTCGACAAGTAAAAGTGAAGGGAGGGAGTAACTTTTATCCCCGTTTTCCTTCATTGTCAATACTTTACTTATTTACTCTCCTTTACAGTCTTTGGTTACTGTTTTCTTTATATTTTCATTTCAAAATTAAAATTTGGTGATTAATATAACATATATCTTTCTAATTTTGATTTCTTTGTAACAATTTGTTTTATCTATACTTGTTAACATAAAAATTATAATATATTTTTTAATTAATTTAATAAAAATATTTTATTAGTTTTGCTTTTAAAAAATCCAATATATACGACAATGGTTCTTGTGTTTGGATCTGAACAGTTACTTAACTGAAATGGATATCAATCTGTTGGTATACATATAAAATATTAAAGAATTTAAAAGAAATTTTTTAGCATCAAAATATTAATTTTCCCTCATATTATTACTAATTTTCTTTTACATCGATGAACAACTTTCATTGTCATGATAATGAGGAAAAAGTCCGACTCTTTCCATCTCAAAGACTTAATTCCATCAACTCCATTTTTTAATTATAACTAAAGTGATGGTACATAAAATACATTTTGTATATGTTGCTATATATAATAAAATTGCAATATTTTTGAAAGTTATTTCAAAATACAAACCTTAAAGACTGGATAATTAAAATGATTAGACATGTTCGGCCTGTGCATCGCACGGGCATGTATTGCTAGTTTGCAAAAAAGCCACATAAACCATCAATCAGCCCACGATCAAAATCTACTAATAAGCCATAAATGGTAATTTAAAGTTTCGGTTTTTTAAGCTTAAATTACATCTTATTATTACTTCTCTTCAAAAAATATTAACAACCGTATGATAAGTAACACAAATTTAATCAATCCTAACCCATGTATCAGACATCTTCGCTAGAAGACAAGAAGCAAAGATAAAGGATGATGCAGCTATGGTATATATCTACAAGATACTAATGAACTCTCTCTACGGTCGATTTGGTATAAACCCAGAAGTTATTAAAACACTTTTATCATTCATTTTACACCAGGTGAGTCCTTCTAGCCTCTCTATTTCTATTTTTCCTTTTTTTTTTTTTTAAAAAAAATTTCTAGAACATTATATTGTTATACTTTATCATGGCTGTGATTTTTTTGCAGATTGGATAAAAGGTAAGTAATTAATTTATACGGAAAATTCTCCAACTTTGTTATACTATTGATTTTTGGTGGATTATTATGATTTCTATTTGCATTAATCTCATTTTGCGTTAATCTCATTTTCTTTCTTTTATGACTACTATACTAATATTTTTTTCTTCTTCAGATTATCATGATTTCTATTTGTGTTATTCTCTTCTTCTTTCTTTTTTGATCTCTAATAGGTATGAACTTTCTTGAATTGAAAGCATGCATGTTTTTCCGAGTTCTAAATTTTTTTATACAAACTGTTTTCTATTTTTTCTTTTATACAATTTGTACTTCTCATCCCTCTATCTTGTATTTTTATAGCTTATGTAAGCATGCTTTTGTTGCTTAGCTATTAATTGCTACAGTGGAGTAATATATCAACAGTAGTAAGTAAAGATGTTATTTTACAATTAGCTTTACTGAATAATTACATCTTTTCAATGAAAAAAATTAGTAAATGATAAAATTTTCAATTGGCAAGGATTCTCAATGAAACAGAAGCTTGCAAATTCTATTCTATTTTTCAATTCTCTCGCTATTTTAATTCTCTCTCCTTTTTTGATGATGTCGTGTATTGAATTCATAGAAAAATGTTTTAAAAGAAATGAACAATTTTTCTAGATTTTATGAAATTTTAGTACAGTTAGGATAATCTTGAGGATGGAAAAGAGTAGCTTTAGAGTAAAGCTGTGAGTTATAAAGAATGTCATGTTCCAGTGAAAGAAGAAGAAGAAGAAAAGGTAAATATTAAATGAGCGACGAAGCAAGAAAGAAAGAAGAAGAAGAAGAAGAAGAAGAAGAAGAAGAAGAAGAAAAAGAAGAGAAAGGAAAAGGGAAAAAAAGGGAAAAGGAAGAAAAAAGATAAGGCAAAAATTAATACAAAGAATGGTTATGGGCTTTTCTTCCCTTTCCTTATTACTTTTATAGTAGACATTATTGTTGATGCATTTTTCTTTTTAAAGGTTTTTGGAGAAATAACTAAAATATAACTCTTGAAAGGTAGATAAGAGAAGTTAAATAGATGCTTAATATATTAGATGAACAAGGACAAACTATATTTAATATTTCAAGCATATATTAGATGAATAAAGTAAAACTACGTTTAAACTATGTTACGTCTGTAAAGATTATATTATAATATAAAATTCATGTGTTACTAGAAGATTAAAAAAGCGTAATTGTTACAAAATTAAAGGGAAAAAAAACTTAGTGAGCATAATCTAATTCATTAGAATTTGAAGACTAAAAAGGATTTAAATATTTTAAATATTCAGTTATTAAAAAAATATTTTATAAATTCAATAAGAGTTTTATAATCGCGCAAACCAATTCACCAGTTCTTCTAATAAGGGCGTTGTAGTTGACAAGGTTACTGAGAGAGTTCATAAGGCTGTAATTAAGGCACGTAAAGAGCTTATAAAGGCAGGTAAAAATGTTTTCCCTTGGAAAGTTTCACAAGCTGCTTTGGTTATACTTAATGCTGATTCTTGGGATTCTTTGGGTTGCAAAATGCAAGAAATACCGTCCCTGCATAGCCTCATTCTTACCCAAGGGAAGGCACAACATTTTGTACATTTTTGTATAGATTCTTGTAAATTGAGGTTTTTTTTTGTTTTTTTTTATTTTTTATTTTTTATTTGCGTTGTCCTGCTAACCCTTCCAAACTAGTAGTTGTACTATTATTCTTGTAGTTTCTTGTCCATCGATTTTTGCTACAATCTATTGTTTTTTGTACTTCGATAGTCGTATTAATTTGCGGTAGTTACAGCTTCTCTTTTTTACAGACAGTTTTTTCATGCTTTTTTAGTATTTTGCCTTTGCTTTTTATGCAGCTTTGAGTTGCTTTTCCTTGTGCCGAGGGTTTATTAGAAACAACCTCTTTACCTCCTAAGGTAGGGGTATGGTCTGCATTCATTCTACCTCCTAAGTAGGGATACAACATTTTCTATTTTTTTTTTTATAGATTCTTGTAAATTGTGTTTTTCGTATTTGTTGTTGTTAGGCGAATTGATTAAATGATCCACTAGAAATTATAAAAGATCGCCTCTGGCTATTTCAGGATCGCCCATGTATACAGAGGGTCATATAATTCTATTCTCTATTCATTTTGTAAAGACCCCTTTTAACTAATTTCCTCTTATTTTTTCTTTTCTTTAGGACCCGTTTGGCCATGAGAATTATTCACTTTTAAAAAAAAAATAAAAAAAATTTATCCTACTTTATTTGAAAATCAGAGTTTTTTTAGGTAATTAAGAAACTATATTAACTAGGTATCCCTTCCGTTCCATAATAAGTGTCATCTTAGCACAAAAAAAAAAAAAAAATTGGTCCCATAATAAGTGTCACCTTAGGAAACCAAGACATAAATTGGCTAGTTTTCCCAACTCTACCTTTAGATAAAAACTGACAAGTTAAAGTAACATCTAAATGATGATTGGTAAGGTTTACTAGTTGTGCATGCTCTAATCAAGAGGAAAAAGGTAATTTATTTTTAGGGATAATTTAGTAAACTTCACATTAATATGCGTGTTTTTGGGTAAGGTGACACTTATTATGGACGAAGGGAGTAGTATTTAATTAAGGGTAGTTTAGTCAAAATACCTATTTTCTTTTACGAGTTAATATTTTCTTAAGGGTTGTGCTAAAGGCTAAGTGGACACTTATTTTGAATAGGAGGGACTATTGTATTTCCTTTTCAAACCTGCTTAGAACTGTTTAGTTGAACAAAACTATTTACACATGAATTACACTGGGTATATTGTTGTGTTGTAAAATGATTTTTTTTCATTATTTTAGAAACTTGAGTAATTTTTGCACTATTGGCCGACCTAGTGCGTTAATAGTTATTATGGAAATGGTTAAAATGGATTCTTTTTCCGAAACGTGGTCATTCACCTGTGTGGCACTTAATTTTTAGAAGTCACACAATTATTTTATAGTAGTACTTTATTTTTATTATTCTCTTCAATTTTAGTAGTCACTTTTTTATTTTATATAGTAGTACTTTATTTTAATTATTCTCTTCAATTCTTTTTTGTTTTGGGTTTTGGAGGCTTGCCGATATTCATTGCGGGCTGTCGACATTGGGCTTGATTCGTTTAAAAAAATGGGTAGAAATATTTTTCTAAAGCAACGTGATAGGTTTTTTTTCCCTGGTGGGTCGGGTTTGATTCGTTTAAAAAAATGGGTAGACTTATTTTTTTTTAAAAGCCACAGAGATATATTTTTTAAACGAACCAGACCTAACCCACCAGAAAATAAATTTACCATGTTGTGATAGAAAAATATGTCTACTAAAAAAATTAGTAGACTATTTTTTTAAGCCACATGACATTTTTTTAATTAAAAGATAAGCTAAATGATTTTTAAAAAAAAAGTTTCCGTTAGCGAAAAGAGTATATTTGCACTATTTGTGTAAGGGCAGGGGTATATTTGCACTATTTTGTAACGATAAGGGTACATATACTTTTTTTAACGAGGGTATATCAACTCTAGATCGTAAAGTTGAGGGATATATTTACACCTTTACCCATATTTATATGTAAAAGTTTTTTTTTCCCGGGCAAATATATTTTGTGAAATACTAAATTTTCATCGGAAAAGGCTCAAATATGCCATTCAACTATCGGAAATGGCTCATTTATGTCACTTGTCAATAGTTTGGCTCATATATGCCATCAAACTATAGGAAATAGCTCATTTATGCCATCAAACTATAAAAAATGGCTCATTTATGCCGCTCATCAATAGTTTGACTCATTTATGCCATCGCCCGTTACCTAAATGACTCATCTATGCCATATTTCATTAAAGCTGATTTTACAATACCATATATGACACGTGGCCTCCAACTAGATTATGATTGTGGGTGGATAAGGTGTATAGGTCGAATTTTTTATTAATTTATTATTTAAAATTGGACTGGTTTAATTAAATGACGTAAACCTCTAATTGGAGGCCACATGTCATATCTGGTATTAGAAAACCAGCGTTAATAAAAAATGACATGGATGAGTCATTTTGGTAACGGACGATGGTATAAATGAGTCAAACTATTGATGAGTGGCATAAATGAGTCATTTCCTATAGTTCGATGGCATAAATGAGCCATTTCCTATAGTTCGATGGCATAACTGAGCCAAACTATTGACGAGTGGCATAAATGAGCCATTTTCGATAGTTGAATGACATATTTGAGCCTTTTCCGAATTTTCATTTTCCCATCTCTGTTTCTTAGATTAATGCTGTCATCCACTGCTTTGTCGGTGTTCAAAGAATTACCAAGTTGTATGATTTGGAAGCAGAAATATGCAAGAATGAGGGGATAACGTGCTTCCTTATTAAGTTAATGGATGCTAATGAAAGTAGAATAGTAAATATAGATGAATTCTTGAACTTTATCACCGAGAAGAAATCTACTGGAACCAGAGACAAGCTTTGTGTGCGGGTTCAGAGCTTGGGGTATGTGGCATATTTTACTCATAACAAGATTTTGTTTGCTCAATGAAATATTGTAGCATAGCTTCATGATTGAAACCTATTATTGTTATAAAATTTTAGGTAATGTAATTTGAAAATTAGTCTATACTTTGGCATACAGGGTGTCTACCTTTGCAAAAATTCACTATCAACAAAATTTAGAGCTACATTGTGTGCTACTTACGTGGTGGGAATATGCCACTACTTAGACTAGGGATTATGACCTTGGGTGTAGCCTTACTAGGAGGAATAGGATAGCGTTTGAAGGGGTCGAGAGTGATTCTGTACATGTGAGAAGTAGCCTCTTGTGTCGAGTCCAGAACTAAAATACCCCCAAAAAAATGGGGTTGAACCAAAATATTCCAAGAAAAAAAAACTGTGATAAAATACCTTTAACGCAGTATTTTACTGCGTTAAAGGACTTAATCGTAACGGCGCGGTTAAGTCCTTTAACGCAATAAAATACTGCGTTGTAGGACTCGGTAATTTTTTTTTTCTATAATGCAGTATTTTACTGCTTTATAGAAGCAGTAAAAAAAAAAAAATTGGTCAACTTTTTTTTTTTTTTTTTTTTTTTTGTTGCAAAACTTAGTGTGTTTTTTTTTCATACTTTGACCAACGATTAGCCGTGTATGAATACTCCGAAAAGTCAATATTTTATATATAATCTGATATTTTTTTCTGTGTACAATAATGTAGCCTCAACACATTAAGGATATGTAAACATTCGGATCGTCATTTTAGGAGTTGAAAAGGTGTCCGAAGCTTATTTTAGTCAACTTTATATGTCGAGAAAATTAGTCAGCTTTATTTTGAAAAATTGAAACCACAAAAGTGAAATTGACATTCACAGCTACATTGCCCCAGGATTTTTACGTTGAAATCTATTGCGTATCATCATATTATAAGTAAAGAAAACTAAAAACTTCAAGCCAATTTGGGGGCAAATTAAAATTGAATAGGATAGCAGGTGTTTTTATAAAAATCGGCTCGGCCAAACCGCCTTGCGGCCATTTATCGGCGTAGATCTCGAAAAAAATACGGAAGGTCAAAAAAAAAAATCACGTAAAACGGACATCCAACCGCAAAGTTATGTAATAAAAACAATTTTAAATGTAATAAAAAAACCCGCAAAGTTATGACCATCTAAAGTTTGACCATTTCACAACAAGTTTTTCTTTCTATATTTTCTAAATACTTTTTTATCTAATTGAATTAGATTTATATTCAAAATAAAGTTATGTCTTGATTAAAAAAAAAACACGCTTAAATTAAAACCTTAAAAAATAAAACACTAAAATCTAAAGTTTCAAACAAAACTTACTTCGGGTACCTTTTCAACCCCTAAAATGACGATCCGAACGTTTACGTATCCTTGATGTGTTCAGCCTACATTATTGTACGCAGAAAAAAATATCAGGTTCTATATAAAATATTGACATTTCGGAGACTTGATACAAGACTAATCGTTGGTCAAAGTATGGGAAAAAACACTAGATGTTGCAAAAAAAAAAAAGATTTATTAAAAATAATAAGATGTTGCGATCTTTTTATGCAAAAAAAAAAAAAAAAAACACTAAGTGTTCCTTAAGTGTGTTATTTTTTAATGCGTAACTTTATTTCGAATATGTTGCAAAAAAAAAAAAAATTGCGTGAATCGGACGTCCGAGCGCAAAAAATCACGTATATTCGAAATAAAATTACGCTTTAAAAAATAACACACTTAAATTTAAACCCTAAATATTGAAAACTTTAAGCCAATGACAACAAGTCCTCAAACAAAAATGGACGTCTATGTATATAGAATACTTAACCTAAATTTTTCAAACAAAACTTACTTCGGGCACCTTTTCAAACCCTACAATAACGATCTGAACATTTACGTATCCTTGATGTATTGAGCCTACATTATTGTACGCAGAAAAAAATATCAGGTTCTAGATAAAAGATTGACTTTTCGGAATCTTGACACACGACTAATCGTTGGTCAAAATATGAAGGAAAAAAACATTAAGTGTTGCAAAAAAAAAAAAAAAAAGGTTGACCAATTTTTTTTTTTTTAACTGCTTCTATAACGCAAAGAAAATACTGCGTCATAGAATTTTTTTTTTGCCGGGTCCTATAACGCAGTATTTTACCGCGTTAAAGGACTTAACCGCGCCGCTACGGTTAAATCCTTAACGCAGTAAAATACTGCGTTAAAGATACTTTTGTCACCGTTTTTTTCTTGGGTTATTTTGGTTCTAACCCCATTTTTTGGGGGTTTTTTGGTTCTGGACTCTCTTGTGTCTAGACTCTTATTTTGGGGTAGGTTTCTCTACTTTTTGGTATACTTCTCGTATACGGGGTTTCCCCAACATTAAGAAAAATGTTTACCATGTAAAAAAAATAGTGTCCGTGCCGTTACTGGGTAGGGCTGATCTTACCAAGATACCATCTTGTGTAGTACAAGAATCTAACGTAGCTCATATTTCATAACCAATTCTTGGACATGGTCAACAAGGCTACATAGCGTTCATAATTCTTAATACATTCTCAGCCAAGACTTGCCATGGAGTACATAGAGCCAGCTCTAGAACAATACTAAAAACTCTTAACAAAAACATGAGTAAAAAACTTGAAGATTTGGGGCTTACCCTGGATGTATCTCTGAATTGGTAGGAGCTGTGACATTGGAAAGAAAGATGGAAAGGGTTGGTCAACTCAACCAGTGATAATTGTATCCATAATCTTAAGGGTCATTTGGTTGATAGTTTGGTGTACCCAATACAAAATTCTATATAAAATAGTACTCCCTCCATCCCAATTTATATGATACTCTTTCCGTCTGTCGCAAAAAGAATGTTACCTTTATATAATTAGAAATAACTTAATCTTAAAATTTTCCTTTTATCCTTATATAAATGATTTATAGCCACACAAGTAACTAAGGTTTATTTTAGACCATAAATTGAAGTCTTCATTTTTTTGTTAAACTTTGTGTCAAGTCAAAATGTCAAACGGCGTCACATAAATTGGGACGGATGGAGTACATTTTTTGGTTGGGTGCGTAACAAAGAATAACTGCCGCATTACTTAATGCCATGGGTGATTGGCGGTAATATAATTGTGAGGTTGAACTATATTAAACATAAGACCACTTCCGTAAGCCCACGCTCTTCTATATAGTGATGTTCCATTCTTGAGTTATGTCTCCTTTGTGTTTTTTTGCTTGTTCTTCCTTTTCAATTTCTTGATCTTTTATCTGAATATTTCATAAACTTACAAAACATGCCTGGTAGATATTTTTTTTCCTTTTCCCAGTCTGGTTCACGGAGATCTAACATTATGAAGAATGTGTAGATGAGACTTACTCTTGGGATATGTCTACTTGCAACTCAGCCCAATTATTTATTTGTGAAATCGTATTCCTTGTTAAAATGTAAAACAATGTATAGATAAGTGGTTTTTTCACTCTATGACCGGAAAACATCTCGTATGCCACTCAAGAATCAGATTCTCACTCAATATTCATGGAGATTTCTCGTTTGTTCTCTTCTGGAACTCCCGAATTGCACTTGGCGAACTTTCTTCATATGATCACAACTATGGCAGAATCACTATGGCAGAATCAGGTTCTGATAAGGAGCAAACTGCGTTTTTCATTTTGAATAGCCAGAAAATGCCCAAGCTTCCTGCAGGTGAATCTGTTTGGTCACTTGCAAATGTTCTATTGTCACCAGATATGAGTTCTTCCAGAACAATTGTTGAGAACAACCCTGTGAAAATCAAGAAGAGACAAGGAATCAGCTCAAACTGGCCAACTACTGACTGGAAAACTGCTCCTGGTTCTCATCGATCTAGTGTGTGGGTTGCGAAAACAGAGGCAGCCAATAACATCCAATCGGAAAAGGAGACTATGCAAAAAAAAAAAAAAAAGGGCAGCCCGGTGCACTAAGCTCCCGCTATGCACGGGGTCCGGGGAAGAGCCGCACCACAAGGGTCTATTGGAAAAAATGTCCACTGGCATCCAATATGTCCACTGGCTCCAATTGAGATGACTTGTGTGGAGATTGTGGACAACGATCCAGCATCAGCTGCAGTTGTACAAGATGTTGATCATGTATTTGATTCTTCTCATCCCCTGACTGAACCACATGACCTGAACAATAGCCCATCTGATGTGACAGAAAAGAGGTAAGCTAACAGACGCTCAAAAAGAAACTGGCAGACTTGGAGAATATTTTGCTTTCAAGTACTTCTTGGAGAAATTCGGGGAGTCTTTTGTTGGAACTTCATCGTCATAATTCCGAGCAAGATCGAGGTGGAAGAAGATGGATTTGGTCAATGGGTTTTCTTAGTCAAACAGTTCGATAAAGGGACAGAAGATTCCAAATGGTTCTGATATTTTTGAACAAGTTTATTTGAGTATTGGGCTTCATTACTTCATCAGATTTCTTTCCTCCTTTGGGCCAGAATTATTGAAGACTATGTTGGGCCACTGATACAATAGAAATTTTGGCCCATTATACAAACCCTCCAGATTTCATTCTTTGTAAATATTTGTACAGATCCTATTTTGTTTGCTAGTTAATTTCTAGTACTAGTTTGTTATAGAATAGCAAATAGGAAATAGACACATGGCAATTTGTCATGATTAGATTCCTTTACACTTGTGTATAAATTAGGATACAATGCTCAGCACTATTCAGGAAATTGAATCAAAACAGAAAATTTTCTATTTTTCATTCCAGCAGAAATTTTCTATTCCAGCATGGTATCAGAGCAGGAATAGCTTTTCAGACCATCTTCTAATTTTTTTTTTTCCTGCTATTTGTTTGATTTATCATTTTTACAATGTCAACTTCTGCACAAACTACAGATACAGTAGCAGAAACCACCACAGTTGGTGATGCTACTGCATCTACTGGATCAACTACAACTAATGTTGTTGATTCCAGCCATCCTTTTTATCTTCACCCCTCGGATTATCCAGGGATGAGTCTTGTTTCTTCTGTTTTTGATGGAAGAGGTTATGGTGGCTGGAAGAGAGGAGTAATTATCGCTCTTTCAGCCAAGAACAAGCTTGGATTTACTGATGGATCCATAGCTGTTCCGACCTCTGATCCTATCCTCATGAAGGCTTGGATCCGCTGTAATGACATGGTCCTGTCATGGCTACTGAACTCTCTTTCAAAAGAAATAGCTGAGAGTGTTTTGTATTCAGTCAGTGCCAAAGATTTGTGGAGAGACCTGGAAGAAAGATTTGGTCAGGCAAATGGTGCAAAACTTTTCCAACTTCAAAAAGATTTAAATGCTGTAACTCAAGGAAATACAAGTGTGTCAACTTATTTCACAAAAATGAAAAGTTTATGGGATGAGTTGGATGCCTTAAACACCTTTACTGCTTGTGTGTGCACATGTATTTGTGGTGCAAAAGAAAAAGGACACAAAGCACATCAAGATGAAAGGCTGTTACAGTTTTTAATGGGACTAAATGATGTGTTCATAGGTGTGAGAAGCAACATTCTGTTGTCTTCCCCTTTACCTTCTATTGGTCAAGCTTATTCACTAGTGGTACAAGATGAAAAACAAAGGGAGATTCATGCTACACCATCCTACCCTGGTGAATCATCTTTCACTGCTGCCAATCAACAAGGAGGAAGGAGATTTAATGACTATAGAAATCAGAAACCAACTTTTGACTCTAAAAAGAATAATCTGATTTGTGGTTATTGTAAGAAACCAGGACATAACATTGATAAATGCTATAGGCTTCATGGTTTCCCTTCTGATTTTAAGTTCACAAGACCAAGGAAATTTCAGGCAACAGCTCAAGTCAATAATGTTTTTGGATCTAATGAAGAAACAGAAGTGACATGCAACAAAGCAACACAGTCCTTGAGCCAGGAAAATGTCACACAACTGCTTCAACTTCTTCAACAATACAAGACTGACCAGCAGCCTGAGAATGTCACTGAAGCTTTTGCTAATATGAGTTTTGCTGGTATAACTAAATTTTTCAACTCTTATGCCTGTTTTATTAATGTTGACGAGTTGTTCTTGGATATTAGACAGTAGAGCTACTCAACATATGACACATAACAAAACTCTCCTTTCTAACTTAAGGGTTCTTCCTCAACCTCAAATGGTTAACCTTCCTAATTCCTATAGAGTCAAAGTAACTCATTCAGGGACAGTGTCCATCTTGCCTAACTTATTACTGCATAATGTGTTATATATTCCTTCCTTCAAGTTTAATTTATTGTCTGTTCAAAAACTATGTAAACAACTCCAATCTTATATTCTATTCACTCCTACTTCTTGTTTTATGTTGCAGGGCCCTTCTCTGAAGAGCCCTCTGGAGATTGGTAGAGCACAAGGAGGTCTATACATTCTCAATTCAAGTCAACCATCTCTAAGAAGTCAAGTTTCTGCTAGAATCAGTCCTTTTTCATCCAAGAAATCAGCTATTTCAAATTCTGTTTTTAGTTCATGTAATTCCTTTCCAGTCAAGAAGTTAGTTCAATCTAGTTCTAGTTTCAATTCTTGTCTTAGTTGTTTTGATAGCAATGTAAAAGAACAGTTGTGGCACTATAGGTTAGGCCACATGCCTTTGAGCAATATGAAGAAAGTTTCCTGCAGTTCTATATCTTCTTGTCAACCTTTCTCTAATCCTTGCGTTATCTGCCCCATGGCAAGACAGTCCAAACTCCCTTTCCCCACAAGTACTATTTCCACTAAGAGAACTTTTGATTTAATTCACATTGACACTTGGGGACCATACAAAACTGCCACTTATGATGGACATAAATTTTTTCTTACTATTGTGGATGATTTTAGTAGAGGAACATGGACTTTTTTGTTAAATTCGAAGTCAAATGCCTTTTCTGTACTTAAATCTTTTCTATCCATGGTGGAAAGACAATTCCAAACTAAAGTAAAAATTATAAGGTCAGATAATGCTTTTGAATTAGGCAGTGGGACTGTTCAATCTGATTTTTTTACTTCCAAGGGAATTTTACATCAAACCTCATGTGTGTCAAGTCCACAGCAGAATGGAATTGTAGAACGAAAGCATAAACATTTATTAGAAACAGCTAGGGCACTTCTATACCAATCTCATTTGCCTATTAAGTATTGGGGGGATTGTGTTTTGACAGCTACTTATCTAATAAATAGGTTCCCATCCAGAATTTTACATCACAAAACACCTTTTGAATTACTTTTTCACACAAAACCAAATTACAACTCACTTAGATGCTTTGGCTGTTTGTGTTTTGCCTCCACCCTACCCACTCACAGAACTAAATTTGATCCCAAAGCCATACCTTGTGTGTTTTTAGGTTATCCCCATGGAAAGAAGGGTTATAAGGTCCTAGATATAGCACATTCCAAGGTTTTTGTTTCAAGAGATGTGGTTTTTCATGAAGAATATTTTCCTTTTGCTTCTTTTAATCCTATTTCTTCTTATTTTCCACCTAAACATCAGTCTAGTCCTCCTCCTATCTTCTCTGATTCATCTTCTTCTTTCACTCCTTCTGATCAAATTCTTATCAGACCTACTTCGCCACCGACTACACCCTCTATTCCACCTACTTCCCATAATAATCCTGTTCCACCTTCTCCACCTACACCACCAAGTTCCAGTTCTTCTGATCTGTCCTCTCCACCTATTTCCCCTGACCATTCTGTTCCGCATTCTTTCCCTAGTCCTGTTCCTGTTCCCTCATCTGCTACTTCTATAATTCTCAGAAAATCCACTAGAGAACACAAGGTTCCTGCCTATCTTGAAGACTATATTTGTAATGCAGTTCATTTCACTGATGTCAGTACCAGTTGTCTCTCAAGTCCTATGAGTCCTATTTCCTTTTCTATTAATGATCTTTCTTCTTCTAATCAACATATGTTATGCTCTTTGTCAACTATTCAAGAACCTGTTAGCTACAATCAGGCAGTACTTCATAAAGGATGGAAAGAAGCTATGGATAAAGAAATACAGGCTCTTGAGCTAAACAACACATGGGAAGTGGTTCAGTTACCACCTGGTCAAAAGGCCTTACCCTGTAAATGGGTTTATAAAGTTAAGCAAAACAGTGATGGTACCATTGAAAGGTTGAAGGCTCGTTTGGTTATTAGGGGTGACATACAAAGAGAGGGCATCGATTTTAATGAAACATTTTCACCTGTGGTGAAAATGACCACTATTAGATGTCTTTTGGCTACTGCAGTCAAGAAAGGTTGGGGCCTTTTTCAATTAGACGTTAATAATGCGTTTTTACATGGGGATCTTGACGAAGAGGTATATATGAAATTTCCTGCTGGTACTACTCCCCCATCTCCTTCCCATGTGTGTAAATTGCGGAAATCTATTTATGGTCTTCGTCAAGCTTCACGACAATGGTACTCAAAATTAACATCTGCTTTGAATTTTAAGGGGTTCACTCATTCTCTTAACGATTATTCTCTTTTTGTTAAGAAATCCAATTCTTCTATATCAATAGTTGCTGTATACGTCGATGATATCATTTTAACAGGAAATGATAGTGCAGAGCTTCATTCTCTCAAGCATTTTCTTCATCAGGAATTTAAAATTAAGGATTTAGGGGACTTACATTTTTTTTTGGGCATGGAAGTTTTGCGAGAATCCCAAGGCTTGATCTTGTCTCAAAGAAAATTCACGCTTGACCTCTTGAATGAGTTTGATGCTGCGCACTTATCTCCAGTCTCATCTCCATTAGATCCTACTGTCAAGTTGTTACTCAATCATGGGGATGCTATTCCAAATCCCACTTTATATCGTCATCTCTTGGGGAAGTTGAATTATTTAACTCATACCAGACCGGATCTTGCATTCTTGTCCAACACTTAAGCCAGTATATGCAAGATCCTCGTCAACCTCATCTCACAGCTGCTTTGAGGGTTCTTCGTTACTTGTCCAGAGATCCAGGTTTAGGGCTTTTTCTCAATGCATCCACTTCCTTTGAGCTTCTTGCTTTTTGCGATTCGGATTGGGGTACCTGTCCAGATTCAAGGAAATCGGTTAGTGGGTTCTACATTTCTCTTGGAGGTTCTCCGATTTCATGGAAATCGAAAAAGCAACCTTCCATTTCACTTAGTTCGGTTTGAAGAGTATCGTTCAATGCGTCGCGTGGTTGCTGAACTTACCTGGCTAGTTCGTATTTTTCAAGATCTGTCCATCCCCATAGCTTTGCCGGTTCCTCTTCTTTCTGACAGCCAAGCGGCGATACACATCGCGAAGAACCCAGTATTTCACGAGAGAACCTAGCATGTTGAAATTGATTGTCACTTTGTGCGACAACAATTTCTCAATGGCTTGATTTCTCTTTCTTTTGTTCCATCTTCCTCTCAGCTTGCAGATCTATTTACGAAATCACTCACTGGACCGAGTCATCACAATTTTCTGGGCAAGCTGGGTGTCCTCTCGTCCCCTCCACCTTGAGGAGGGGTGTTGGAACTTCATCGTCATAATTCCGAGCAAGATCGAGGTGGAAGAAGATGGATTTGGTCAATGGGTTTTCTTAGTCAAACAGTTCGACAAAGGGACAGAAGATTCCAAATGGTTCTGATATTTTTCACAAGCTTATTTTGAGTATTGAGTTTAATTTACTCCATTAGATTTCCTTTCTCATTTGGGCCAGAATTATTGAAGACTATGTTGGGCCACTAATACAAGAGAAATTCTGGCCCATTATACAAACCCTCCAGATTTCATTCTTTGTAAATATTTGTACAGATCCTATTTTGTTTGCTAGTTAATTTCTAGTACTAGTTTGTTATAGAATAGCAAATAGGAAATAGACACATGGCAATTTGTCATGATTAGATTCCTTTACACTTGTGTATAAATTAGGATACAATGCTCAGCACTATTCACGAAATTGAATCAAAACAGAAAATTTTCTATTTTTCATTCCAGCAGAAATTTTCTATTCCAGCATCTTTTGTGAAACGGGTCAATGAAACTAATGAAACGGGGCTTCCCTATGAGCTATGACCTTGTTGTGGGAGATGACGAATACATAGAAATAAAGGCAACTAGATCAGCGACCAATCCTAGCCATGCCCATGTTGTATTATTGCCCGATAACACATCAGTAGTGACAGTATACAAAAACCCATATTCAGACTCTTATCAACTTGGTAAACTTCAGTTAGCTCTCCCAATATCCAAGTCATGATAATTTAAGATGTACATAAGGATGATATACTTGATTCTCCGTTACTATAGTGTGTGTATGTATATGTGTGTGAATATATATATATATCTGTGTGTGTGTGTTTTGCAATCCTACAACATGAAGGTTGTAGGATAGCAATATACCCATATTTTGTTTGACAAAACAGTCCCTATTAGCTAATTAAAGCAGAGACTTTCAGGGGTATTTTGGTCTTTCCCTCAAAATCCTTAATTTCCCTCCAAACATTTCTAGACCCCAATCTTCCATTAGTTATCTATTGAAAGCTCTGGCGGGAACTCCATCTGCAACTATGATTCATTTTTGCATTTTATCAATTTTCTAACCTTCCATCTCCAGCCATATGGGATTTGTCCAATCCTAAAATTTCTTTTAAGGATCTCTTCTCTTCATTACATTCTAAAGGTAAGAATTTAGTGCTCCATTTCATCTGGTGACCAGCTTGTGGTGTAATATATTTCCATCCCTTTAGTATCAGATTAGGGGTTTACTTGTCAAATTTGCAGGTGCTACAAAAAAGACATATGTTTATTGTAGAATTGTAGCAAAAAGAATTGATTCTGAAACCGAATGAGTGATTCTTTGGATGTTCGGAGCTCTCATTGTTTAAATTCTGATTTTTTTCCCAAGCTTTTCTCAACATTAGAATTTGGGGGAGAAGCTTGTAGGGGCGAAACAACGGAGGAAATTGGGGATGGGGTTATGGAAGATTGGGGTCTGCGAATTTGAGGGAAAATTAGCGGAGTAAATCGCAGATGGGTATGAAAGGTCTGCAAATTTGGAGGAAAATTAGCGCCGATGAAATCGGGATGAGGGTATATGTAAGACTGAGTCTCGTATTTGGATGAAATTAGGGATTTTTTTGTAGGAGAAAGAAATATCTCATGGGGAAAGGAAGATGCAGAAACGGGACAGTGGATGCAAATTTCTAAAAAGACCAAAAAGAAAAAGAAAAAAAAAGATAAATTTCAGAAATGGGATTGTTATTAAATTCCTAATAGACCCTTTAATAACTAAAGTAGCAAAAAAAGTAGGAGGGATATTTTAGTCAAACAAAAGATGGGTACATTGCTATATATATATATATATATATATACACACACACACACACATATACATATATGTATGTACAAAGTGGCGTCATACGTAACTTTTTAATAAGCGATTACAATTTAAAATAAAAATAAATGAATAAAATGCTATGACGTCATACTAAAAAAAAGAACATAATATAAATAAAGCACAACTATAATATATATATATATATATATATATATATATATATATATATATAACTCTCCTCGATGAATTATTATTTTTTGAAATGTATTCAAAGCACACAACTAACTGGGAAGCAGCAATATATACCATTCTAATATTTTCTTGTCAAAATGTTTATAAATGATACTTTAGACAACTATATATATATATAACTCTCCTCGGTGAATTTTCATTTTTTGAAATTTTCAAAGCAGCAATATATCCATTCTAATATTTTCTTGTCGAAACGCGTACAAATGAAACTTTAGAGTGGTTGGTCGAGAGTTTTGCTAACCTCTAAAGGGGTCCGCCGTTCAAACCTGGATAAGATCTCCTTTTGTATATGATGAGGACAAAAATATTTTGAAAAGAAAAAATGAAGCTCCTGGGTTTCGAACTCACGACATCAAGCTATCTAACCAAAATATGAGGTGCTTAACCGTCTTCGCTGCGCCACTGTTTGTACCAACCCACCCTTTATTTATCCTCTATTTTGTTTCCGCTTTCCAATTATTTATATATATTTAATAAAATTTTCCGGCGAAGTCATGTCACGTGACACCCCTCGGCTTAAGGTAAATGCGCCCCTGTATATACATATATATTTGTATGTATATATATTCTACTTGCATAACCAGAGGTGGACCTAGGATTCGAAGGTAGCGGGTGCCATAATTTTCTTTAATATACATCTTGTTAGAAACGTATATTTGGGTCGGGTCCATCTCTTTTTAGTTTATTCGGGTCAACTTAATAGGCTTTTTTAATTTGCAAATATGAAATTACATCTCAAAAATCAAGAAATGAACATAATTAGCATCTTAAACAAGGAATCACACCCATTAACACCCATTAACAACAAAAGTAAGTCAACATTTTTCACCAAGTGACTTGCATCTCTAATGTATATTAAAAAATAAATTTGTACAAGTAAAAGAATATTTTCAATAAGGGAATTACACAAATCAAAATAAGAAAAATAATAGAAAATCTCTTCAATAGGTAAATACACCCCATAAGTAAATGTAGAATTAGATAAATTACAAGTTTGCAAAAATAAATCATAAATTTCATGTTTTTTTAAAGCAGTGCTTATGGAATTTCCATCATAATTTAACTAGTAAAGTAATTTAAATTGAATTTTAACAATTATAGAATAGCATAAATTTTTATGATACACTCCTTCGTCCATTTTTATTTGTCCATTATACTAAAAATATATGTCAACTTTTACTTGTAAGTTATATAGTTTGAAAAACGAAGACATAATTTACCATTTTATACCTTTTTACTCTTATTATTAAGTATTCCAATTCATTTCTCATTTTTTTGTTGCTTATTAAGAGTGTCCCAAGTCAAATGTAGACAAGTAAACAGGGACGGAGGGAGTAATAAACAAAAGAAATTATAAAAAGAAAAAAAATTGAATTTTGATCTCAATCCAAAAATTCCCATTGAGACCCAAATTTTTCGATTCAAATACTCACAGATTTGAGATTAAGAGAAATGCTTAATTTAAGGGATTTTGAAGTTTGTATTTGTGTGTTCTCGCTAGGGATCACAGATAGAATAATAGAAAAGAGGAAAGACAATATAAATAATAAAAAGATAAATAGAAAATTGGGAGAGTCGAAAAGGGAATTACTGGAACAAAGGAAGTAAAAAAGCATAAAGAGAAACAGGAGTCGAAAAATATTCAAGATAGATTCAAATTTGTGTCTACCAGCCGTGACACTTTTATCTAATTTAAAACTAGGGGTGGCAAGATTAAATATTTAACCTAATTTAAGCAAATTACAACATAAGTATATAAAAAAATTATTAATCTAGGGGGTGCCATGCCAACCCCACCCTTTAGGGTAGATCCGCCACTGTGCATAACAATCTCTAGCATAAGAAAATGACCTAAAGTAAGTATATTAAAATGACTAAAGAATATTCCTAACTCTCCCAGTGTGAGCTTGCTGGCATTGCCTATCTCAAGCCCAATAAAGGAGAATGTTTATAGTAGGCCTAGTTGGTAAAACTCTAAAGAACTTAACGAAAGTGGATGACCTAGAGTAATTGTATTAACATGACAAAATTATATTCTCAATGCTACCAGTGTAAACTTGCTCATATTGTCTATCTCAAGCTTGAATAAAGGAAGTTTGTTGTTCTAAAAGGTTTCCATTCAGGTGTATGCTCATAAAATGTAGTCATAAGAATTACATCTTAAGTATTATTCTATCTCACTCCTAATATTTGTTGTGTTGGTAAATAATAAATTTTGTTTGAAAATATGTGATACTTTAGAAAAAGATAATAATTATGAGCAATAAATTTCCCATACAAACAGAGGCATTTGAGTTTTCGGGGTTATGGCTCTCCATCATAGGGGTGGACATAGTATGGTAGATACCGATTATCATATCGAAATCGAAATTTTTTATATCGCGGTTTCGGTATTATGGTATTTGGTACGCATTTTTAAAAAGTTTGGTATTAGGTACGGTATTCAGTATTTATAAAGAAAATACCGAAATACCGAATACCGTACCAAAGTATATAATTACATATACAATTCATATATCTTAGTATTATAATACTAGCAAATATATAAACTAGTATTATTAGAAAACTAATTCTTTAAACCTTGAAACATTGGCTACTTTATCTTGATTTAAATGTTTTTTTTGTGTAATTGATTTACGAAGGGGATTGCTTGTACTTTCTTTTGAATATTTTTACATGTATAAGGTGTTTAGTACATAATAATTAAGACGTTTCTTAAGTAGCGGAAATCATAATTCTCCACGATATGAGTATATGTAAGTCGAAGTCAGACAAACTATGGTACCAATTTACCGTACCGTAAAATACTGAAACCGAACTTTAAAATACCAAACCATACCGAATTAATTTGATATGGTAATGGTATAGTATTTTCAGAAACCGAAAACCGAAATTACCATATCGAAGCTTTAGATACTGTATCATACCGTAACATGTCAATCCTTTTTCAGCAAGTTATGGATGCAATGAGGAGTGCTTTTTGGAACATTTTTTCTTAAAATGATAGAAAGTGCTACCTTATTCTCAGTACCTATCAAAGTCATGTAATCCATATATACCTGTAATTGTCATAGCAACATTCATTTTAATTAATGCAACATTAAAAAGAAAGATAAACAGATGTGTAAACCAATATTCTTGCATTTAAATTACTACCAAATATAAGGAGAATGTAAAAAGTCTTTAAAAATTTGCAGTATGGACCAGGAGCAGTATTAAAATGAATAGGAAGTTCGATACTGTTCTTGTGACAATAAAGAACGAAAATAAGTATTGAGGCATCTAGACTCTGGGTTGAGACTCGAATATGATATTTTCACGGATAATTGCGATCAATTCACGAATTATCCAAAAAGAAAATTACTATAATAGCCGTCACCAAACTTATCGCTGAGCTATCATTCTAAAATGTTTTCATGAAAGGGTATATTTATAAAACGGAAAAGGGCCAATTATATTAGAAAACAATTTGGACTAAGTTCTAAATTCAAGACATATTGACCCAAGTCAACATTTTGAAAGTTTTAAATATACTCCTCGTTATACTTTTAGTGGTCGTTTGGTGCGCATGGCCAAAATTATCCCGGGATTATAATCCCGGGACTAATTTATCCCATATCTTGGGACTATTTTATACCATCTCCTAGATGGTATAAAATAGTCCCAGGATAAGTGGTATAAGAAGGTATATCCCAGCTTATACCATGGGATGCATTTTATACTTTGTTTGGTACAAGGTATAAATTTATCCCAGGATAAATTTATACCTTCTACCAAACATGGTACAAAAAATTAGTGTTGGGATATCCCAACTTATACCTTCTACCAAACGACCCCTTAATACCCCTCCTTTTGTACTTTGATATTGATTTACTCTTATCTTTAACGGAAATGACATAAAAAGATCCGCCCCAATTTATTACCTCCAATTTCAAAACAAAGGAATTCACGTCCATCTCAACTACCACATATAACATGCAAAGTATATAAACACGCATTCAAATTTGGCAACGTAGTTTTATAATCACACCAATATTAGAGCAGCAATTTATGCTTGACCAAAATTCTAAAGGTGCTTTGCGGGGAAAAACTATTCCCTCCATCCTAATTTGTACGAGGGTGTTTGACTGGACATAAAGCTTAAGAAAGAAAGCAAGATTTTTGAATTTTTTGATCTAAAATAAGCCAAAATAATTTGTGTGGCTAGAATTCATTTCATTAAGGGTAAAATTACTTGAGTTAAATTGTTGCTAAATATAGAAATATCATTCTTTTTAGGACTGACTAAAAAGGAAAGAGTGTCATATAAATTTGGACGAAGAGAGTAGTTTTTTTACCTAATGAAAAATATTTTTGCTCCCGGTCAAAAACATTTATCTTTTTCCTAAAACTTTGGCCGAACACATCAACTCTTTAAAACATGCACTTCTTAGAATAGTGCTTTTAGCTCCCCAAAAGATAGTCCACACAAGCTATTAATTGACTTTACTGTACACATATTATTCTTTTTTTAATTAGTTAAAATTGCATATTGTAGTAGCCGTTTGGACAATATTTGGATGAAATTTAAAAAATGGGTACTTGGAGTTGAAACTGAAAAAATGTACTTTCACCTAAATATTACTCCTTGAGAAAAAAAAGTTAAGATTTCTGTGTCAAATTCATTATTTAATTTCACTTGAGATACTATATGAATTATGTGTTTTTGATTTAAAGCTTTAGACTGTGTTTCATGACTAGACCTATCAATTGGGCCGGTTCGGGCCGGGCCATGTAAATTCAGGTCACTTGGAGCCCGTTTTGGACTGGGCCGGTCCATAGGTTAATGGGCCGGGTTGGGGATTGGGTTTGAGCAGGGAAAAGAGTGTCCAGCCCGATACCCTTACCCAGGTAGGAGTACATAGTGAACTGGGCTAGGTCGAGTTTTAGTAAACGGGCCGGCCTGGTTTTGGTTAAGGGGTCGTCCGGGTTTTAATTATTTTAAAAAAAAATTCTAATACTAAAATTTAATAAGTTTGATACTTTAAAATCTAGTTGTTGTTGCATTTTATTTTAACCATCAAGTTCCTTAAATTATTCTTTGATTCTATTTTCAATCTATAAATACCATTCATTCTTCTCCATATTATCTCAGAATTCCCTACTCTCCTCTATCCCTATATTTCCTACTCATCTGGATATGGACCAGTCGATACTTTGGCCATCAGTTGGGTCGGAAACACCCAAATGCATATGCAACTCTTCATTAGAATTTGAATTTTGAGCTTTCAAGTTTCAAATTTCAAGTTTGTATGTGTTCATTTTGCAATGTTAGTTTGTTTGTTTTGATTTGATTTTGCAGTGTAAGTCGTTCAAGTTTGTATGTTTGGAATCTGCTGTGTTATCAATTTAAGTTTGAAATTTTATTTTAAATTATCGATGTAGTCTTCACACTCTCAACTTTTTATAATATTTGACGCTTATATTTAAATGAATTAAAAAAATATTAAAAAGAAGTCATCTTTGGGGTTTGGCCATTTGCTCAACGGCTATTCTTGGTTAAATAGCCGTTGGGAATCTTCAGCAACATATACAAGATATACATGAATATACAATCAACATATACAAGATATACACAAATATACAATCAACATATACAAGATATACACAAATATACAAACAACATATACAAGACACACACAAAGTCATAAATGTCCAAACAAGATATACAAGTCGTTTTTGGAGTTTTTGATAATATCTCAATCACAAATATACATGGTATTTTTTCAACTGAAAAATATTTTCCAATCAAAAGGTCACAAAAGGTTAAATCAATATGCCTAGTATTTCTAAAAAATAATATACCAGGTATATATAACATTATACCATTATAGTCTATGTTAAATTATACTATGTATAAAGTACATCAGTGTTCCTCTAAAAATGAATTATACTATGTATATATAATATTATACGTCAATATAATATAATATAATAAAATTATACCATGTATATTGTAATACATTAGTAAATACAATACCTCTAAAAAATTGTCAGTATATATAATAACAAAATTGAATACTAGTAAGTTTTACTTGCATAGTAATTAAGAGAATAAAGGGAGTTTAACAGTTAAAGTTGAAATCATCTCCCAATAAAATAGCTAATTTGAGTGGCTAATTTAATTAACTTCCAAAATTTTAGAACTATCCCTAAAAATAGGCAAGAAAATGGAAAGCATGGATCTAAAACAGGATTGCTTCTCGTATACTAGAATCTGTTATGGAAGTAAATGTTTGATATGCATTAATTAACGCTGTCATATATATATATATATATATATATATGTAATCATTTTTCAAAAACTGCCTATTTATCCTTTTTTTTTAAAAATTAATTTGAAGTGGGTTGGGCCGTTTGGAGATTCTCGGTGGGATGTAACCCAAGCCTATTGGTGGGCTGGGCTACCTGGGCTACATGGCATGATACAAGAACGGATACGCGGAAGCAAGAAAATAACAAGGAAAGTAAAGGATAGATAGATTGACACAAGAAAATGGAATTAAAAGCAACCTAAAGGTATATTAAACCTAAAGACCCCAATTAATTAACATTAACAAGCACCAAACTCTTAGGAAGACCTCAAGGGAATTAGATTCCCTTGCAACCAACCTCTCAACAAATCTCAAATCAACAAGAGCTTAAATCCATAAGACTCTCAATTGTTTCTCTCTCTAGAGACAACACAAACATACTAATATTTTCACCAATTTATCAAAAGCTCCTAATGAAATAAAAGACTAGCTATTTATACTAACTAAATAATAGAAGACCCTATTATTACATAAATACCATTAATGAGGCAAGAGCCTTGTTTGGCCAGTCTTGGGGAGATGGAAATCTGAATTTGGGAATGTGGCCTCTTGCAAACATAGCCTTCCTTGCTCATTTGGGCCCCTTCAATGTGCATCCATCTCCAATCCGTCCTCCCATGCTATCATCCACTCTTGGACTTCCCGGGACAGTCCTTGAAGTGTCTTTGAGGCAACTCGGCTTGCATCATTCTCATTTTCTTGAAAAGGATTCGTCCTCGAATCTATACCTTTCAAAACCATAAAGGAGACAAACAAAGTCCTCAAAGGATGAGGGTTAGTGTTAGGGTGGACCAACCTACCACCCTGCCAAGTAAGCATAAAATTGTGATATAGCCAAGTATCAACCATTTTCAAGTAAAATAAGCTCTCAAGTGGAGCACTATGAGCTTGGCTATCCCAAAGATCAAGAAATGAGGATATGCTAAAGGGACCAATGGTTTTAAGAAACCAAGTTGGCACAACACACAAACGATCCTTAACGGCAACGTGATACCATTCACACAAAGTCAAGGTTTCCCTGGGGTCAAAAGGGAAAGGTACCCAAATATTATGCTCAAGGAAATAACTAAGTACCCCAAGAGGACCCTGCCCAACATCAAATGAACTCCCAACAATTACATCAATGTCATCATATGCAAAAAGATAGTAAAGAAAGGTGTCTCGCAAAACAACTTCATCTAGGGTGTCCTCAAATGTAGTTTCACTATTAAACTCAAGAGCATGGTCAATCATACTACTATTAGTCGGAACATCCAAGGAAGAATTAGCAATTTGTCGACAAGGTTCACCTTCCTTTTGAACACTTCCCCTCCCTATAAGTGGATCATAATTTCTCAACGGAGGATCTCCATCATAGGGACGAGTGTTATCATCCCATAGTGGATTTTCAAATATCATGTAGTCACGAAAAGTGGCCACACTTTCAACATTACAAAACATCCCACTAGGTACTTCACTCTCAATAGTCATGTCATCTCCAAATAAAACATTATCCTTTACAGGAGAGTAATCCATGAACAATGAGGAGTCAAAGCATGTCATTTCACTCTCAAAGGAACCAATGTCATCTTTCAATGCGTTTTCGCTCACATCACTATCTACATGACACATATCACCGCCATAGAATTGGAGTCTTATCACATGACACTAAGGTACGATCAAGAAACTCATTTTGACATGAAACAAACAAGGGTGAGATGTCACATTCTTTCAATTGACCAACTATATCAACATCATCACTAACTAGAGGTATATTAAGCACATCACAAGGATCCTCAAGTAGTGAATTATCATTACAAGCAAGTTGATCAACACAAATTTCCACACTAGTTGGTAGTATGTCAAACTCGCAAGAATTACTAACATGATGACCACATGACGTTGTACTACCATTCAATTCACAAGTGTCAACACTAGGTGGACACAAATCGATCATGCAAGGAGAATCAATTTGGTCATCTACAGGATCAACTAGTGTTTGAGCACCTTCATTCGATAATGCACTATCATCAAGACACAAGTGTCAACACTAGATTCAACAACAAGGATCAATTGGTCATCAATAGGATCAACTAGTGTGGGGACACTTTCAAAAATGACATTATCAATACATGGCAAAGAAGTATTAGGCTTAATGCAACTAAACTAACATTAAATGACTTGACATCACACAAAAATGTAGGAGTACAAGGATAAGTGATCTTACCTTGGTGTTCACGTAAGCTCCTTTGACCAATGGAAGGAAGGGTTGTGGCCGCCATCTTTGCCTTTAAGAATGGGGTTCTCTCAAAAGAGGTACCCTTCAAAGATTCATTTCTTCTCACATGGGGCTTGGGATATTGGCCTCTCAATATCCTTTTCATGTCCTCCTAAGTCTTGATTGGACTCCTCACTTGTCTCCCACAATATTTCACATACTCCCAATATTTGACAAGCCTTGAGTCAAAAGTTCGAACGGCTAAGTCCATCTTCATTTCTTGTGAATAGTTGTAGCTAGCGAGATTTCATCTATTATGAACTCCCGTTTCTCATATTCTTTTCCACTAGCTTTCCTAGCCAAGGTAGGCCATTTCACATGGGTATCTCGCACTTTTGCACTTGGACTCTTCCTAGTAGGTATGTATGGTAATAGGAATCTTCCCCTTTTATCCACGACATATCTATGCCACTCTTGCTCATATGGAATCTCATGACTTTGGAACCAAAGGCTTCCTAAACATACGTGACATGTATCCATTGGAAGCACATCACACCAAACCTTCTCTTGGTATTCGCCAAGTGAAATGAATACCATCACTCTCTTATCAACCCAATACCCCCTCGTCAAAATAAGGAGTTCGCCTAATCACGCAAGGTAACCTTAGCTCTTCAACCGCACGAGGGGTGATGAAGTTTGTGTAACAATCATCATCAAGCACAAGGATTCCCTCTCTACCACAAAGGTTTACCTTGGTCTCCATGAATCGCCTCTTTGGAACCATCTTCTTTTGCATAGGATGACTCCAACTTGTACTCACATTCCCACTCATGCCATTTTGCTTCGGATAGGAAGTACTACAAGACGTAGCATAGGTATGTCTACTAGAAGACTTTCCATAATCAACATTAGCACTCCCACTACTTTTATAGCATACCCTTCACAAGTCCTATTTGTATAAAGATCTCCCTTATAAGACCCATAAGATACATGTGAAGGAGAGTCATACCTTGAGTCATCTTCATCATCATGATGTATAGCACAAGAAACTTCATCTTCATTATCTTCACCATATAAATTATAACAAGGTTCTTCTTTATCCCCATCTTCCTTATGAGACACATGAGTACCACTCTCTTCATATTCTCCTTCAAAATGGTAATTCTCTCCTCGAACTTTCTCATGATCACCATTTCCTATATAGCCCTCATACTCCCTATCATCACACCCTTGATAGCTCCCATAGTTCTCCCCCTCATAATTACAACCGTCATCGTCACAACAATCATAATTGTCATAATATGAATCGAAATCCATGGAGAAGTACCTGCAAAGAACACTTAGCAAACACATTAGTAGTAAAGAAACCTCACCACAATCGTGTTTACACTTTTTTGTGCTTGGCTAGCACCACTCAAATGAACTCACACACTCTTGCTTTTTACCAGTCAATTGGATCGGCCGATGTTGATTCTCGATTGGATTCGATTGCTTGCAAGGTGCACAATTACTACTCGAGATCGGAATGGATTCTTTTAGACTCAAGAAGAATGGACGACTCAATTAAATCAAGTGGACTCGAATTAAGAATCAACGAGGAAGTTGTAAAACGAGAAAAGAACGAAAAGAAATGGCTTGAAAGAAAGGATTCGAGAACTAATTAACAACCAAGTAAGGATCAATTACTAGTTGTTAATTAGTTAGAAGAATCAAAGAAATGAAGTTAGGAAGTAGACAAACCCGGACAAACACTTAGAAATTTTTTTGAAAAAACTCAGACCATGCTTTGGGTGTGCGTCGCACACCAATTGCACAAGGGACCCTCTCTTTTCGAATCATGTCCGATCAATGTGTCGCACAAGGATGCCGACGCAACACCCTTTAGTGTAAAATGCATTCCTTAAATGCATTTTATGTTATTTTTTTTTAACTTTGGTGTTATGCGATGAGCTCTCGTCGCGGATCGATCGCGAGACAACTACCTCTCTGAATCTCCTCTGAAGAGTGCTGACGTGGCACGCTGCTGACGTGGCGTGTTGATGTGGCATGCTGACGTGGCTAGCTTTTTCCTCTCTAGTTTTTTAATACTCAAATTTGGGTTGGATTTTTCAGTGAGGTGGCTTGGGCCCACACAACCTATTATTTTCCCTTTTTGGATCAAATAAGATTTTTGGTCATCTTCTTCCTATGAAGGTATGAATGTCTTCAAGAATGCCCACCAATTTCAAAAATCCAACTATACCCAAATCAACTCCGAATTAGCTCAAATTTCGGATTTAGGTTCTCTTTGATGTGGAGAACAAAACTCAATAGGTTTTATCCTTCAATTTCCACCTAGTCAACAAGATCGATCAACTTGTTCTTCAAGTTTTCAAAGCTCCAAATTTCAAAAATGGTAGACTCTTCAATTCTTGGCCAAATACCTCCAAATTTCGGATTTAGAATCCTTATCAACTAGAGAACAAACTCCAATCAACTTGAACCCTCAATTTTTTTCCTTATTAAAACCCACCAACCTTGTTCTTGAAGCTTTGAAGCTCAACAATGGTGGAACCAAACCCCAACTCCAAATTGACTCAAATTTCAGATTTAGACTCTAGAAACACTAAGGAACTCTAATCTAACACTAGATTCAACAAAATCAACAAGAAAATTCGAGATTTTTTTTTTGAATTTTTGATTTTTTTTTTGTTGAATCAAAACCAAGATTAGATTGGTGGAAACAAATCTATTCCAAGCTCTGATATCAATTGATACAAGAACGGATATGCGGAAGCAATAAAATAAGAAGGAAAGTAAAGGATAGATAGGTTGACACAAGAAAATGGAATTAAAAGTAACCCAAAGGTATATTAAACCTAAAGACCTCAATTAATTAACATTAACAAGCACCAAACTCTTAGGAAGACCTCAAGGAAATTAGATTCCCTTGCAACCAACTTCTCAACAAATCTCAAATCAACAAGAGCTTAAATCCATAAGACTCTCAATTGTTTCTCTCTCTAGAGACAACACAAACATACTAATATTTTCATCAATTCATCAAAAGCTCCTAATGAAATAAAAGACTAGCTATTTATACTAACTAAATAATAGAAGACCCTATTATTACATAAATGCCATTAATGAGGTAAGGGCCTTGTTTGACTAGTCTTGCGGAGATGGAAATCTGAATTTAGGAATATGGCCTCTTGCAAACATAGCCTTCCTTGCTCATTTGAGCCCCTTCAATGTGCATCCATTTCCAATCCTTCCTCCTATGCAATCATCCACTTTTGGACTTCCCGGGACAGTCCTTAAAGTGTCCTTGAGGCAACTTGGATTGCATCACGGCATGTTCGGCCCAGCCCCCTAATTTTTTCCACTAGCCCAGCCCACCACCCTCTTATCGGGTTAAGGTCGAGCCCGGTTAGGTGGGCTAGGCCAGGTGGTCCAAGCCTGGGCCGACCCGGCCCAATTGACAGGCTTATAATTACGACCTTGTATAAGTTAGTAGTAATATTTTTTGAGACTTGTTGGCATGATTTGGGATGAAGTTTGAGAGGCTTGGGTAAAGTTCGAAATATTATTAACTTTGAGACATTGTAGATTTTTGTAGGGTGCAGTTGAGCATCGAGATTGCGGACCATGTGAGTAGCCATCGCGGACGATGAGTTGCCACCATGGACCATGAGTCGCTATCACGATGAAGGAATTTATTGAGCCTCGCGATCGTGATAGTTGGAGAACTGGCTAACTTATGAGATCGAGGTACCTATGTCACGATCGCAATATATAGTTGAACACTTGGCTGACTTACGCAAGCGTGGTGCTTGTGTTGCAATCGCTCTAGGTTGAGTCACTTGAATCGCAATCACGGCCCTGATGTTAAGATCGCGATGAACAATCGCTTCAGGTGTATAAGTTAGATTCTTCGGATTTAATTCATTATTCCATCATTTTTAGGTATTGAGAGCTCGACCCAAGGAGATTTTAGGCAAGAATTTCATCTACAATTTAGGGTTAAGTTTTCTAATCACCGATTTGACTGTATATCTTGATAACTCATTGATTGTTACACCTAAAATATGAATTTAGAAGTGAAAAGTTGGGTTTTTGAACTAAGCAGTAAATTGATGATCTGAGCTAGAAAATGAACTCAACGTGGAAATATAATTATGGATTAGGACTCGTGGGGCTATTGGTGACCCGAAAATATTTCTTATTTCGGTGTTTGAAAATGAGGTTTTGGGTTTTGACTCTTGAGTTGAGTTTTTATTGTTTTAACCGACCGTATATTAAATTATGAAATTTAGTTCAATAAACATTATTTGACCCCGTTATGTATTCTTTTGACTAGAGTGCGGAAGAAGAGGAAAGAGGTGCGCAACAGATACCTTAAAGTATTCTAACCCCCTTTTGGGGTTGAAAGAACCATTGCGGATTTGGCCTATTTCCCTTATACTAGAAAGGCTCCCCGAAATCTGACTTTCCATTGTCAGTTTTCATCCGTTTGGATGCATCTAGGCGTGAAAACCAATTTTGTTAGGTTGAAAGCTTACTTGTACAGAGGTAATTAAGTTATGACTTTCATGACCTCAATAGAGAAAATTTTCATATTGATAAGTGATAACATTCTAAGTGTATTGTATGTGTGGGATTAACATATATATGATGTCACAAGCATATATGTGGTTATCGGGTGGCTAACAAGCTTACTTGAATGTTAATTGTTGTGTATCACTTGTCATAGGGAGCTGGTGTGGAACTTAAATAAACTTGGGCTCTTCCACCACAACAACTAGCTTTTAGCATGTGAATTAGGCCTAAAGTTGTTACAGAGGAAGGGTAAATGAGTGGAGGCACTGGGGTGACATGCAATTTGGCTTCCACCTTATAAAAGTTTCAGTGTCACGTGGGACTGGGTGTCCATGTTCGACAACCCTAAAAGAGGAGGGATATATTTCAACTATTTAGGTAATGGCAGATTATTTTTGTTATGAACCTTTTTGCAGTAAATTTGACCTCTTCCCCAAATATCTTATTATAAGGTGTCTCCATCATTGGGACCCAGCATATGTTTTTTAAAAGGAGATATTGTAAGAAAAATTCAGGTATATGTTAGATTAAGACAGATACCGACCATGATGTCAAACATTGATGGGGAAAGCACAAGTAATGTAACCAATATCTGTGACTTGTTATGAAATTATGAATGTCCATTTCTCAAATATAATGCTCCTTCCACCATGTTAATGGTTCTCCCTTTTTCTTCCACCATTTCATATATTAAATACATATGTATTACTATAAATAGAGGCATAAATTTTCATATGAGATACACTTGTAACACATTTTGGAAGAATAGTAAAAATCTCTCCTCTTTTGTCATTCTATTTCTATGGTTTTCATCCATTAATATTGTGACTCTTTTAGCTTCATTTTATAACACGTTATCAGACGAGACTCTGCCGTTCCGAGCAAATACTTTAAAGCCTCGAAGGTATTGATTTTCTATTTTTCTTTACTAATGGCAAATCTTACCAAACGTGAATTTGTAGCTTTAGATATATCCGGCAATACCTATATGTCTTGGATTCTTGACGCCGAAATTCACCTTAATGCGATGGGTCTGGCAGACACCATCAAAGATAAAAATGAGGCATCAAACCAAGACCGTGCCAAGGCAATGATATTCCTTCGCCATCACCTTGATGAGGACTTGAAAATGGAATATCTCACTGTTAAAGATCCTCTTACTCTATGGAATAATTTAAAAGATAGATATGACCACCTGAAGATGGTCATACTTCCACAAGCACGTTTTGATTGGCTCCATTTAAGGCTACAAGATTTTAAATCTATTAAAGCATATAATTCTGCCATGTTTAAAATTATTTCTCAGTTGAAATTATGCGGTGAAAATATCACTGATCATGATATGCTAGAGAAAACATTTTCCACTTTTCCTGCCTCGAGTATGCTCCTGCAGCAGCAATACCGAGAAATGAAGTTCAAGAAATATTCTGATCTAATCGCACATCTTCTAGTGGCTGAACAACATAATGAATTATTAATGAAAAATCATGAAAGCCGACCCACTGGTACTGCCCCATTCCCTGAAGTGAATGAGGCAAATTTTCGCCATTCTAGGCGTGGAAGAGGTCGTGGCCCCAGTCGTGGTCATGGCCGTGGTCAAGGAAGAAATTTTAATCATGATTCTCGTCTTGCACCAAATAATACCCTTCACCACCAGCAGTGTAAAAGGAAGGATGAAAAGTATGAAACTGGGCAAAAGAAAAATTCAGAAAATAAATGCTTCCGATGTGGAGGAAAGGGGCACTGGTCACGTACTTGTCGTACGCCAAAGCACCTAATTATGCTGTATCAAGCTTCTCTCAAAAGGGCAGAAAAAGATGCCGAAACAAATTTTATTTCTGAAGATAATGTTGAGCCCATGCATCTAGATGTGGCAGATTTCTTTGAACTCCCTGAAGAAAAAATAGATCATTTGATCGGTGATGGATCTGTAAAAACTTAGATATTTCATACGTGTCGTTTGCATGTGCTTATGTTTCCATGAAGTGTGTGTAACGCTTTGTTTAAATAGTAATATATGTAATAAAATGTGTGTAATGCTTTACCTAATCATAATATCTACTTCGATATTCACTTTATCTAATATTTCATTTTGAAGAATCTATGGAAATCCCTCAAATTTTATTTGGATCAATGACCAATCATGAAGATATTTGTGTGATTGATAGTGGAACAACACATACCATATTCAAAGATGAGAAATACTTTTCTCACTTGCGTAGAAAAAGGGGGAAATATTAATACAATTTCGGAAATTCGAAATTGATTGAAGGCTCCGGAAGAGCTACTATATTTCTGACTAAGGGGGCGAAACTTGTTATAGAGGATGCATTATTCTCTTCTAAATCCCCAAGAAACTTGTTAAGTTTCAAAGATATCCGCCGTAATGGATATCACACTGAGACATTAAACGAAATAAATGATGAATATCTTGCCATTACAAAGAATGTCTCCGGCCAGAAATATGTTTTGAGAAATTGTCAACTTTGTCTTCTCGTGTCCGTATTATGCAAAAATTAGTACAATTGAAGCACACTCGATCGTAAACCAGAAGTTTAATGATTCAAGTACTTTTTTGCTTTGGCATGACCGAATAGGTCACCCTGGATCAATAATGATGAGACGAATTATTGAAAATTCAAATGGGCATCCACTTAAGAACCTGAAGATTCTTGAAAGTGGTGAATTTTCATGTGCTGCTTGTTATCAGGGTAAATTGATAGCTAAGTCATCACCAATGAAAGTTGACGTTGAATCTCCTTTTTCTAGAGCGTATACATGGGGATATATGTGGACCTATTCACCCATCTTGTGGGTCATTCGATATTTTATGGTTCTAATAGATGCGTCTTCGAGGTGGTCTCATGTATGCCTCATATCGTCTCGCAACCCGGCGTTTGCGAAGTTATTGGCACAAATAATACGCTTAAGAGCACGGTTCCCGCATTATCCTATTAAGGCTATACGTCTTGATAATCTTTGGAGAATTTACATCCCAAACTTTTGATGATTATTGTTTATCAGTTGGGATAAAAGTTGAACATCCCGTAGCTCATGTTCATACCCAAAATGGCCTTGCTGAGTCATTTATTAAGCGTTTGCAATTGATAGCAAGACCATTACTTATGAAAACACGGTTGCCTACCACCGTTTGGGGTCATGCTATCTTACATGCAGCATCCCTTATTCGCCTCAGACCGAGTCATTATAATAAATACTCCCCATCACAATTAGTATTTGGTCATGAACCAAATATTGCTCATCTCCGAATCTTTGGTTGTGCTGTATATGTGCCAGTAGCACCACCACAACGCACTAAGATGGGCCCCCAAAGAAGGTTAGGAATATATGTTGGGTTTGAATCACCCTCTATTATTCGCTACCTTGAACCATTAACGGGAGATTTATTCACTGCACGATTTGCAGATTGTCGATTTGATGAAACAAATTTCCCACAATTAGGGGGAGAGAGAAAAGAAGAAACCAAAAGAGAAATTGCGTGGAAAGTTTCATCACTATCTCATTTTGATCCACGTGCCCCTATATGTGAGCAGGAGATCCAAAAGATCATCCACTTGCAGAAAATAGCAAATCAAATGCCAGACGGATTTACTGATTTGAAAAGAATAACTAAGTCGCATATCCCTGCAGAATGTGCCTATTCGAATTGACGTTCCAAAGGGACAATATACTAGTGTCATAGCCTCTCGAATCTCATCCACGCCTGAAGCGTGGTAGGCCATTGGGCTCCAAGGATAAAAATCCTAGAAAAAGAAATACAAACAATGATCAGAATGACACTATGAAAGGATCTCATGAAGAGGTTCAAGATCTGATTAATCCTAATATTCCCGAAGAAATCGGAAACCCGAGACTCCGGTGAGTAAAGAACTATCATTAAGTTTCATCGGTGATGAGGTCAATTTGAATCATTCGAAAATTGTGGTGAATAGTGTTTTTGCATATAATGTTGCACTAAATATTATGAAAGGCAGTGAGGATCAGGAACCTCAATCCGTCGAAGAATGTCGACGAAGATATGATTGGCCAAAATGGAAAGAAGCAATTCAATCAGAATTGAATTCACTTGCTAAACGTGAGGTTTTTGGACCTGTAGTCCAAACGCCTAATGGTGTAAAACCAATTGGCCACAAATGGGTCTTTGTACGGAAAAGAAATGAGAGAAATGAAATTGTACGATACAAAGCACGCCTTGTTGCACAAGGATTCTCTCAAAGACCGGCGTTGACTATGAAGAAACGTATTCACCGATTATGGATGCTATAACATTTCGATACCTTATCGGTTTAGCCGTATATGAAACCCTTGAAATACATCGATGGATGTGGTTGCGGCTTATCTTTATGGCTCACTTGATAATGAAATTTATATGAAAATCCCTGAAGGATATAAAATGCACGAAGCATTTGGTTTAAAGTCTCGGGAAATGTATTCAATCGATTACAAAGATCATTATATGGTTTAAAACAATCAGGGCGCATGTGGTATAATCGCTTAAGTGAGTACTTGATAAATGAAGGATATACAAATGATGCCATTTGTCCATGTGTTTTTATTAAGAAAACAAAATCAGGGTTCATTATACTTGCCGTTTATGTTGATGACATAAATCTCATTGGAACTCCAGAAGAGCTCCAAAAGGCGATTGAATATTTGAAGGAAGAATTTGAGATGAAAGATCTCGGAAAGACAAAACTCGTCTTGGTCCGCAAATTGAACATTTCACAAAAGGGATCTTTATCCATCAATCTGCATATATAGAGAAAGTTTTAAAACGGTTTTACATGGACAATGCGCATCCTTTAAGTACTCCAATGATTGTTCGCTCACTTGAAGTGAGTAAAGATCCGTTCCGACCTCAAGAAGAAAATGAAGAGCTTCTTGGTCCTGAAGTACCATATCTTAGTGCAATTGGTGCACTTATGTATCTTGCTAACGCTACAAGACCTGACATAGCGTTCTCTGTTAATTTGCTAGCAAGATATAGCTCTTCTCCTACACGAAGACATTGGAACGGAGTTAAGCATATATTGCGATATCTGAAGGGAACTAGCGATATGGGTCTGTTTTATACTAACAAAGGTAGTACAGATCTTGTTGGTTATGCAGATGCAGGTTATTTATCTGATCCACATAAAGCTCGATCTCAAACGGGCTATCCGTTTACATGCGGAGGTCTTGCTATATCATGGCGATCCACAAAGCGACCATTGTTGCTACTTCTTCGAATCATGCCGAGATAATAGCTATTCATGAAGCAAGTAGAGAATGTGTGTGGTTGAGATCGGTGATACATTCCATCGAGAGAAGATGTGGCTTGAAATGTGATACAAAAATACCCACGGTATTATATGAAGATAATGCGTGCATGCATAGCTCAATTAAAGGGAGGATTTATAAAAGGAGATAGAACGAAGCATATTTCACCAAAGTTATTTTTCACACATGATCTCCGGAAGAATGGTGATATTGATGTACAACATTCGTTCAAGTGACAATCCCGATTTGTTCACCAAATCTTTGCCAACTTCAACTCTTGAGAAGATGATATTTAAGATTGGAATGCGAAGACTCCGACATCTGAATCTTGGTCTTCGTCAGGGGGAGTGAAAATACGCGTTGTACTCTTTTTCCCTTAATCAAGTTTTGTCCCATTGGGTTTTCTTGGTAAGGTTTTTAATGAGGCAACTCTCAAAGCGTATTACTAGATATGTGTACTCTATTTCCTTCATTGAGGCTTTTTCCACGGGGTTTTTCCCAATAAGGTTTTTAACGATGCACATCATCTATGGACATCCAAGGGGGAGTGTTATGAAATTATGAATGTCCATTTCTCAAATATAATGCTCCTTCCACCATGTTAATGGTTCTCCCTTTTTCTTCCACCATTTCATATATTAAATACATATGTATTACTATAAATAGAGGCATAAATTTTCATATGAGATACACTTGTAACACATTTTGGAAGAATAGTAAAAATCTCTCCTCTTTTGTCATTCTATTTCTATGGTTTTCATCCATTAATATTGTGACTCTTTTAGCTTCATTTTATAACATGACTATATATATTGCATATTATTTGCAAATGAGTATCTGGACAAACACAGTCTTCGACATGAAAGAAACGAACTATCTCCTTACAAATAAAATTTTCCTCAACTTAGTTTCCATTGAAGAGATCATTGGTGGATTGTCGTTTGTAACAGCCTTTGCACTTTTTCTTCTAAACTATGAGAAAATAAATTCCAATCCAATCCCCACAATCATTTTCAAGAACCAACCATTTTCATTTCATGTTTTTCTCTTAGCTATCAACTTTTCTTTCTCTGGAGCCGTCATAACAATCTCCTTACGTGACAAATACCCAAAGATCAGTATTTATTGTCGTGTCCTAGCTGTTGTTCCTTTCGTATTAGCTGTTGGAATGCTAATGTTTTCAGTGTTTACGTCACATTTTACAGTAAATGGCTTTAAACTAGTAGCGTCTTCTAGTTAAGTCTCCGGTAGTTCTCAATGGTGGCGAAGTCAAATTTTTTATTAACATGCATTTTATGATATATACATAAAAATTGTGATCTTGTATATATAGTGTGATTCTTGTGATAAATGAGATTTGAATGAACCCCTTCACTTCTCTAGCTCACACCCCGGGAACATCATTAATTTACTACCCAAAAGATCCTTTGCGTTAGCACGGTTGGACTATTTTGTTAGCTTTATACATAACTTTATTAAGTAATATCATTATCTTGTCTATGTTGGATTGTTATCTTGTACTTCCTCTGTCCCGTTTTGTTAGTCCAAAATACAATGACATATTTTTTTTATATTTATAAAGAATTTAACTTTAATTTTTTTTATACCTTTAATAAAATGACTCTTAACTTTTTACTTAAATTTCGTGCTTAGCTAATCAAACATCGTCACATACAATGGGATGAAGGCAGTAGTTAATACGTGATTGGGTGCTTGCTTAGTTTCCTTTATTTTTGATGGCTGACGTTGTGAATGTGAAACCAAAATAGAAACGGATTTGCTTTAATACGAATAATACGGGAGCATTTGAAATGGCAGAACACAATATCAACTGAACAAAATCCATCTCCCACGTCATTCGATGTTTGAATTCATCATTTAGTTTTAAAAAATATATGAAGGGCCGAGTGGAGATGTCATATACACCTGATTCAAATTGACTTATCAAATCACCAAACGGTTGAGGCATTTCAAGGATATATATATATATATATATATATATATATATATATATATATATATATATATATATATATATATATATAAAATAATATTTTTCCTTGTTCACTAATAAATCAACTAATTAAACTCATGTTTCTATAATCAATTCGATCCCCCGATTGAATCGGGGGCAAACGCCCACGAAAAGATCGCTTGAATTTAAGAAAAGGTCGCTTGGATTTATCCATGGTTTGTTTGTTTAATTTATTCCTTATCCCTGTATATATATATATATGTGTGTGTGTGTGCGCGCGCGCGCGCGTATCTATACACACACAGAGATATGTGTGTGTATATATATATATATGTGTGTGTATATATATATATACATATATACATATAATGTGTGTGTATGTATGTGTATATTTATGTATGTATGTATGTATATGTATGTATGTATGTATGTATGTATATGTATATGTAAATGTTTACTTGCAAGGAACGGAATGTTGAGATTTTAAGGTGTGAATGGGAAATGAGAAAAGGTATCTTTTGGAGTGCACCCAAAAGAAACCTTTTGGATTGCACCTCTCCATCTCACCCTTTCACTGTCTATAAATTCAGTGTAATAGCCTCATTTTTTGGACTGAATTTTCTAACTTCTGCATACTTTCTTACAAGTAAAAAATCGAGTCTTTGTGTGATTTGTTGCCGAATTTCCGTTCGACGAAGTTGGTGGGGTTTGAGGTACCGTTATGCCATCAACATGTATATCCGTTTCATCCTGGGAGGAAGTAATCCATAACTTTGGGTACAGTGAGGGGATTAGATTCCTTACCCCCTGTTTGGATGGTGGTTTCCCGTGGTTCATTAATGTATGGTTTTCTATGAAACCATGTTTGTTTCCATTGTTCTTAAAATTATGTGGTATGGTGTTGTAAACCCGTGGTTCATTCCATGGTTATATAACCATGAAAAGTCCCAATTTTTCAAACCACGGATTTGGTGATTTTTCCTTGGTTATGTATTTCATTTCTCCATTATACCCCACCCTCCACCATCCACCCCACCCCACGCCCACGCTACCACTCACCCCCACCTCACGCCCACGCTACCACTCACCCCCACCCCACACCTGCCCCATCCTACCACTCACCCCACCCCCATCCCCCGCCACTCACCCCTACCTCACCCCACCCTACCACCCACCCAACCCCCAACCACCCCACTCTTTTGCCACCCACCCCAACCACCACTCACTACCCCTCACCACCGCCCAACCCCACCCCATAACAACTCACCCCCACCCTCATCCCACACCACCACCCCTCCACCACCCCACCCACTACGCCTCACCACCACCTAACCCCACCCCTAAACCTACCACCCACTACCCCTACTCTCATCCCACAACCATCCACCTCACACCACCCATCCCTCCACCAACCCCACCCACTACCTATTTATTTTTTAAAGTTCCTATTTTATTCTTTACCTGAGTTTTATTAATATATATAAATTAATTTCTAATTAAGCGTTAAGTGTATTTTAGTAAACTTACAAGTTATTAGACAGTACCATACAGTCAAACCAAACAATACAAATGTTATTAAACCACTACAAACGATATAGTCTATCCAAACATTGTGTTCATTAACATAGTACAATACAATACAACACCATACTGTACAATACCGTACCATACCATACTATACATTAATGAACCACGGGAAACAACCATCCAAACAGAGGGTTAAGGACACACAGTGAGCTCTGTGGACTCGAATATTTTTAGTTTTATACATTTACGTTTTTCAAGATTAGTTCATGTTTCTGGTTTATTGGTTTTGAACACAGAGATATTAACAAGCTTAAGGAATCTAATTGTTTATTTTTCTGTGTTTGCTTTGGTGCATTTTTTCCAGATGACTAACAGAAGAAATTGCGAATGAACGAAACAATTGTTGGTACGCTATGAAGAAGAACGCATCATTACTGGAAAGAATTTGTCATATTGGTCACTGTGACCATTGTGAAATTAACACGTTTTTTTAACCCCACGTGTATCTCCTTTTGTTTATAAATAACTGTGGCAAAATTTATATGAAAACCGGCGGCAAAAGTTTTCCATGATTTGTGGTACGGAAGCACAAATCTTATTGTGAACAAATCCTATTGTGAAAGTGTAAGTATGGATCATGGTGCAGCCCTCGACGTGATGAGTCATCCAGCCTTTTTCTCCCACCGGAAAAGCCATGACCTCGTTACCCTAATTGCAATCCGTATAGCTTTGCGGGAAATTCTCACTGGCAATCAAGGAACTGATTCCACCCAATGATTCATAGCGTTTATCGATGTGGAAATTCCGTTGATACGCATAATCAAAATGAAGGATATCAGCAGCATGGGAGCCCAAGTCTATATCTTGCGTGGTTGAAGGCATAGGGTGTCCCTTTGCCTGTGCGAAGGAGAACCAGAATGCTCCTCACCCTGTTTCCTTCAGAGAGATGAAATGGGGAGGAAGATATAGTCGATGGAATGGGGAAATCATGGTTAGAATAAGGTTCTCTCACAGTGGGAAGAAGATATACAAAGTAGTGAGTAGGTAGAAGGAAAGAAATAAATAAAGAAGAGCAGGATATATTGGAGGGATCTTGGGTTTATATAAGGAAAGAAAATCATTAATAATTGCAGAGTCGCGTATCATTATGAAACGTCAATCGTTGCCGCCATTAGCATAAGTGTGCAGTGGCAGCTCTGGTAACTGTTGCATAGATTAAAGTGATGGGATATTTCGTTTCCCGCCAAAGGAAGCAAGTATGAACTTTTTCACTTTCCGATCAAGCCTGTTCAAGTCTCCGAAAGTGAGGGGACTCTTTGTATTGGGAAAAATTCGTAGAACACAACTGGACAAATGCCATGGCGCGCGACACGTGTCAACGGGAATGAGTCAGATCCAAATCAGCCCTCAAGTCCTTCCGAGGGTGATCAAATGACTCCGGAGGCTAGTTAGGATTTGTTTTCTCGGGGAGATAGTGAATCTAAAGAGGCCAACGATCAATCAATACAAGAAGAATTTGCACCTCTCACATGACATTAATAGGCATTATTTTCATCGTTATTGTCCATTATCATTACAACATTAATTTATAATATTAGTGGGGGCATAATTAATGGAATTTGCTACCCAATTTTCGTTAGCCTTAGTAGCTTTAGTTTAAACTTAAGTATACTTCTAACAATCTAATCTTCGTATGAACCATTTTGTATGTAGAATTGTGAATTCGGAAGGAGAGCACGAAGTCACTATCGTTAGAGGGGGGGGGGGGGGGGAGGGGGTATAATGATATGTAAGGCTAGTCCCCTTCTTTCAAGGCATGACTCCTGCTTTATAATTTCTTCTCCATATTTCCATGACCTTCTCACATCCCTAAAAATGAAAGTTAAAGATTTTCAAGAGCTTCTTATGAGACATGTTCCATGACAGTGATGATGATAATGATGTGTTCATGAAATGGACAATTCTATGTTTGTGACTCCACTGATGCTATTCTTCATTGTGGTCTCGCCTCATGATGTTAGTTCCTTCAAGGTGAGACATAGCGATGACGATGAGGCCATAAAGTAATCGGAGGTTCACGACCTTACGTCACTCTGATAAAGTCGTAGCTATTACTTGGGCTCTCATGCATGCTACTTATATTATATATGTATATGATATGTATATGTATATAGGGGACATGGGGAAAGGTGAGGAGCTATAGACGCATAGCCACCTGATCAGCTGGTATATTATGATATCATCCCGGACGCGGGATATATGAGTAATGGATCGGGCCGTTCGTTCCGCTGTAATATATTGATATATGGATCGGGCTTCACGTTCCGCAGCAATATATGATATGATGATATTTACTTTCTAAGCTTGCATGCATGACTCCGCCTAAGAGGCCAGTAGTCACCGGTTATCTTCTTATCTTTTATTCTCTTGTTTCCTTATTATGTTATAATGCATGCCTTACATACTTAGTACATTGCTCGTACTGACGTCCTTTTCTTTGGACGCTGTGTTCATGCCCATGGGTAGATAGGGAGACGACCCAGATTCCTAGGAGCCGGATCAGCTTGTACAGGAGCATTTCCATATTCCGGAGGTGCAGTTTCTGATGTATTCTTTTGTGTACATACTTGAATATTGTCACGACCCGACTAGGGCCATGACGGGTACCCGGGGCTAACCACCAAGCACCACTTATTCTATTACTCATCATACACATCAAGCATTCATTCGTTAATCTTATACTTAAATCATAGTAAAACCATTTTTCATTTGAAACATATTTACTTTATATACATAAGCCCTTCGGCTATCAAAATCAAAATAACGTATATACATACGAGGAGAAACTGTGAGACCATCCTACCCACACATACGCATCTACGAGCCTCTACTAGAGTACTAGACATAAGGACGGGACAGGACCCCGTCATGCCCAAAACATATATGTACACAAAAGAATCAATCAATGGCACCTCCGGAACAATGGAGTGCCCTCAGTCAGCTAATAGCTCCTACGAGTCTGGATCACCTCCCTGTCTACCTGTGGGCATGAACACAGCGTCCAAAGAAAACAGACGTCAGTATGAATATTGTACTGAGTATGTAAGGCATAAACAATAATAATACATCAATGAAATAAGGGAGCATCAATTAAGGAGCAACCTGTAACTGACTGTCAATTATAAAAGAAATAATGCATGCTAGCTTACTTCATAATCATCATCATATCATGTATACATATATGTATAAGCTGCCCAACCTTATAGGTACGGTGTGATAATCATTAGCCTGCGTCCAGGCCTCCCGCGTCTGGGGTACCATCTCATACCGCCCACTAGTGGTGTCTGCCCATGCCATCTAGACATGGTGTATACGCTGCCCGCCTTAGCGGTGTCTGCCCGGTCATATAGGCGCGGTGTAGTATCATCATCATGTACTCATCATAATGCATGCATAGAAACTCAAGGACAACTATACTTTATCGGGGTGACATAAGGTCGTGAACCCCCGATTCCATTATGGGACGTTCATAAGCATTCTGCCTCACCTTGAAGGAATTAGCATATAAGGTGAGTGTGTACAATAAACAACATCATTAGCTTTATAGGAACATCATATCATGAATTCTAGAATCTTTGGACTTAAGCTCATCATCATCATTAACGTGTTCGTAATGTATCTCTTATCTCATATGGTCATTCATGAGCATAGACTCTTAGTTTTCCGGAATGTAGGAGATTCATGGAGAAGGAGGGAGAATCATGCCATAAGATTCATGCCTTAGAAAGAAAGGACTAGCCTTACATACCTTTTTCGTTTAACTATTCTATCGCTTGCTTGTCCCCTTCAATGCCCATGTTTCTACCTTCAAGAGAATTCGTATTAACATTAGCTAAACGATTACAAGAACATACTTACTAAAGCTAGAGAAAATTGGGAAGCATTTCCTTTGTTTATATAACTTTCCTCATCTTACATATCAACTCCCAAATATCCATAACATCATTCACAATACTATAAGCAACATTCATCATTCATCTACACCATCCACATTCCACAATTTCACTTCAATCTCTCCATAATCATGGGCATAGTTCACTATTGCGTTTTGTCACATATAATTCTTATTCCATATTCTAAATTCCACTTATAACATACTTACAATCACAACATATCAATATTCATGACTCACTCCAAACTACTGCTCAAAATGTCACCACTCTTACATTCATGACCCATTTTCTATGTTCTTCTACAATCCAAGTGTTTTAACTTCTCAATACCTTAAACAATATGAAAATACCATAAACTTACCTTAGATAGTGTAGGAATAAGCCTTGAGTGGAAAAACTTCAATTGAGCCAAAACCCTAGCTTCACTTCCAAGAGAATTCTTGACTTGGATGGACCCTAGTAAGCTTCATGCACTTGGTTCACTTGAATTCTTGATATTGATGTTTGCTTTCCTTTGTATTCTTGTAGATGAAGTATGTAGAACCTTTTAGAGGTCTTGAGAGAGATGAATAAGTGTGAAAAATGAAATTGATGAAGTGGGAACATGTATTTATATTTGCAACTTAATCAGCCCGTGGGGCATTATACGGACCACTTATACGGTCCGTATAACATTGTACGGTCCGTATAAGTGTCCATGGTTCACCATCAGGGAAAACATCTTCCTGTTGGGTGTTATATGGACCCTTATACGGACCGTATAATGTTATACGGACCCTATAAGTCGGTCGTATAACCCCATTTCCCTGAAATGATCTTTGTCGTTCGTTTGGTCTCCAATCCTTATGGAACCTTCTTAACACTTGTTTAACACCTCGTTAACAATCTAAGGGACATTATAACTCTTCTCCAAAACATCTTTAAGCCATCATTAATTCGATAATCGTAAATCTTGCCCGACGCACAACATATACCTTACTTTCCTTAACAACTTTCGTCTCCTACCTTAAATGTCTTTGAAATCTCGTTTAGAATCATCAAATGTTATTTCTTACTTATCAAAACATCGTATACATCGTACCCTTCATTAGTCTATTCACTGTATGTTAACGGGAAATTTTTGAGGTGTAACAAATATGGCGGGGTCCCGTCCCGTCCTTATGACTTCAGTATTCCAGCTAGAGGCTCGTAGATACTTACGCGTGGATAGCAGATGTTATGTGAGCATCATCGTATATTTTGTATATAATTCTTTTGTTACCGTGAGGTCTCATACATATATATATGCACATATTTATGGAGTACCTTATAATCAGTTGTAGCAAGCATCATCTTAGAGAATATATGAGTACAGGTTGAGCATGATTGTAGTATGATGGGTGGTGCTCGGTAGTCAGCTCCGGGTACCCGTCATGGCCCTCTAGGCGGGTCGTGACAAAAGTGGTATCAGAGCAGTTCTGTCCTAGGGTATGTCTACGGGCCGTGTCCAGTAGAGTCTTGTTTATGGGTGTGAAGTGCGCCACACTTATAAACAAGAGGCTGCGGGGCATGTAGGAATAATGACCGTCTTTCTTCTTCATAGATCGTACGGTAGAGCTATAATGTAAGATTTCCTCCTATTCTAATTGTGCGTTATGATTTCAGTGATGCCGCCAAGGAAGAAGCAAATCCACACAATATTAAATGCCGCTGGGGAAGGCACCAGTCGAGAACCTCCAGTTGAGTTAGGACATAGCAAGGCTTAGAGTGTTACTCCCTCGCATGCCACTCCCACTCCTATTCCTCCAGCAGCAGAGGAGCATGAAAGGGCCCCAGCTTCTTCTCCTATTGCTCCAAATCAGGACTTGTGTGATGCAGTTCAGTTGCTGACTCAGTTAGTTGCCGCTCAGACTCAGCGGCAGAGTGTGGGTCCAGGTGATGGGATGACGAGTGCCCGAGCCTGTGATTTTATGAGCTTGAACCCTCCAGAATTTTTTGGATCAAAATTGAATGAAGACCCGCAGGGCTTTACTGACGAGATGCTGAGAACATTGAGAATAATTCATGCTTCTGATACTGAGTCCATAGAGTTGGCTTCCTATAGACTCCGGGATGCAGTACGTTTTATGGTATAACAATTGGGTTTCCTCAAGAGGGGAAAATGCACCTCTCCTAAAATGGCAAGAGTTTGTGGATGCTTTTATTCACCATTACTTGCCACCTGAGGTCCGTCGGGCTCGTGCCGATAAATTCTTAAATCTCAAGCAAGAAGGCATGAGTGCCCGGGAATATAGTCTTCGGTTTAATTCATTGGCTAGATATGCTCCGGCCATGGTAGCCGACATGGGAGACCGGGTATATCAGTTTATGAGTGGCTTAAGGCCACACTTGTTTAAAGACTGTCTGACAGCTTCACTTCTGGAAGGAATGGACATCTTGCGTATTCAAGCATATGCCCAAAACTTAGAAGAGCAACAACAACCGCATAGGGGTGAGCGAGATGTGGATAGGGGACATGAAAAAAGGGCCAGATCCGTCGGTACTAGCAGTGAATACAGAGGAGGCCAGGGGCAACAGTATTCCAGACATTCAGGCCAGTTTGCATCTAGTGCACCTCCTCGATTTACGGGTCAAAGGGTTTGATCGTCCAATTTATTCTAGGCCGAGTCAGGATTCGAGAGCTTCAGGTTCCCAGTATCGGGGTGATTCCAGCCAGCGGAGACCATCAGTGCCACGGTGCAGTCAGTGTGGTAAGTTACATTCGGGTCAGTGTCGTCGAGGCTCGGATGCTTGTTATGCTTGTGGCCGAGTTGGCCATATGATGCGCGATTGTCCATTGAGGAGCGGCCGAGATGAGGCCCAGCCTACAGGTTCGATGCGCCGAGGTTCTTCGTCGTCGAGTGCGCCTATAGGAAGCAGACTCTCTAGGTTTTAGCGGGCGTGGCGGGGCAGAGAAGGAGCCTCTCGGTTCGGCGGTCCCCGAAGCCGTGTTGTATGTGGTCGGACGACGGGATGCGGAGACGTCCCTGCGATAAATGGAAGAGATAGAAATACGGATGTCTGACATAATAATAGATAGAATATGTGAAAATACATCAAAACCACCCCAGAAATCTAGTCTGACCATACAAGAGCAACTAACTAGAATCCAAGAGTCTGGAAATATCAATAGTCTGAATACGTCTCGGAATATCAAGTAAGACATAAAAATAAAGGAAGAATCTCCCAGGGCCGCGAACGTCCCCATGCTCATCCTGTATGACTCTAAGTAGCAACTCTCGCACCACTATCAGCCACGAGAAGCAGAGGTCGATCCTACCTAGAACTCTGCATTCACAAAAGAATACAGTAAGTGTAGGTCAGTACAAACAACAAGTACTGGTAGGTATCATAGGCTGACTAAGTTTAGCTAACACATATCAAGTCATTAAAGTAAGATAAACAGGTAAATTAATAAGGTATAAGTCAAACGCGAGCCAGAATCCAAGTACACATCATCACCTATGTTTAGCATCTAAACCCAAATGTGCCATATCTCAGAATACTTATTCAGAATATGTATATCACAAATACATCACAAGAATATCACAATAGAAGCCATAGTGCAATGCAATGCAATAATGTATAAATGTGAATGCAATTCATATGTTGTGTACATATGTACTCCGATAATGGAACACCACATCTCGATAGCACAACCCATGGGGGACCCGGGAAGTCCATGTACCTCATTGTTTCGACAACAACCTCGGCAACTACTACCTCACGATTTCGGCAACAACCTCGACAATCGCTACGCACAACCTCGATTCTGGGATAACCATCGGATATCGATCCTCACGTCACTCTTATCCAACTGAGCCCAACTTATAATAGTGTTTCCTCAAGTATCATCAATGTATCAATAGTATATCATGAAGGATGAGAATGCGTGAAATGTATAAATTCAATGTCAATAATCAAGTCAATATCACAAGTACCATGCATGGGCACACCAACAATATCATGAAAAAGCTAAACAGTAAGCCATAATAGAGCACTATCCTCGTATCAAATGTCAACAAGTAAGATACTGCAATATCATGGTCAAGATATATCAATAGTCTCTAATATCTACTATCTCCACGTGGCATCATGCCAACAACCATAGAACAAGACAAGACAAGTCACAACACAACGGGGTGGTTAACCCCAATCACACAACAGGGCCCAACCTAAAATAATATCCAACCCAACTTCATACCCGAAGGTTTACATGCTTTCTCCTACAGTATCTTCTAAATATATGCTTCGCTAAACGAAGTCTCACCATAAGGTAAACCGTAGCCTACTTGGAAGGCCGAATAACAATATCACCAACAATCACTTCTTAGACTTCCCTTTCCTTTGAGCATCGAGATCAAAAAAGACTAAGCATATTCGAATCATGGAATTAGAATCAAGAAGAATATCAAACAAATCCTACTTCTATTCAAGACCCAATTCCCCAACCCATGGAATGGGGTTTATGATTTAGAAGGGTGAAATTAGGGATCTAAAGGTTCCAAAATGAAATTAAAGCTGTAGGTGATCAATTCCCATCAATATCAAGCTAGAATTATTAGCAACTCACTCAATTTCATATTCTAGGCAAAACCCCCAAATTTGGGTATAAACCCTAACTTCCAATTCCATCAATTAGCCACTAATTAGGAAGAAATTATGAAATAAAGGATTGTAATCATCAATTCAATGCTTAAAAAAGTTAACCCAACCAACAAATCATGATTTAGAAGCCTAGAAAGAATAACTTATGAGCCCACTTTTAATCTTCAATCACTTAATGAACTATCAAGATAAATAGAGTCTAAGGTGATTTTGGACAATAGAATAGTAAAGGAATTAGAAGAACTTACCATTAAGAATTTCCTCCAAGAATATCCTAGAATTGCTCCCAATAGCTCAGCTTTCGGAATAGTAATAAATGAGGGACTTAGGACATTTAACACTTCATTTAATGAACTAATTGCCTGACACCCGCTTCTGCGATGAGCTTACTGCTCCAGCCGTCATGCCCAAATAGCACTGGCTGCTTCAGCGACAGGGTGACTGCTATAGCGGTACTGCTATCGCCAAAGTGGGCACCAGACACCAGAAAAGTCCCCAAGTTTTCACAACTCAACCCGAATTTCTGACTAACTCTCGAGGCCATATGCTAACATACCGGATATGCAGACATACATAAAAAGATACTACGGACGCACTCAAGGCATCAGAACTCCCAACGGAGGTCTCGTTGACCGAGTCAACCACCGATACCTCAATTCCAACTTCCCAACCCAAGTCCCAAAATGCACCTGAGTCCATTGGGAACTGAGCCAGATATGCACACAAGTTCTAACCAACCATCTGGACCTTTCAGCATCGATGAATTTCTGAAAAAGGTCCGTTTACCCAAAAGTCAACTTTGAGTCATCTCTTTTTTGCTTAAAGCTAATTTTTTCCAAAAAGTCACCCAAATCAAATTCGAACACCTCGGGAAGTGTGTCAATGGGCCCCTTAGGTCAAAAGTGAGCTAACAAACTTGAGGAAAGGTCAAAAGTACAGAAAAGACTATAACGACCAAGCGGGTCGTTACAAAGAGGCCCAAACAGAAACCAACTCATAACGCATATAGGAGAAAAGCCCAAAGCAGCAAACAAACAAGAACCAGGCCCAACTTAAACCATTATGATGCACAATTAATAATTTTGAGGCCACATAGGTGATATACCTCATGTATACTTCGATATACAAATTCTCGCATGCCAGGGGGATACAAGAACTGTATATATCTAGTATACTTAGGTATATCTCCTATATATACCTAGTTTTTCTATAAAGGGGGTATATGGGTAGAATTAGATTAAAGCTTTTAATCTTTCTCATCTAAATCCATTGTAGATTGATTTTTGAACCTTGGGAATTCCGTTTTGCTAGCTTTTAGCGGGATTTAAGGTATGTCTCTCTTTGAAAACTTATTTTGGATGAAAATCACTTTTTGAAACTATTGTTGGAAGTATAAATTTCATTCGAGGTTCTTTAATGAATGAAAAGAAAAGTAATCTTTTTTAATCTTTCTTGAACTCTAATTCGTGTCTAAATGGTGGTTAATGTGTGTGAGGGGACAAACCCACATTTAACCTAGATTGTAACAAACCCTATATATGTATATGATATTATGAACGTCTTCCTCTATAAGAGATGCTTAATAATGATGGTTAAGGGTTGGTAATGATATTCTTAGTGATAAATTAGGACATAGAAATCTTTCGTAAAGAAGTTAAACGCTTTCAAAACATTGATTGAAATGACTTATTCTTTCAATATGGAATAATGAACCTCAATGACAATTGATGATGTGACTACATTAAAAATGAATTACGAATTGGCTTCTATGCTATGAAAACTGGTTGTTATATTTTGCCTAGCTACTCGGGAGGAAGGGTAGCCACTATGGATTCTAGTGTGATAACGCCTAGCCATTCGGGAGGAAGAGTGGCGGGTTCGCTGCCTGGGGTGTGATTTTGCCTAAATACTCGAGAGGAAGGATAGCCACCGCTGAATTTTATATTCCGGTGTAGTGCGCTGTGACAAGGGGACCTCTACGGTCACCCCTTCATTGTGCTTGATTCTTGGGCCTGTATTGGTATGTGTGATATTCTTATTTTCTCATGGAATTGTTGTTGTTAATTATGATCAATTGAAAGGCATATTTGAAGTTGTGTCTTGACAAGAGGCCTTATAATCGATTTTGATAATTCATATTGAGATATACAAACTGAATTAACTGTTCTTACATTGGTTTCACATGATTTTTAGGACTGATTTGTTTATGTATTATTGTACTTATTTTCATATTACTTGTTGTCCCCGAGGCACTCCCTGAGTACGAAGTACTCAGGCATACCATTGTTGTTTTTGATGGTATGTTAGGTAACGGTGAAGAGCAGGTTCTTGATACTCCGGGCATTTAGGATGGGCTTGCGGTTGCTGCTGATTTGGTGAACCCACACATTCATTCGTGGGACACTCTATTTATTTAATTCTATTAGTTTCCAGGCTACGTCCCGATGGGTTAGACATTATTCCTTATTCTTAGAAGCTCCTTAGTATACATTCCAATGTGGGTAGAAGAAGAGTTGTTGTTTAACTCTTTCGGGCACACTATCATGTTTTGGTTGAATTGTTTAAATTATAAAGACTTCAACATTTAATCCATATACTTTTGATTTGTTTACCTTTATTTTATAAACTGTTGGAGCCGAATGTTGAACCTGGCGGGTTTAAGTGTTATTATTATGTCGTTTAGGTTCTTCCGATGTTGTTCATGACGTCGGATGTCGATCACATCTAGGGTGAGTTTCAGGGCGTGACAAGCTTGGTATCAGAGCCTAGGTTTAAATACGTCCTAGGATTATTGTCGGTGTACGTAGGTACATTGTGTCTAGTGGAGTTTTGCTTGTCTTGCTTCGATCCTCTTGTGGTAGAAACTCCCCGGGACATTTATAGGTGTTTTCTATTCTTCTTGATTCTAGATTGTCTTTGTAGAGCTTCAAGTCCTTTTACGATCATTCTAATTCGCTCGTTAATTCGTACCTTGCGAGAAATGGCTCGACTCGATCCAAAAACGATAACCGAAACGCGACCGTGAGAGCTAACCGAAATCTTGGGGGCGCGAATGCGTGCCAGAAATAATGCGGAAATCAAGAAGCACCCCCGCCACTGCTCACTCTTAACATTCCTATTGCGGTGATGCACAGAGATTAGTACTATACAAGCTGCTATTCAAATGTTGAGCGTGGTTGCGGCTCGAGCGGCAGCGTGCGGGTGTGGGACCTCGGGTGGAGCGGACTTAGCGATTCTAGACTTAAAAGTCACACAGTTCTTTGGGTCACGAGAGGTGGATGACCCCCGACACTTTTTAGATGAGACCTTCAAGGCGTTGAGGGCGATGGATGCCCGGGATTCCAAAAGGCAGGCTGGCTTAGCATCGATTGAAGGATATTGCTCACGTATGGTTTGAGATGTGAGAATCTGAGAGGGGTGACGCTGCTTTAGCTCCGACGTGGGCTGAATTTGAAGAGGCGTTCATGGAAAGGTTCTTGTCTGATGAGGAAAGAATTGCTATGGCTACGAAGTTTGAAAAACTAGAGCAGGGTAACAAGTCGGTTCGTGAGTATAGTTTGGAGTTCACCCGTCTGTCAAAGTATGCTTTATACATGATTCCAGTAAAAAGTATAAGTTGACTTCATTTGTGAAAGGCTTGATACCACGTATCGAAATGCTGCGTATCTTCTTGTTGCTATGTCTCCTCTTGTACTTTCATCTTTGGTTGGGTTTCTTCCGAGGAGAGTTGGAAAAATGAGGAGAGGGTGGATTGAGATCAGAACAAGAAGGCCCGTTCGGCGGGTGGTTTTAGTGGTAATAATTATAAGGGAGGACAGAGTAAAGGGTATTCTGCACCTGCTCAGTCTGACGCTTATTCCCATGCTAGTGTGCCATTACGGTAGGCAAGGCCAGAAAAAAATAATAATAATAGTAATAATTTTCGCAATAATAATAGTCATCACTTCCGGTGGGAAGAGCGTATCTGTCATCATTGTGGGATTAGAGGCCACGTCAAGAGGAATGCGAGCTGGCTACATGAGATGGCTGCTATGAATAACCAAAAGAATGATTCCCCTGCTTCTGCATCTGCTAAAAATTCGCCTGCTAGTAATTCGAACAATAATAATTAGAATGCCCGTAATGATGGTAAAGGTAATGAAGTTGCTAACACTTTTGGCGGAGGGACAGCTCAGCTTTATGGGCTAACTCGTAGGGAGAGCGGGCGGGCTTCGACACTTTGTGGTTACGAGCGTCCTTACCATACGTTCTCATGATGCTTACTCATTGATTGATCCGTGTTCAAATTTATCCTATGTGACTCCTTATTTTGCTTTTGATATGGGTATGAAACCCGAACCATTTTGGAACCCTTTATTGTTGATACACCTTTGGGTGTTCCTGTTATTACTTCTATAGTGTATAGAATTGTCGTGATTAAAGGTCGTGAGACCGTGGCTGATTTGCATGAACTTGAGATGGTGGATTTTGATGTAATTATTGGAATGGACTGGTTGTCCGCATGTTATGCTAATGTGGATTATCGCCATAGTTAGTTAAGCGTCGCCTTTCTAGGCGCAGCCCGTTATCGTTGGAGGGTGAAATTGCTAAGCCAAGGGGCAGATTTATTTCTTATCTTAAGGCTCAGAAGATGATTACTAAGGGTTGTATTTACCATTGGTTGTTGTTAATAATACAAAAGCCGTAGTACCTGAATTTGCATCTATTCCTATAGTTAGTGATTACCCCAAAGTGTTTCCCGAGGATCTCCCTGGTATCCCTCCTGATAGAGTTATTGATTTTGGGATTGATGTTATTCCCGACACCTAACCTATTTCTATTCCACCTGATCGTATGGCTCCAGCAGAGCTAAGGGAGTTAAAGGATCAGTTGAAGGACTTGTTGGATAAAGGTTTCATCCGACCGAGTTCCTCACTCTGGGGTGCTCCGGTCTTGTTTGTCAGAAAGAAAGATGGTTCCCTTAGAATGTGTGTTGATTACCGTCAGCTTAATAAGGTGACCATTAAGAATAAATATCCTTTGCCTAGTATAGATGATCTATTTGACCAACTTCAGGGTGCTAAGTTCTTTTCGAAGATTGACTTGAGGTCTAGGTATCACCAATTAAAGGTAAAGTAAAAGGATATTCCAAAAACCACTTTCTGTACTCGTTATGGGCACTTTGAGTTTCTAGTCATGTCCTTTGGGTTGACTAATGCGCTTGCTGCATTTATGAATTTGATGAATCGGGTGTTTAAGTCTTATCTAAATCGCTTCATTGTTGTGTTTATCGATGATATCTTGGTTTATTCTAAGAGTTGTGAGGATCATGCTAATCATTTGAGAATAACTTTGACAACACTCGAGGAGAACAAGCTTTATGCAAAATTCTTTAAGTGTGAATTCTGGCTTGAGTCGGTGGCTTTCTTGGGTCATGTAGTGTCTGGTGACAGCATTAAAGTAGACCCTCAAAAAATTTCAGCGGTTAAGGATTGGCCTAGACCCACTAGTGCGATAGAAATTTATAATTTCTTGGGTTTGGCAAGTTACTACAAAAAGTTCGTGGAGGGTTTTTCATCTATTGCCTCGCCATTGACTAAGTTGATGCAGAAGACTGCTAAGTTTCGGTGGTCCGAAGCTTGTGAAAAGAGTTTCCAAGAGCTTAAGGCAAGATTGACTTCGGCTCCTATTTTGACTGCTACAGATTACGGCGGATATGTGGTGCATTGTGATGCTTAGAATAGGTTTGGGTTGCGTGTTAATACGGAATGGCAAGGTGATTGCTTATGCTTCGTGGTCAGTTGAAAAAGCATGAGAAGAATTACTGACTCATGACTTAGAGTTGGGTCGCCGTGATTTTTGCTTTAAAAATTTGCGTCGTTATTTGTATGGTGAGCATTGCGATGTTTTTGCTTGATCACGAGAGTGTACTCAATATATCTTGAAGCGGCGAGTTGAACCTCGGAAAAAGGAGGTAGTTGGAGTTGTTAAAAGATTATGACTTGAATATTTTGTATGTCATCCTGTGTGGGACGATGTAGTTGTTGATACTTTGAGTAAAAGTCCGTCGGCACGTTGGTGTATTTGTGTGCGCATACGACATGCACTAGGGAAGAGAAATTCGAAGACTTGCTAGTCTTGGTGTCGGACTCGATGAAACGTCGAAGATAGAGAGTTAGTGGGAATCACGCCATCACGGTCGATGTGGTGGAAAGGATAAAATCAAACAATATGATGATGAACTTTTGGCAAAGGCGAGAGATGGGTGGAAAGGGAAGTGAGTACACTTCGTTTATTGTTGGTACTAGTGATAGTGTTACGCGGTTGCAAGGACGATTGTGTGTTCACGATATTGATGGTCATACACGACAAGAATTAATGATGGAAGCTCATAGTTCCAAGTATTCGGTTATCCGGATCCACCAAGATGTATAAGGATTTGAAACAACACTATTGGTGGAAGAGCATGAAGGCTGATATTTCTAACTTTGTGGCTAAGTGTTTAAATTGTCAACAGGTGAAAGCTGAACATCAAAGGCCTGGGGGCCTGGCTCAGAATATCGAGATTCTGCAGTGAAAATGGGATGTGATCAATATGGATTTCGTTGTGGGTTTACCCCGCACAAAGGCCAAATTTGATTCGATTTGGGTGATCGTGGATAGACTCACAAAGTACGCTCATTTTCTCCACTGTGAATACATCGTATGCCGCGACGGAGTGCCAAGTTATATTTGAAGGAGATCGTTAGGTTGCATGGTGTTCGGCATCCATCATATACGACGCAGGTACACGATTCCGCTCGCTTCGTACGTTTCAAGAAGGTTTGGGGACTAGAGTGAAATTGAGCACTACCTTTCATCGTCAAACTGATGAGCAAGAAGAGAGAACTATTCAAACTTTAGAGGATATGTTGCGTGCTTGTGCAATCGATTTTGGAGGAAGTTAGGTAGAATACCTATCTCTGGTGGAATTCTCTTACAACAATAGTTATCAAGCGAGTATTCAGATGGCTCCTTATGAGGCTCTTTATGGGAGATGTTGTCGGTCTCCAATTGGTTGGTTTGAACCAACAGAAGTAGAGTTGTTGGGTCCCGATTCAGTTCATGAGGCGATTGAGAAGGTAAATCTTATTGTGCAGCGACTGAAGACCGCTCAGAGTAGACAAAAGTCTTATACGGACGTGAGGCGTAGGGAATTGGAATATGCTGTAGGTGATAAGGTTTTCTTGAAAGTGTCACCTATGAAAGGGGTAATGTGTTTTGGCAAAAATGGAAAACTTAGTCCTCGCTACGTTGGTCCTTATGAGATTACTAGAAGAGTTGGGAACATAGCTTATGAGTTGAGATTACCGGTTGAGATGTCCATGGTTCATCCGCGTTTTCACGTTTCAATGTTGAGGTTGTATAAACTCGACCCTTCTAAATATGTATTGAACTATGAAGAGGTTGAGATTGATGAATCCTCGGCTTATGAAGAAGAACCAATTCAGATTTTGGATCGCCAAGTTAGAAGGTTGAGAACAAAGGATGTTGCGTCAGTTAAGATGTTGCGTCGGTTAAAGTGTTGTGGCGAATTATAATACTGAAGAAGCTACTTGGGAAGTGAAAGAGGACATGAAGAAGAGATATCCTCAAGCTGCTCCCTATTTCGGTGTACGAGTTAAGTTTCGAGCTATTTCATTGCAAGGTGATTGTGTGGTTAAAATTCGTGGTGGTTAGTGACCTTCCTAGAATACGATTCTCATTCGAGGACGAATGATCTTAAGGGGGGATAATGTAACATCCCATAAATTCGAGTTGGTGGGAATGTATGAAAACCAGTATTAAGTTGATATTTTCGCCATATGAATCCATTCAGGATGAATTCGGGTGATAAACGGTCGTTTTGAAGTCAAACTAAAAAGTGAAGTTTTTAAGGCCTTCAAAATTCATCTAAGTCTGAGACAATCTGTACTTATGGCCTATTTTCGGGTATTTGCATTAGGAACTTGAGAAAACTCAAAACATAAAAGTTGTTGGTCTTTGAATGTTCTTTCCAACCATATATTACGGAGTTCTGTACTAGAAGTTATGCCCGAATTACTAGACGGCGCACGATGCACTTGCGTGCTTGCGTGAAGTGCCGCCGGTGCGCGATCGCGCACAAAGCGGTGTTTACGCACGCCCATTTGCTCGATGTTGTGCGGCCGCGCACCAAAAATGTTGTTTTAAAAGCCAAAATTCATTATATTCGTTAAAACCGTTTTAAACCTATTTTCTTGGGAAAAGAACACGAAAAAGTCTCTCTCTGACACAGGTGAGTCTATACTCGATCTCCCAATCAATCATACGCCAAAGTTCGTCTCTTCTTGATCATAGATCATCTCTCCAAACCCCTAGGTTCTTGAAAATTCAAGAAGGAAGATGAGAGGTGTGTAGGATTAAATCTAAAAGGTAAGACTTCTAAGTTTTCTAATTTTATTGTTAAGTTTGGGTTAGAGTAGAAAGTTAAGATTAAGAATCCGCTAGTGATTCATGGAAGTGTTCAAGAACACGTTCTAGACATGAAAACCCTAATTTTTCTATAAAGGGGGTATATAGGTAGAATTAGATTAAAGCTTTTAATATTTCTCATCTAAATCCATTGTAGATTGATTTTTGAACCTTGGGAATTCCGTTTTGCTAGCTTTTAGCGGGATTTAAGGTATGTCTCTCTTTTGAAAACTTATTTTGGATGAAAATCACTTTTTGAAACTATTGTTGGAAGTATAAATTTCATTCAAGGTTCTTTAATGAATGAAAAGAAAAGTAATCTTTTCATATTTCTTGAACTCTAATTCATGTCTAAATGGTGGTTAATGTGTGTGAGGGGAAAAACCCGCGTTAAACCTAGATTGTAACAAACCACATATATATGTATATGATATTATGAACGTCTTATCTGTAAGAGATGCTTAATAATGATAGTTGGGTTGATAATGATATTCTTAGTGATGAATTAGGACATGAAAATCTTTCGTAAACAAGTTAAACGCTTTGAAAACATTGATTGAAATGACTTATTCTTTCGTATGGCATAATGAACCTCGATGACAATTGATGATGTGACTACGTTAAAATGAATTATGAATTAACCCATGCTATGAAAACTAGTTGTTGTGTTTTGCCTAGCTACTCGGGAGGAAGGGTAGCCACTATGGATCACAGTGTGATAATGCCTAGCCATTCGGGAGGGGAAGAGTGGCCAATTCTGGGTTTGCTAACTGGGGTGTGATTATGCCTAGCTATTCGGAGGAGAAAGGATAGCCACTTTGCTGAATTTCATATTCGGTGTGGTGCGATGTGACATGGGAACCCTACGGTCACCTTCGATGCTTGATTCTTGGGCCTATGTGGCATGTGTGATATTCTTATTTTCTCAGTGATTGTTGTTGTTAATTATGATCAATTGAAAGGCATATTTGAAGTTGTGTCTTGACAAGAGGCCTTATAATCGGTTTTGATAATTCATATTGAGATGCACAAAGCTGAGTAGCTGATTACGTTGGTTTCACATGATTTTTCGGGGTGATTTCTTTATGTATTATTGTACTTTATTTTCATATTACTTGTTGTCCCCGAGGCACTCATGAGTACAAGTACTCGGGCGTACGTTGTTATTTTTGATGGTATTTTAGGTAACGATGAAAGGCGAGAGTTCTTGATACCGAGGTGTTTAGGAAGGACTTGCGGTTCTGCTGATTTGGTGAGTCCACGCATTCATTTGTGGGACACTTTATTTATTTAATTCATTTAATTATATTAGTTTTAGGGCCTGACGTCAATGGTGTAGACATTATTCCTTATTCTTAGAAACTCCTTATTATACATTCCAATGTGGGTAGAAGAAGAGTTGTTGTTTAACTCTATCAGCACACTATCATGTTTTGGTTGAATTTTTTAAATTATAAAGACTTCCACTGATTTAATCCATATACTGATGATTTGTTTACCTTTATTTTATAAATTGTTTGTCGCCCGAACAGCACAGGCGTAACACGGCACTCGGGCCTTGCTTGCGTATTGTCCCAGAAGGAACCTACGTAACCTTTGTCAACATGGGCATCAAAACAATATATCTATATGATGCTATTTAAATAAATCATGAAAATATAATTTGCGGAATAAAGTCTTGAAATTATCTCGTAGCATAAAAATTCATGAAACATAATGAGTACCAACGGAAACATGAAAGCATAGCGACTCTGTGAACTAATATCATGCATGAAACCTCTAAAACATGTCCGACTACGTACCCGAGGACATGGCCTGGACTACATAATGCATACTAAATATAGACTCATTATTTGAACCGAGAGGAGTGGGGCTCTGATAGGCGATAGCGAAGAGATCCTCTTGCGTAGGTGTATGCTCTGAAAATCGGTATACGCGTGAAGTACGGCCGAGAGCGGGGACGTTAGTACATGGTGAATAGTACTAGTATGTAAAACTTCTTGAAATGAAGAACATGGCACAACATAGGTATAGAACATGGTAGGCCTGAATGTAACTTGAACATGAGCATGAAGAAACGTAACGTAGTATGAAACGTGAGTAAAGGCAATAATAATTGATGAAAATACATGTATATAAAACTTCTTGTAACCCAGGCAACGTGATCGGTATAGCCTGCCGGAGAAGCAGTACTCGCACCTTGCCGGGGATATGAGATTTAAGTAATA
>NC_081351.1:16935919-16996655 GCF_029784015.1 Lycium ferocissimum
CGACGCAAATTATACTCGGATAACCTGAATTTCTATTTCCCTAGGTTCTATCGACAGTATTTTTGTTCATCAGTCCACGATTACTTGGGCCTTGATCGTTCCTTCGATCATTCCTCCTATCGTTCTTGCTTGATTCGCTGTTCGCCCATTCCCCCTTCGATCAAGTGGGTAAGGTTGATACTTGTCATATAATGGTCTGGAATCCCGATCTTTTATTCTCCTCGATGGATCATTCCCTTTACTGGAATGCCATGATACTGAGGCGGCTCTCAGAATCTTATCATCTTCGACCCTGATCTTTGATTGATACCTGTTGTGTACATCAGCCCAGGCGATTGCCGGGTATTCTATCAGATTTTGCTTTAGCTCTATAGATGTGATCGAGTTTCTTGAGTTGAGCCCTTGAGTGAAAGCCTGAACGGCCCAATCGTCAGTGACCGGAGGTAAGTCCATGCGTTCCATCTGAAACCGAGCCACAAACTCGCAGAGGGTTTTGTTATCTCGCAGCTTAACGTTGAACAAGTCCGATTTTCGGGTTTCGACCTTGATGGCCCCGGCATGAGCTTTGACAAAAGCATCCGCGAGCATGGCAAATGAATTAATCAAATTCTCAGGCAAGTTGTGATACCAAATAATTGCTCCCTTGGGCAGGGTTTCCCCGAATTTCTTAAGCAGCACTGATTCCCTTTCATTGTCAGCGAGATCGTTGCCTTTAATAGCACACGTATATACAGTCACATGTTCTTCTGGGTCCGTTGTCCCGTTATAATTTGGGATATCGGGCATGCAAAATCTCTTCGGGATTTTCATCGGCACCGTACTCGGCGGAAAAGGCATTTGGATGAATTTTTTCGAATTCGGTCCTTTCAACACCGGAGGTGCCCTAGGAATCTAGTCGACCCTCGAGTTGTAGTTCTCTACCTTCTTATCATTCGCCTCTATCTTCTTTTCGCCGGATTCTACTAGTTTCGTCAATTCTTCGAGCATTCTTACCAGCTGACCACTCTGCCCAAGATGGTTCACGTTATTCCGAGTAGCGTGCCTTTCTTTTGTTTCCTCGGTTTGTTCCGATGGAGCAACATTGGATGCTTGATTTCGGTTCTGCAATTATGCTATGATCGCTTGCTGGGCTTGTAGTTGGGCCATAGCTATGTCCAATTAGTTTTGGAGCTGTTGCAGCATGGCTACATTATCCCCGCCGGCCGGTACGTTGCCCACTGATGACCCAACTTGAACAGGATTAACTGGTGGTACGTTGTTATTAGGCACGCCCTCATCGTTATGCTCGTGATTGTTACACCTCGTAGTTTCGTCCGTTGAGATTCGTTAGGCGTTAGTTGTCCTAATCGTGGAAACGGGAGTTACCTTAGGGTATATGAGATTACATGTTCCCATATTATGGTTATAGGGGTTTAAGCCCATGAAATGAGCTACGGAAGGATTTAAGAACAAACAAAATAAAGGAATTGAGTTTGTGGGAACTTTGGTAAAACTTTGAAAAAAATTTCGGACAGGATTTTGGTCCAAATTGATGGGGGCATATCTCCTAGAATATGAGGAGTTTTGGTGTATTTATTTTTCCCAAATTGAATTGCATCGAGTCTAGTTTCCAACGCAATAAACCGCTCGTCAATGTGATGTCTGAGTAAAAGGTTATGGCCATTCTACGATAGACTGTCTGAACAGAAAATTCTGCTGACCATTTGACACCCAGCAGAATTTTTGACGCCCCGCAGAAAATTCTACGGTTCGACAAATTGGCACAGCCCAGCGTCAAATGGTCACAGTGACCCACATTTGACTGGCCAGTTCTACGGACCATTTTGACAGTCCGTAGGAATTTATACGGCCCGTCAAAATGAGCGCAGAATTGCCCGACGGATCATATTTTAAGTTATTAAAAAGGAGATCCAAGTTCATTAATTCATTTTATTTTCACTCCACTTCTCTCTAGAACCCTCTAGAACTCTCTCTACTCTTCATCCACAAGAAAACAAAGGAAATCAAAGATCAATAACAAGAATTCAAGTGAATCAAGTGTAAGAAACCCATCAAAGTTCATCTAAGCCAAGAAATTCAAGTGAAGGTGAAACTAGGGTTTTTCTCAAGTGAAGTGTTTGCACCCAAGGTTCATTCCTACACCATCTAAGGTAAGTTTTATGACATTTCCTTATTTTTTAAGGTATTTGAAAGTTGAAACACTTGGATTATATAAGGAAATAGGAAATGGGTCATGAATGTGGGAATAGTGTCACTTTTGAGTAAATGTTTGGATTGAGTTATGATTCTTGATACATTATGATTATAATCATGTTATAAATGATATTGAGAACATGGAATAGACATTGTATATGAGTGAACGAAATTGTGTGATATGACCATGAATATGGATGAATTGAAGTGAATTGAGAAGTAAGGGTAATGTAGTTGAATAAAGGCTATTGTGATGATGTTGTGAAAGTTATTATTGATGTTTGGAAGTTGATATATGATATGGAGGAAGTCGCATAAACAAAGGAAATGCTGTCCAATTTTCTCTAGCTTTAGTAAGTACGTTCTTATAATCGATTAGCTAATAATGATGCGAATTCTCTTGAAGGTAGAAACGTGTGCATTAAAGGAGGACGAGCAAGCGATAGAATAATTAAACGGCAAAGGTATGTAAGGCTAGTTCTTTCTTCTAAGGCATGAATCTTATGACATGAATTTCCTTCTTCTTCATGAATCTCCTATCTTCAAGAAAACTAAGAGTCTATGTTCATGAATAGCCATATGAGACAAGAGATACATTATGAGTACGATAATGACGACGATGAATCTATGACTATAAAGAGCTACATATGTATAAGATAGAGAAAAGACGTAAGACACGAGTATGATAATGAACGATGATGATGAGTTTAAGTCTAAAAAGTCCTAAAGTAAGATATGATGCCCATGAAGTTAATGATTCTAAGTATGGTTCCATTGATGCTTTTTCTTGTGTACCCTCACCTTAAAAAGTTAGTTCCTTCAAGGTGAGATATGATGAATATGATCACTCCATAATGTAATCGGGGGTTCTCGACCTTATGTCACCCCGATATTGTTATAGACTGTCTATGAGCTCTAATGCATGTCCTACGACAAATGTTCCGGAGAAATTATGAGTCTATGTTCATAGAGGATTTCATATGAGATAAAGGTAAGAGATATGTCGTAGATACGATAATGGTAGTGAAGAGCCTAAGTTTAGAGACTATAAAGCCTATAAAAAATATGATATTTTTATGAAGTTCATGCCATGAATATGATATTATTTTCATAGATTGTCCTTAATTCAAATGCATGCTCTATGAAAAGTTATGATAAGCTTTTGAGATGTATGTGATGATAAAAGATTTCCGTAGTAATGGCTACGATGATGAGGAGATATACCGAGCCTCGTTATGGCCGGGTACGGAAGACACGTATGTGATATTGTCGAGCCACTACGTGGCCGAATACGGATAATGTTTGATGTTGATTTCATTTATGTATTTTTATGTATATGTATGTATGTATGTATGCATCGAGTCCCGGAAGGGCCGAGTACGGATAGCATCGAGTCCCGAAAGGGCCGAGTACGGATGATACCGAGCCTATATGGCCAGGTACGTGGCTGTACTGCATTGTAAATTCTTGCATATGTAAGCATGTGGATGTAACAAGTGTATATTAAGAGAAATGAAGGGGTAAGTACGTATGGCGAATGTTTAAAAAGGTATTATGAGAAACGAACAGATCTTTTATCTTATGCTATTCCTCATGCTCCTATTATGTACTATTAGTGTTGATGTCTTACATACTCAGTACAATGTTCGTACTGATGTCCGTTTTCTTTGGACGCTGTGCTCATGCCCACAGGTAGACAGGGAGGCGACCCAGACTCGTAGAAGCTGTTAGCTGACTGAGAGCACTCCATTATTCCGGAGGTGCCATTGATTTATTCTTTTGGTATATATATGTTTTGGGCATGACGGGGTCCTGTCCCGTCCATGTGTCTAGTACTCCAGTAGAGGCTCGTAGATACGTATGTGTGGGTAGTATGGTCTCACATGTTTCTCATATGTATATGCATGTATGTATATTATTATTTTGATAGCCTAAAGGGCTGATGTTTATAAAGTAAATATGTTTTAAATGAAAGTCGTTTTCTATGATTACGAGCGTAGAAGTATAAATGAAAGCAGGGTGAGTAATAGAATGAGTGGTGCTCGGTGGTTAGCCCCGGGTACCCGTCATGGCCCTAGTCGGGTCGTGACAGTGATGGCTTGACTCAACTTGAAAATTGGCAGAATGGGAGTCCGACATGTCTGACAGACCTGAAATCAACTTAAAGAACAAGTGTAAAATATCGAGTGTAACCAGAACTTTGTATCAAACTGCCACTATTATCTCTAGCCCCACGGTGGGTGCCAAACTGTTTAACCTTAAAACGGAGAACAATTAAATTTATGTGCGGTGCTAAAGATATGTGGTTTAATTCAATTCGAGGTTAGATTACACGATAAACGAATAAGTAAAATGGAATATGCAGATCTGACCAAAGATGAATGATGAATAATAAAGAGAACCTTAGAAAAAATGAATGAACTCAGATGATTCTATTGCTTTTCTTAGTACATGAACTCCCTTTCTCTGTGTTGGAGCAGAACCCTTTAAATGAATGGGGACCTCTTCTTTATATAGTAGAAGAGTCCTAACCCTAGTACAATTTTATGTAAGGAAAGGAATCTGTTAACAGTTGTTGCCGGGATTGGTGCCGAAATATCCGGCTGAGAGCGGATATTCCGGTCTTCTCTTCATGGTGGTTAACCGCCTCTTCTACCTACCTATATGCCTCGTTCCAGATCGAGCTTGATGCCTTATCCCCGATAAACCGTTCGTATCCTGGCCAAGCATAACCTTAGCATCGAGAAACCGAGTATGTCCATATCCTCGGTTTTACCTGTATACGGAAATGGCAAAATATTATCCAGATAATTTTATAACTTCATTTTGATTTGCGAAAAAATACATAAATACATGCTTTTAATGGTATGTCAACTTGCATAATAGCCCTGTGAACTATTATTAGCTAGAGTTAGCTAATCTCAAACTAATATGTAAAAGTAGACAGAAGCCTACCTCTTTGGTTGTTAATTTGAGAAAGTATCTTGTTTACCGATTATCGAAAAATAAAAGTCGTAATTGACAATGCAGTTTTTCCTCTGTATTCCTACGAGCACTATCTTATTTACTAGGAAATAACTTCAGGAATATATTTTTCGATTTTGGATGGAGAACGAATTTTTTTTAATCATACCAAGCGCTCAAATCACAAATTGCTTGGTAAAGAATTTGCAGAAGTTTCATTTGGCAAACCTTAAATCAGAATTCCAATTTCACCGAGGCTCTAAAACAACATCAAATGACGCTACTTTACAAACACATTTAGTAAAAAATGTTAGTAAAACCAAAAAGAGTAGTTGTATTGACAATTATACGTATATGTTAACACACTTTTATTTGGAGTTGGCCGAAACAGACTTGAGTCACCCAAGGCCAATTTCAGCTGTCAAATTTTGGGCCACACCAATAAGACTCAAATAGCTAGGGCTACACGCAGGGGTGTTAATGATTCGGTTCGACCGGTTATTTTATAAAATTTGTACCATATCAAATTTTTGTTTATGCTATTTTGTATAATCAAAATTAGAAACCCTTCCTAATAATCTTGGTTTCTTTTCGGTATCGATGCGAATTGGTTAATTTTCAGTATTTTTCTTAAAACGTCATGTAAGAGTCGCTATTAAAAGTTAGAGCACGATAACATGTGTATTTAATTATTAGGACTTTGACAAAATTCTCTAGAAATTTTTACTACTTGAAAAGGTGATGAATCAAAGGAATATGAAAGATGGTTAAAACAGATATCCATCCCACTATTCAATAACATTGTAAAACCAATTAAGCATAGACAAGAGAGTATAAAGTCAGATGAGTGGAAATATATTAATAAAGTTTGGACTTAAGAATAGAGTATATTAGAAGATTAAGTGTCCAACGAAAGAAATCTAAATAATTAGAGAGGAAAGATATATGATACCTTATAATGTGTTACTCAGGATCGTTACAATCCTTGTGGTTTGCTCCTCAAAATGCTGGAGCTAATCTGCTAAATTGTAGGCATTTCTATTATTCCAAGGCCCAAGAAAAAACATATATGTTTGTTATCTTTAGACTTACTATTTCATATAAAAATAGTTTGGTATGGTGCGGTATTTTCTGATTCATTTTTATAAATTTAATAACTTATCCTAATTATTTGATATAGTTATAGATTTATATAAAACCTACAATTTTATTTTGAAAAACATCGATTCTACAGTTCATTCGGTCAATTTTTAAAGACCAATTGACACCCACCTACACGTGACTTGGAAGGGAGATTTGGAAGAAGTTTATATATATCAGATTTTATGACCATATTTAAGGCAAAGGGAATTTATTTTTTATTTTTTTAATAAAATTATTTACATTAAAAATGATTCCAAATCTATTGAATTGAAGTTGAAGAAATCCAAATTGAGGTTAGAAGCATCAGACCTACAGGCCTGGAGTTAGGTTGGCCAAACAAAACTTCAGATCCCAATTCATGTACTTCCTTTATTTCAATTTGTTTGTCTTACATTCCTTTTTGGTTTGCTAAAATGAATGTCTCTTTTCTAATTTGGTAACTCTTTAGTTTTAACATTTCACATGACATATTTAAGACCACAAGATTAAATGACTTTTTGATACATTATACATATTTTTAGTTTAATGCCACAAAATGTAAGTCTTCTTTATTTTATTTAAACTCCGTGCCAAGTTAAACTAAGACACATAAATTGAAATGAAGGGAGTAATACTTGAGGATAGTTTGACATAAGCAGGCATCCATTCTCACGAGTGAACAATTACTTGTCCTAAAGACAGGGCTCCCAAGACATAAGAAAAAGAGAAACCAGATTAGGAAAGATTCAAAAGATTTCTTTAGCGGGATCAGGTCACCAATCGGTGACATAGTTTAGGAATAAATATCTGTAACTCCAATTCCAGTACTTAAACTGACAAAATGGAATAAACAATCCAGACCCGGGGAGTGTTGAGTCCCATCCAACGGCAATCCTTCGTCATTTACCAATTTATTAGATAAAAGGCGAACCATTGAGCCTTGGTTCAGCTTCTTTTTAACTTTACTTAACGACTCAACGATTTCTTTTGAGCCCGTTATTTCTCACCGTATAATGTCTTGTGTGAACTCTTTGTAACAAATAATGGCATGGTTTTGGATTTCTATAATTCCAATGTTTACGCGAACTTTATGCCCCTGCGTCTGGTCATGATTAACATTGTATGGCTTCACTTAAGGTCTTTTTGGAAAGCCACCTGGTAATTGGAATAGGTGTAATTACTTGGGTAGTAATTACGGTGACCGGTTTGTTTGTCATAATGTAATTACATTGTAATTACAAGCGTACTGTTTGGTGAACAAGTGTAATTACACGGTTATTTATGTCAAATTTTAAAAATAAAAGTTAATTATGAAAAACTAAACGTTAATGCTTGACAAATATATGTTTATATAAGAAATATTACTTAACTTTATATGTAACTATGTATTCAAGATACATGTGGTTTCGAAAATATAGTACTAAATAATTATAAATTTGTAATTAATATTGTAAACACAACATTGATATATACAAATAAATAATACTTTAATTGAATCAATTAATAAGAATACATAACAAAGTACACTGTAACTACCCGTTTGGTTTTTATTGCTTTTCGATGCTCTTGATCCTTTTCTCGAACTTGGTTAGCTCATATTTGATCCGAGGGGACCATTGACACGCTTCCTGAGGTCTTTGGATATGATTTGGGTGACTTTGTGGGAAATTTGGGCTTAATCTGTCGATTCCGAGAGGTCTGGATGGTCTTTTCGAACTTGTGTGTATATTTGATTCGGTTCCCAATGCACTCGGGTGCATTTTAGGACTTGGGTTGGGAGGTTAGTTTTGAGGTATCGGGGGTTGACTCGGTACACGAGACCTCCGTTGGTAATTCTGAGGTCACGAGTGTGTTCGTAGCATGTTTTTATGTATGTCTGCATATATGGTTTGTCACTAAATGGTCTCGGCTGAAAGTCGGGATTTTGGGTTGAGTTCATGAAAGTTGGGTGATGTTTCTAGTTTCTAGTGTCCTCTATTGCGACACCAGGACCGCGGCAATGGTATTGCAAAAGCGATGGCCCTACCGCTATAGCGACCATGTGTAATTCTGGTGGACCATAGAAGTGGTCAAGGGATCGCCGAAGCGGAACCACTATAGCAGTCTGTCGATTGCTATAACGTGTGACGGGCAGTTAAATTCATTAAATGTATGTTAAAAGCCCTAGGTCTTTCATTCAATACCAATCCGACTTTAGAGCTTTTTGGGAGCATTGAAGGTTGTTCTTCATAGAAAATTATTGTGGTAATTTTTTTCATCTTCCTTGTTCCATTTATCACCTTAGGAATCCATTAAGCATGCTAGTTCTCTTAAGAAATAGTGGATTGAAAGAGGGTTTTGTGGGTTCCTCATTCTAGGATATTAAACCTTGAACTATTGATTGGGTTGATTAGTCTCTACTATTTTATGATTTCTTCAATATTAGTGTGTAATTTATGAAATTGGAAGTTAAGGTTTATACCCAAATTTGACGGTTTTGCGTATAATCTGAATTTAAGTGATTTGTTAGTTGTTCTAGCTGATAATTGATGGGAGTTGATCACTTAGAACATTAATTTTATGTTGAGGCCTATAGATTCCTTATTTCATCTTCCTATTTTATAAATCCCATTCCATAGGTTGAGATTTGGGTCTTGAATAAAAGTAAAGGTTGAATGATGTTTCTTCTTGATTCTAATTTCATAATTCGGTTATGATTAGACTTCCATTATCTCGAGGCTCAAAGGAAGGGAAGACTAAGATTTGACTGTTGGAGATTTGTTGTTTGGCTTTCCAAGTAGGTTACGATTTACCTTATAGTGAGACTTCTATTAGCGAAGCATATGTTTAGATAATATTGTCGGAGAATGCATGTAAACCTTCGAGTATGAAGTTGGATTAGATATTGCCTTAGGTTGGCCTCGTTGAATGACTTAGGGGCTAGCCACCCTATTGGGTTGTTGACTTATCTTGTTCTATTTACTTATTGGCTCGTTGCCATATTGAGACATCGGATATTAGTGATTAGTGATATATCATGACTATGATATTGAGGTACTTTTTGATTTGATACTGAGATGAGAATTGTGATTCCATTGTGGCTTATTGTGTAGCCTTATTATTGATATTAATTGTGTGCCATGTATGGTACTGTTTGGCATTGAATTTGTTGTTGATATTACATTGCATCGTATTCATACTCATTTTCATGATACATTGATATTGTATTGTTATGGTACTGGGGATGGAAAGTGAGAAGAAAATATTGATGCGTTGAAACACATTGTATATCGAGTCATCTCTGGGCTGTGTGCGGAATGACTGATATGAGGTGTATAGGTAGGAATGGAGTCATCTATGGGCTTTGTGCGGAGTGACTGGTACATGGACTTCGCGGGTCCCCTATGGGTTGTGCTGCCGAGATGAAATGTTCCATTAGTCGGGGTATATGTGTACGGTGCATATGCATTGCATTCATCATTCATACTTACATTATTGCATTGCATTGTACCTCTTATTTTCGATGACTTGTTGTGATATGATTGTGATATATTGGTTCAGAATGGTTATACTGAGATTTGGCACAGTTGGGTTTAGATGTTATAACATAGGTGATGACTTGTTGTTATATGATTGTGATATACTGGTTTGGATTGGTCACACTGAGACTTGGCACAGTTGGGTTTAGATGCTATAACATAGGTGATGACTTGTACCGTGGTTATGGATTCGCGTTGACTTGTACCTTGTTGTTTTACGTGTTTATCTTGCTTTGTTGTCTTTACATACATCAGCTAGTCTTAGTCGGTCTATGATACTTACCAGTACTTATTGTTTGTACTGACTTGCACTTGCTGTATTCTTTTATGAATGCAGAGTACCAGGTTGGATCTACTTCTATCCCTCGTGGCTGATTATCGAGGTTGCTGCCGAGTCTATTCAGGGTGAGCATAAGGACATTCGCTGCCCGGAGACACTTCTTAATATTGATGTCTTATTTCCATTTCGAGACATCTTTTGAGATCTTATGTATTATTCAGACTTGTAGTATTTGGTAGATGCTCTTGTATGACCAGACCAGATACTGGAGTTGGATTCTCATTACTTCCACATTTCTTTAGATTATTATCGTGAAACTTACATTATTCTATCTTTTTTGCCTACCGAGGTGGGAATGGTAGGTGCCCACATGACTTAGTGAAAATGGGTTGTGACAAGTTGGTAATCATGACCCTAGGTTACCCGGCCTATAATACAAGAGCGTGTCTAGTAGAGTCTCGTGGATCAATACGATGAGTTCCTTACCTATCTGCGAGAGGCTATAAGACATTTTAGGAAACTTTCAATTCCTTTTATTCTCTCGTGCGACTTTATTCAAATTGGTATCTAGTCGATTCCAATCAGTATTTGAACTTTGCTATCTTAATCACCCACGAATGGTGGAAACTCGTCCTCGAATTCTTATGCGAATGGTCAATCTATGATGTGTTGTGGCATGGTACGAGATGTGTTATTCTGATTCGGACGTGTGATCAAGTTCAGTTTCTAGCTATGGCTTAACGATTCGATTGTGTGTAGTCGCGATTAGACTTGGTTGTTTTGTGGAATCAAGATTAGACTCGTTTATCATGGGGGATTTCGTGAGAAATATGAAAGATAGTTCAGAGGGTTACATGGTCTCCATGTTTCAGCGTTGGGTTGCCCGGAAGTGACAAAGTGCATTGATGGCTTAACAATAATGGGCTGCTCGATGATATGATCGGTTTGGGAAAAACTTCAGCTTCGTTAAGTATTTATGATGGTGTGCGTGACATTGGTGTACCAATGGCGGGTCGACGATTCAGCAGCGATAGAGTATTAGACGTCTGTATGTGAGGACAAGTATAAGTTCAGTAATGACTATCGAATTTGGGAAAACGTATTGTGATCGCGTGTAATAAATAAAAGAAGTTGGTAATAAGGACATGAAGGAAGAATTTTGTGAAAAGCATGTAGCGAAGTGAGACTTCATAGAATATCTTAGACATGAGTACTTTTCGTGAGATTGGAAAGGGAAAAATTGGTATCTGACATGGTTGTCAGGATAAGGTTGCGACTGGTGCTATGGGTCATTCTTGTAATGGGATCATTGGTGTTAAAGGACTACCCTACTATGGAGAGAATGTTATGGCCACATCGATTGATCGGTAAATTTGACTGAGTTGTGGACTTCTGAGAAGCCAGTAATAGACTGATAGAAATGACTTCAATTATGGGTGTATGCGATGAGTTAATGACTTGGAGAGTTACTAGTTGTTACACTTAGATTTGAGGAGAAGTATTTATATTGTTTGTGGTTCGTTCGACTTAGAGAGATGATTAGTTTAGAGGATCGAGTAGATTTGAGTGTTTGTTAGTAGATAGTGATAAAAGTGATTTGAAATGATATACGAGAACTGAAGGTTTACAATGAGACATCTTGCTATCAAGTTCAGGGGATTCAGGTTTGTAAGACTTGAGGTGAGGTAATATATGTACTTGAGTCGTGTTTGGATTGCAGGGACATTATATCATGACGTATAGTCAGGGGTGTGACCGATGAGGTTGATTGGTGTCTTTGAGGTTAAGGGCAGAAAGGAAATCGTTGGAGCAAGAGTTAGTGATGTGAGAGCTTGGTTGTGATTGTACAGTGTAGAGTGGGCTTGAGAGTTATGGATGAGTTGGTATGTTCGGTTATGTCATAAACTAATAGAGGTCAGTGGTGGACTAAGGTTGGGAACCTTGTATTCATTGTGTGAAATTAGCTAGATGCCTCTACTAGTGGTGTTATTACTCGACTTATGTGATTGAATAAAAAGGGTTTGATGTGCGAGTGGTTTGAGGTGTACAGATTCGATAATTGAGGTAAGAGGTGATTCTTCAAGGACTACTAACGTTAAGGATTTGAGAAAGGGATTGTAAACATGGATACTTGAAATGGTAGATCAATGATGGGTTAACTGAGTTAAGCTCGAGATAACGTTTCAAAAATTGAGTAAGGTGATATTTGGCACAAATAACATGTTTGTGTCATTTTACATCCTACTCTTATGACCTTTGTCGCTTAATCTATGATGAAATCGTCGTATTTGAACTTATGTCGTTATATTTCATGTGTATAGGTACGATGAAGACAAATGATGGAAAACTGGGCTAAAAGTGATTGATTTTGGAGCATATGATGATTACGCGAGGTGACGAGTCGAAGACCACAAGTGATGAACTAAAAGGTAAAAAATTGAACTGAAGGTCTCGCTTTTCATCCGCATAGCGGAAGAAAAGCGGAACCAGGCTTGCGCTATCCTTTCGCATCGCGGAAGGAAAGCGGGAGGCCTCAGTACATTGCGCGATCCTTCCGCGATGCGGAAGAAAAGCGGGGTTCTGCGCAAGCTTTCCCGGTTCGACTAGGATTAGGTTTACTTATTTTTTGTTTTTACCCTAGACTATATATAGACGTTTTATTAGCTGAAAAAAGTGTGCTGGGGATTATTTAAAGACTTGTAAGCCACCGTTCTATTTTCTCTTTCTGGGTTTATTTTATTTTTCATCTTTTTCAACCCTAGATTATTCATGAATCCTTTTGTCTATGATCGAATCATGAGTAGGTAAACTTATTAATTCTAGGGTTGTGGCGAAAGACTTGAAAGTTGATTTGATGACAATTATTATCTATTGATTTTTCATATTTTGGGTTGCTTATTTATTCTTGATCTTAATTGTTTGATTATCTGGCCAATAGTTAGACACTATCTGTGGTGCGCGAATTGGACTTGAGAAAGGGATTCACGTACGTAATAAGAATAAATAGAGTTTGTTCGATTTAATCGTTTCGCTACTGAGGATAGAGATATACCCTTTAGCCCTACTTTAGTTGAATACGGAGAAATAAATGCGTTCTTGTTACCTCTGATGACCATAGAGATATAGGCGTTATAGTAACATCTATAGGCTTGTGAGTAGTTCGAGAGAATATCATAAAGTATAATTAACCCATCAACTAGTAACCCAGGAAATAAAATAGGTGGAATTGTCCGAAGATCAACCGGGATTGTCGAAATCCATGACCCTAGATCTTTTTCTCATCTGATAATTTTTACAATCTTTGTCAAGATATTCCCAGTCACAAAAACACCCATCACAAATTGTTTACTTTTCAGTTTTAGTTTAGTATAATAAACATCTTGATTTTCACTTTCTTGAATAGTTTCATCCGAATTTGAATTAGCTTAACGGAGAATCTAAGTCTCTGTGGGATCGATATACGGACTTAACGATCTATATTACTTGTACGACCACGTATACTTGCGTGTGCGTTTGGGAGCAACAAGTTTTTGGCGCGTTGCGGGGACTTAGCAATATTCTTTTTTTTTCTAATTTGATTTTTTGAATTTCTATTCAAGTTTTTATTTATTTATTATTATTTTATTTTATTTTTAATTTAATATTTTGGTTAGTTTGCTTGATATGGCATCTTGGAGTAAAAATTGGTCGAATATTGGTTGTTCCTATTTTGGTGATCCTTGTTTTGATTTGTGGAGGACCCACTTGTGGCAACACCTTTGTCAAAATATTTCCGGAATGGGTTGTGTGCACCTTCCCAATCTTTTGAGTGGAATATTTGTAATATATGTGGTGGTCAAGACGGTCATTGGAATGGTTGTCCTAACTCTCACTTCCCATCCCCGAGCCCATATTATGATTCTCCTGTTATTTGTGATGTTGACAGTAGTAACGAAGTGGAGGATGCGGAAAGTCTTGCTCGGGTTAGCGATATGATGAAGCAAATAGGGGAGCAAATGATGGAGCATGATGCATTAATGAGAGAGCAAAACGCAAAAATATGAAAAGCCATAGAGAGGATTTGTGCAAAACTCACAGAGATGCAGGCCGAGGCCAAAACTTGTAATGATCTACAAGTTACAGGCTTAGCCAATACTCAAGACGAACCTCAAACAGAAGAAGAGAGCGAGTTCCCACAAGTAGATAGCTTTGAAGAAGCAGAGATAGTGAACCAATCTTGGCTAGCAGAACAAGCTCAACAAATGAAATTTCATGGGTTTCTCTGTGATGGTCTTACAAACATGGCTACACAACTGATAGAAGGTAGAACTGAGCTCGGATAAGAGATAGACCAATTTGGCTCGGATAAGAGATAGACCAACTGCAGGCACAAATGAATAAAAAGGTTGAGGCGTCTAATGCCCAACTACATATTACCTTGGATAGTGGCCCGCATGTGGAGCAGATAGAGAAACTCCAACCATTCGATCAGATCTTTGTTGATGATGTCATTGTTGAGGAGATATACAAAAGTGAGGATGTCAGAAATAAAGCAGTTTTAGAGTTAGGGCGTGTTGGTCCTTGTTCTAAACATTTTTCTACATTATGCGTGGTTGGCGACATGAAAATCGAGCCTTCCACATTGATGAAGAAGTGTATAGATGAGGAACAAGAGCCTTACATCCTGAAATTTGCCACACCGAAAAAACAAAGCGACATTCCTCACTTAAGGGGCAAGGTGTTCAAGAAACGATATCTATTGCTTGGTTCCTTTATTTTTACACCACCGCCCCAGAAGCTTGATAGAAAATTGGATGCAAAATTAGGGGTGAAATTCATAAGTTCGAGGTGGAGGAAAAAGTTGATTCATGTCGTGTCGCGACGATTAGGGGAAGTCTGAGTACCCAAAGTTGAAAGCTGAGGAGCATGCCAGAGTTTTAAGTGTGGGGTCATTCGCCCCTTGATGATGAGAGCATGTTGCTAGCTAGGCCCTAGTGGGCCCCAGGGAGTATTTCTTACCTTGCTTGCGCTTTTTTTTTTTCAAATATATATGCATTGAGGGCATTGCATAATTTTAAGTGTGGGGTGGGAAAATACGTCCCTGGTTTGTAACAACATGTTTTGAGGTTGCGGATGATGATTAGTATGCCTTAGGATTATTTTTTAGTAGTTTTGCATCTTAGTGTCGAAAAAAAATAGAAAAAGTTGAAAAAAAATTCAAAAAGATTTTATTTTCCTTATTTTTCTTTGATAACTTCTTAAGTCCCTCATTAGTAGGCATTCATCATCCACCCCCTTTGGTTTTCTTATGGCCTCGGTTCTTTCCCGAGGGGGGGGCCTTTGAACCGGGCGTAGGTAGATTTTTTTTTTGTCATAGAAAGGGCTTTTCCTGATGACGGGTGGATGACAACCTGCTTGAGGGAAAAATAGTCCTTAGGATAGGTGTATTCAAATGCTAGGTGCACGGGTTAGGTGAAGTATTGGCATATGAGTGATCTTGAATTTTTTTTTGTGAAAGCATGCCTTGAAAATTGTATCACTTTTCTTGAAAGCACTTGCAAAATAGTCGTTATTTGACTCGTATGACCCACTTGGCATTGTTGATTTTCATTGTTGTTTGATTCGAGGGACAACCGGATCCCTCTTGCGTTGATTGTGTGCCATGTGTGAGTAAGGTTTTGCATTTGAATCCATGTTTGGTATTGACGTCTAGAACTTGCCCTGTGTGTTCACAAAGCGAAATGAAGTTCGGTTGAGCCTAGAAAATGATAGAGGCGTTTCTTTGATTAGTCACTAAAAAGCCTAAAAAGTTATCCCACCAACTTGCAAATAGCACCCTAGTTAACCCTTTTGAGCCTTTAGCCTTTTCTTTGATAGCAGTTAATTAGCCTTTACCCCTTCGTTCTATAAAACTTGATTTTTAATCCAAATACTCTATGAGCACTTTAATCATTTACATGTATAATGGGAGTTGGGATGTGAAATAAAGAGGGGAAATGGTTGTTAATTGTAATCTAGGAAGACAATGGGAGCACCGAATGAAAAGAACTAATTCACTTGTTAGTTGGGAATTGAAAGAAAAAAAAGAGAAAAGAAACAAATCTGAAAACGAAAAAAAAAATGTAGCGAAAAAGTTCCCTTCTAACTTGTGCGACTTTTTAAAAAAAAAAAAAAAAAGAGTGGTGCTTAAACAAAGAAAATGGGTGAATTGGGAGAAATTTAAAGGTTGGTCGGTGTTGAATAAGGGCTAATGAAGAAATTGTGCAAGAATGATAGAAGTATATGTATTAAAGTGCTTAGGGAGGATAGTCACTATTATCCAAATAATTCCTACCCGTCCCTTAGCCTACATTACAACCCTCGAAGTCCTACTTGATTCTAGGTTCGTCTTACTTGTATTAGTGGAGTGGTTACACTACGGGCAAGCCTATGGTATGCCGTACTTTGCATGTGATATTCTTTGTGAGAGTGAGCTTAATTATTGATTTTATGTCCATTGATTTAAACATATGTGATTCTTGAGAGATATGGACTACTTTCTTTTGGTGCGGGCACATAATTAGCAATAGAGTGGTGAAGTGTTGATTTCTTGATCATAAGGTTGCTTACATGTTTTAAAGTGGTGTCGTTGGGTCAATTGGTTTTAAAAGTGAAGTGTTTTTTTTTTTTTTTTTTTTTAGAAGGTGGTCCTTGGTGCTAAAATTTGAAAGTTTTTAAATCTTTGGCATGGCTTTCGCAACTCGGCTCATTGTTTTGGTTTTGAAATCTTTCTTTTGAGATAGACATACTAGCCGAATCCCGTTGCAGACCTGTTTAAATGAGTTAGGCTAGAAGTGTAGTTTAGTGTTGGTTTGAGTTTGCTCGAGGGCGAGCAAAGTCTAAGTGGGGGGTGGTGATATTTGGCACAAATATCATGTTTGGTGTCATTTTACATCCTACTCTTATGAACTTTGTCGCTTAATCTATGATGAAATCGTCGTATTTGAACTTATGTCATTATATTTCATGTGTATAGGTACGATGAAGACAAACGATGGAAAACCAGGCTAAAAGTGATTTATTTTGGAGCATATGATAATTACGCGAGGTGACGAGTCGAAGACCACAAGTGATGAACTAACAGAAAAAAAATTGAACTGAAGGTCTCGCTTTTCATCCGCATAGCGGAAGAAAAGCGGAACCAGGATTGCGCTATCCTTTCGCATCGCGGAAAGAAAGCGGGAGGCCTCAGTACATTGCGCGATCCTTCCGCGATGCGGAAGGAAAGCGGGGTTCTGCGCAAGCTTTCTCGGTTCCACCAGGATTAGGTTTACTTATTTTTTGTTTTTACCCTAGACTATATATAGACGTTTTATTAGCTGAAAAAGGTGTGCTGGGGATTATTCAAAGACTTGTAAGCCACCGTTCTATTTTCTCTCTCTAGGTTTATTTTATTTTTCATCTTTTTCAATCCTAGATTATTCATGAATTCTTTTGTCTATGATCAAATCATGAGTAGCTAAACTTTTTAATTCTAGGGTTGTGGCGAAAGACTTGAAAGTTGATTTGATGACAATTATTATCTATTGATTTTTCATATTTTGGGTTGCTTATTTATTCTTGATCTTAATTGTTTGATTATCTGGTCAATAGTTAGACACTATCTGTGGTGCGCGAATTGAACTTGAGAAAGGGAATTCATGTACGTAATAAGAATAAATAGAGTTTGTTCGATTTAATCGTTTCGCTACTGAGGATAGAGATATACCCTTTAGCCCTACTTAGTTGAATATGGAGAAATAAATGCGTTCTTGTTACCTCTGATGACCATAGAGATATAGGCGTTATAGTAACATCTAGAGGCTTGTGAGTAGTTCGAGAGAATATCATAAAGTATAATTAACCCGTCAACTAGTAACCCAGGAAATAAAATAGGTGGAATTGTCCGAAGATCAACTGGATTGTCGAAAGCCATGACCCTAGATCTTTTTCTCATCTGATAATTTTTACAATCTTTGTCAAGATATTCCCAGTCACAAAAACACCCATCACAAATTGTTTACTTTTCAGTTTTAATTTAGTACAATAAATATCTTGATTTTCACTTTCTTGAATAGTTTCATCCGAATTTGAATTAGCTTAACAATAGAATCTAAGTCTCTGTGGGATCGATATCTGGACTTAACAGTCTATATTACTTGTATGACCACGTATACTTGCGTGTGCGTTTGGGAGCAACATAAGGCAATTCAGGCAAGGACACTTCAGTAAGATACATGAGGATATTAGTAAGATTGGCGATGTGATATGCCAGACTTGGGATTATGCGATACGCTAGATTTAGAGAGTTTTTGGTGTAGAGTTGAGTGAATTAAGGGAAAACTATAATGAATAGAGAGTGTGGGCTACTATTATCTCCAGGTGTGATTCAGCTAGTGTACAAGACTTATGGTTATGTGATAGACTATCGAGTGGGTTCGAGTAATGGTCAGACGATGTCGGTGTATATGAATTGATAAAAATTGAGAAATTGTAGAGTCAAGAAAAGGTATAGTTGATTAAGAATCGATAAGAAAAAGGTACATCTTGGGGATTTCTTGGGTCAGTATGGATGATGGTGTTGTTTTGTTGCTTATTCCAGATGGGGTGTGATTGTTGAGTAGCTTAACGAAAGAAGTCTACAGAAATGGACCAAGCGATATGATGAGGTCTCATGAGGATTTGTGATCATTGATTAGTGGGAAACAAGTTCCAGGTAACCAACATGTTAAGGCTTAAGGAAGTGGCTTGTGTGGTTCACAGTTGAAATTTTTTGTAACACTCTTTAGTAGATGAGCTAGTGTGGTTTAAGGGAAAGGATTTGTGGAAATCCCTATTATGGGAAGACTAGATTTATATTTTTGAGATGCGACCATATTCGTGGTAGTGTTCTATGTTGCAAGTACTATTGACTGGATAACTTGGGTGAGTACTTTAGATATTAAGAACTTGGGAGTAATTACGTGAGGTTTAGAGCGGTAGTTGAAAGATTGGATACCTTCGAAAAATTTATAGGCATATCGAGGTAATACAATAAGAGGTTCGATAGTTAGAGGTTTATTATATGAGGCTTCAGGTTTTGTGTCGAAAAGTTCAGGTTTATATCGGATTTACGTATCGGGTAAAGGTTGAGAAACAATTAAGATTGAAATCATAAGGTATCGTTCTTCAGTAATAAGTTGACAACTTGTGTAGGACACATCTTTTTGAGTCGAGGGTGACAACATGATTGATTATGCATAAGGGAAAGATTACAATTTGTCGCCACATATGTGTGATAGGACTGTGATTGGTTTTCGAAAATTTAAAGTCAGTTCGAGTGACTGTCGGTGGTATTCAAGGGTGGTACCTTCATTCAGGGTCAAATGGTTCGAGTTAAGCTTAATGGTCTATGTTTATATGTCACACCCTTAATCCGATAGGGTGTGATGGGCACCCGACCCTTACCTAGGGCCGAGCGAACCCGCTAACTCTCGTGACACTCATAACCATATTGGGCTCTCATAGCATAACATAAGTACATAATGAAAGATTTTCCAGAAAACAATATGCTTTTTACCTTTCTCGAATCAAATAAAAATCTGTAACATATAAAACTTATAATACAATGCATAGTAATACATCGGCTTACATAGCCGCTTACATAACCGACATCTTATACCCACGACATTGTCTGCAAAGTCTCTAACACAGAACATGAAACCATAACATAATAATCTGACTCGGCAGCACTCCGGAGAAAATGGAGCTCGCCAATCCCGCTGGAACATCTTCTACTAATATCTTCAGCTCACCTGGGTGTACCTGCGCGGCATGAAACGCAGCCCTCGAAGAAAGGGGGTCAGTACGGAATATGTACTGAGTATGTAAAACATGAAATGTAATAAGCAGGATCATACTGAAGTAAAGAGTACAGAGAGTCGTAAGACTTGCCCTTTGAAAACATATGTCATGCATGTCAATGTCATAAAATCATCGTAGAAACATATAACGTGCCCCGGCCCTCTAATGAGGGACGCGGTGAGTAAAATCATAAAATCATCATATGTACATATAACGTGCCCCGACCCTCTAAGGAGGGACGCGGTAAGTAAAATCATGTAAAGAGTAAAGAAAATCATATGCATGTACATGTAACGTGCCCCGGCCCTCTAGTGAGGGACGCGGTAAAGGGAATCATCATATGCCATCCTGGCCACCTCCCCCATATCATCATATCATATAACGTGCCCCGGCCCCGCTAGCAAGGGCGCGGTAAATATAGTGCCCGGCCCTCTAGTGAGGGACGCGGTGAACAATGCAATGAGGTGCACGAATACATGCTCACTGGCCGGGACGCGGTGAAGGACATATTGAGGCTGGCACGAGCAGAGTAGTGAGAAACCATATGTACATAAAACATTTCCAGAGACTCAATGAAGTAATCATAAACGATTCGTCATTTGAAAATCGGGACAATAATTATATCAAAAATCTTTCGGACGGTACTCGGAAACATATCAAATATCATAAGTATGTCAAAGTATCGTAGGGACCATAGTCGTATATCAAATCTTTCCGAGCCCGCCTATGAAGATCAAAGTCATTATACGTTACAAAACTTTCTACGAACGTTTCAAAGCAATCCGGTTCTTTTTACGAAAGTTACGGACGTTCTTAGACATAAAGCCTTTTAGGAACAAAATCCTTTATGCAATATTTGAACTCCAAATATACATAAGACTCAAGGACCATATGAAGAATATTACATCATGAAGCAAATAAGGATCATATACGTATTCGGAACGTAAGAGTGGAGTTACCTCTAAATACAAATCATGTCATACCTTAGTTACGTCTAGGACATGCCAAAGAAGGAAAGGGTAAGCCTTACATACCTTGGCCGCTTCCTAAGCTATTCCGACTTTACGTCTCGGCTTCTCGAAATCTACAATAATGTCATTAGACACCAACTATTAGTCATACACACTTAAGAATCCGATTCCAAGCCGTCACTTATTCCAATACGAAATTCGGCGAAGATCTCCCTAAAAAATCCAACAACCCCGAGAATTCAACTCGGCCAAATCAACAACAACCAAACCAACAACCATACTAACAATATCCATAAGTGATTCAAAACGTATTCTAACATTAATAATTACTTTCTATACAATCGACAACATTTCATTTATTTTCAAATAAGCTACATACAATCAATTCAATACCAATGCTCGCATATTCGATTACTAATCCGCAACCATTCAAACAAGATTTAAGAACATTCCAAGCAATCCATGCAATATTCAACCAACCCAACCAATAGGCCATTCCACCCGAAATCTTCCAATTACATTAAGAACATCAATAACACATTTTCTTCTTCCAAATTCATACACTATATCAATAATTTCATAAGTTAGCATTATCATTTTCATCAATAAAAGAAATCATGTTACAATCATATTATCTTCCAAAACAGCCCACACAATTTACAACTCCATTTAAATCATTAAATCTTTATTTTACGTCATAGAATCCATCACAACAACCACCAAATAAATTTAACTCACCATTCCTACACAACACACACCTATTCGGCCAAGCCCCCACATCCATGATTTCATGAATTTTATCCATTCCTTCACATTGCAACATGCACAACTATCCATAATACAACAATCCAAACATGCTAAGTAAGGTAGTTCTTTACTCCTATATAACCTTACATACACACGGCCACACACACAACACACCACGATTTCATGAACTTCTTTCATCTCAACATACCACAACACACACAACCATCTATAAAACATGTAAAGGAAGTTAAGCCTCACCTTTTCCAATCAACTCCTCCATTCGGCTAGGTTGTGAATTGTGCAAATGAACGCCTTGCTTGTTCCAACGACTCCTCCACGTTAACGAGGGCCTTCCAATTAATGGAAAGGCTAGGAGAAATTATTTTTTTCCATGTTCAAATGGTCAAGGACCATTTTCGGCCAAGCTTGTGTCCGAATGGTCTCTCCCTCTCTCTCTCTCCATATTTCTTGAAATTTCCAAGGTTTAAAATGAGGAATTATGTCTTGTTTTGGCCTCACTTGCATATATATATATATATATATATATATATATATATATATGCCCCCTCTTTTCTTTTTTTCCCCCAATTTTCTCAAATTCTCTAGAATTTTCTTGAATGAAAATGTTAAAGATGTTTTAATTATCATCTTATACTTCCATAAATAATAAAAACATGTGGCCCTATGTTAAAGATGTTTTAATTATCATCTTATACTTCCATAAATAATAAAATTAATTTTTTACCCCAAATTTTTCCTTAATACTCCATACCAACAAAAGATGATCATGCAACTTATGCATTCTTAACAAAACCGAAAAAAATATCACTTTGTCCTTAACTTTCCGTCATCAACTCGGAATATCCAAATGTACAAAATGCGAGGTATAACATCCTTCCCCCCTTTAGAACATTCGTCCTCGAATGTTCAACTAGTCTCATAAAGTCTCCTAAGGATCTTGGTGGGGGGGGGGGGGGTTGCCTTTTATCACCATTTCATGCAATCTCATCTATCGATTACGTTCCTTCTTCATTTTCTCTTCAGCCTCTCGAGTCGTCTCCTCCCTGCTATTGTTTCATCACACGAACTCGGATCCTTAATCGTACCACAAGTACCTAGAACTTTGCATCTCATTGACAATACCTCCAACAGATCCCCGTGTATAGAAATTTCGGGGTGTAATACCCCCTTTTTTTTTCCTTGGGAACGGTTATTTCCCTTTTAGAGGTCAATTTTTGGTTGCTTAATCCTTCCTTAAGACATACGTCGGTCCCTTCTCATTCTTACTCAACTCCTTCTTTGCCTGCGGCACACTTCTTCCACTTCTTTGCCTTTGTGTATTTGACCGGGATTTAGCTAGTATTTCACTTTTACCCAACTCTTTTTTTTTTGTCCCCAGTATTGTAGTCTTGACTTATCATACCATAGCCATCTATCGCCCTATAGTACTCCCTTTTTCTTGTTTCCCTCGCTCATAGGCCATTACCTTGCTTGCATCTCTGGTTTCCCCATATTAACGGTCCTTTCGTCAGTCCTTATTCCTTGTCAGCTTTCCGATGCCGACTTTGTATCATCATAGCTGGGTATAGCTTCACTTGATACTTCCCGTGATTCCATAGCATATATTCTCACGTTTGGATTACCTAGTGGTCCATAAACCTTCTTCTAGCATCCGGTGGACTCTTTTATTTTCCTTCATGAGAGTAGCATTCTCTCTTCTCTTCAAAAATCTTTCCAACTACTCCTCGCTATTCTTTTTTTTCCAACTGTCACTGTTATTCTGAATGTCCTTTTGGGTTCATTCCTCTTTGCCGACATCCTTTCTGTACCTTTAGCTCGGAGATCTTTCTCGCTCTTCACTCTCCTGTCCTGCATTATGTTGCCATCTTCGCAGAAGTCTACGAAGGCGTTCAGATTAGCCCAAGAGGTACCTCAGCGTCGCTTTACCAGTCCTTATGTTCTACCTTGTCTTCCCTTCTCTTGCCTTACAACCGGTATCGCGACAGATCCTTAGTTCCATCATGGCGCGTCTTATCTGTCTTCAATGCTAATTCTATTTTTGATAATTGGCTTAAACTATCGTTCATTTTTCCGTATGTACCCGAAATATCACAGCTGCCTTGCCCTTGCTAAGCCTTTACTCATCTTATCCAATACTTGCTTAGTCTTATTCTTAGTACACCAATACTGACAGGTGGCGTCACTATCCTCGTACAACTTGTATAGTATGCGTTCAATCTTAAACATAGTCCTTTCATCCTCTAACTCGTCCTGCTCTGCATATCTTGTTCATACCAAAACCCGCTCATTCTCTTTTTATCATATTTCTTCCCTTTCCTTTAATCGCTCTTGACTCCCTCACTTCCTACCAGAAGGGTTTTCTATTCCTTCTTATTTGATATTGACAAGTTGCCACAGCATTAGCGAACACCTCTATAGCCAACTTCTTGGCCCTCAATCTAGCATAGCATTGCTATCCTTCCTACTATTTCTTAAGTTATCCAATACCGTCCTCTCGTCATAGTCTTTTCCTTCCTACACGTCCACTTTCTAGCGTCCTGTCATTTAAAGTCCCTGCAAAAACTCCTCACACTGCCTTAAATACCTTCCTGACTTTTATCCGCTTATGGCTGGTTTCCCGATCTTCCTAACTTATTTCAGTAAGGGGGGTCTCATTGTAGCTCAGACATCCGTATCAAACACATTACCGTGCCAATTATTCCCATCTCATCCTTGCATTTCTCTCACCCGCTTCCCCCCTTTAGGGGTGTACTTATATCAATATCTATTTATACTTGCCTCACGTCCTTACTTCCGATCTCGATTAGGCAGTACTTTCATTCCGACGATAAGTATCCATGGTCTCCTCAGAATGTTATCTTTATCCCGGCATATCTTGGTGTTTTCTTTGGCCTCCCCTTGTCATTTCTTCCGTTTATGTCTGTCTTTTATTTTACACACGAGGAATCTTTTGCTATCTCTGTGTCTCTCAGAACGCACTACTCCTACATAATCCTTCTCTCACTTTCGAAACATATTCTATTCACCCACGTTTATCTGTAACACGCCAGTCATTTGCCGACATTTATTCTATCTTGTTTCTCATCTTTCTATAACTTGGCCTTCCTCCGTCCCGACACTTATGGCACTCGTATCCTCCATTATACACACTATATCCTATTACTACACTATTGTCTCGCTTCCTTCTTATTCCTTCCTTCCGTTAACTCCCTCTTTTCGCCGACCTAATCCGCCCCGTCCTATGCGATTCCTTAAGGTTTCTGCCCACTTCGCAGACTCTAGTCTTCCTTAGATTACTCTACCTCCTCGTTGGCTTCTTACGTCGAAATTTGTAAAGCTTCCAAAAACTTCCCAGGGGGTCACCCATCCCAAAATTTCTCTCACTCCAAAGATGCTTAACCTTGAAACCTTAAGTAAATCGGGTGCGTTAATGCTGGTACGATCGCGTCCGCCTCACCACACGACCTTCTGCACGTAATATTGAGTAAGTCGGAATCTTAACATATTCCCAAACCGCCCTCACAACGCATACCGGCAGCTGTCTTATTAATACATTCCTATCCGTCACAATTCTCTTTTTTTTTTTTCCATACCCCTGTCTTACTCGTATCATCACTTCCTTTAACTATAATCCCATCATATTTTTCTCCTACTTATCGACCTAGTCGATGCCTTAATACATATCACTCTATCCAACCCTACCAGTCCTTTCTAGATCATTCTTTGGTATCACGAATCCGTTCCAAATTCCTTGTTACCATATCTTCATCGACCTCCTATTTACTATTATCACACATTTCCCCGCCTTACTTATTCTTAAAGGGCACCATACTTCACGGCTCGCCGACTTCCATCAAAACATATTCCAAACTTACATCTCATTCTCGTATTATTTCTAGAAAATTTTTGGCGTAGTTTCCTCTCGTATTTCTCACTATCCCAAAACTCGCACGCAGAAATACCAACAAGGCCTCACGGGCCATCATATACGTCATATCATATCGTATCATATCATAGCTGCACAGGGCTCTCAACATTCATAAAAGTCTGAAAGTAATGAACTTACCTCATATACTCAACACAACTGCACGTATTACCCTTTCTTATTTACTTTCCTTTCCAATATTTTTTTTTCAACTTTACATTTCAATCGTACGTCAATACCTTACTCGACATATAAATTTCGTACCTCTGCTTACCTGCGTGCTTCGTAGCTTCCAATATCGTTAATCACCTTCTTCTGTCAATGCCACCCTTCTGCTGCAATCACAAGTTAGTGTAAGAAATCTCATTTCCTATGACTTGGCTCTATGGCACGATCTAGGAGGTGAAAGAGGAGTAACCATCCTAGATGCCCCGTAGCCTCCTGTTTATAAATGTGGCCGGCTTCACACCATAAACAGGACTCTACCGGACACGACTTTGCAGACAACCCCTAGGACGAACCGCTCTGATACCAATTTGTCACACCCTTAATCCGATAGGGTGTGATGGGCACCCGACCCTTACCTAGGGCCGAGCGAACCCGCTGACTCTCGTGACACTCATAACCATATTGGGCTCTCATAGCATAACATAAGTGCATAATGAAAGATTTTCCAGAAAAACAATATGCTTTTTACCTTTCTCGAATCAAATAAAAATCTGTAACATATAAAACTTATAATACAATGCGTAGTAATACATCGGCTTACATAACCGACATCTTATACCCACGACATTGTCTGCAAAGTCTCTAACACGGAACATGAAACCATAACATAATAATCTGACTCGGCAGCACTCCGGAGAAAATGGAGCTCGCCAATCCCGCTGGAACATCTTCTACTAATATCTTCAGCTCACCTGGGTGTACCTGCGCGGCATGAAACGAAGCCCCCGAAGAAAGGTGAGTATGTAAAGCATGAAATGTAATAAGCGGGATCATACTGAAGTAAAGAGTACAGAGAGTCGTAAGACTTGCCCTTTGAAAACATATGTCATGCATGTCAATGTCATAAAATCATCGTAGAAACATATAACGTGCCCCGGCCCTCTAATGAGGGACGCGGTGAGTAAAATCATAAAATCATCATATGTACATATAACGTGCCCCGGCCCTCTAAGGAGGGACGCGGTAAGTAAAATCATGTAAAGAGTAGAGAAAATCATATGCATGTACATGTAACGTGCCCCGGCCCTCTAGTGAGGGACGCGGTAAAGGGAATCATCATATGCCATCCTGGCCACCTCCCCCATATCATCATATCATATAACGTGCCCCGGCCCCGCTAGCAAGGGACGCGGTAAATATAACGTGCCCGGCCCTCTAGTGAGGGACGCGGTGAACAATGCAATGAGGTGCACGAATACATGCCCGGCCCGGACGCAGCCAAGGACATATTGAGGCCGGCACGAGCGAGTAGTGAGAAACCATATGCACATAAAACATTTCCAGAGACTCAATGAAGTAATCATAAACGATTCGTCATTTCAAAATCGGGACAATAATTATATCAAAAATCTTTCGGACGGTACTCGGAAACATATCAAATATCATAAGTATGTCAAAGTATCGTAGGGACCATAGTCGTATATCAAATCTTTCCGAGCCCGCCTATGAAGATCAAAGTCATTATACGTTACAAAACTTTCTACGAACGTTTCAAAGCAATCCGGTTCTTTTTACGAAAGTTACGGACGTTCTTAGACATAAAGCCTTTTAGGAACAAAATCCTTTATGCAATATTTGAACTCCAAATATACATAAGACTCAAGGACCATATGAAGAATATTACATCATGAAGCAAATAAGGATCATATATGTATTCGGAACGTAAGAGTGGAGTTACCTCAAAATACAAATCATGTCATACCTTAGTTACGTCTAGGACATGCCAAAGAAGGAAAGGGTAAGCCTTATATATATATATATATATATATATATATATATATATATATATATATATATATATAAGAAGCAAAATATGAGAAGCTAAGTGAAACGAAAAAATAAAGAAAAAAAATTAAGAGAGACAACATAGCTAAGTGAAACGAAAAATTAATAATAAAGAAGCAAAATATGAGAAGTTATGTAGAAGGACATGAAGTAAAGGTTGAGAAACGAGAAATAAAGAATTAAAAGATAAATAATGTCAAAAGAATAATATTTGGAAAAAAAAACGTTAAATAAAAATTAAATTAAAATGAAAAAAGAAAAGAAATAAAAATTAAATTAAAAGAAAAAAAAAAGAGATTAAGAAAATAACCTTGTAAATACACCATGTAATTACCATCAATTCCCAGACACCCCCTCCCCCCCACCCTTACCCCGAGAGTTGGATAGTTTAATTACACCCAATTAAATGTTGATCGGGTACTTACCTAGGCAGACAAATATGCCAAAACTATGTAATTACACTCAAATTAGTTGAGCAAATGTATGGCAACACCTAAGTCCTTTCTATAGTATCCCCATACAAGATGTGTCACGACCCAAAATCCAAAGTTGTGATGGCACCTATTCACAACTGACAGGTAAGCCCAATCATTTACCAATTCAATTAAGTTAGATAAGCGGAAAGTAAAGAGATAAGTCAAATGCTCAAATACTAAGTTTTTCAATAGGAAACCCAGGACTGAAGTCATGTGTATAAGACCAACTACGAATACAATACAAGGCAGAAATTTATTGATACACTGTCTGGGTACAAATGAGAGACATGAATAAATTAAAGACAGAGGGAGAAGGGTGTTGCAGATCAAGCATAATATCAACTCAAATATCAAGAATGATTCCTCTTTCAAGAATTATAGTTAATATGGAGTGTTGAAGGTACAATGAATCAATAATCACAGGTATGAATCAAGCATGGCTATCATAGACTACATAAACAACAACCATACCAAACCAGTGGATTTATCGCCACAATCAATGCCTATAGGCTCAACATGCATTCCCTGTCAAAATACACTACTTTACATTGCTTACCCGAAAAAATACACCGGTACCCACCCAAGTGCTCATCACAGTCACTAACGTGGGACTCCTTTCATGGCCAATACCCCTTCAATATTTATAAACTATATAGGTCCTCCAGTCGGAGTCTAAAATGTAAATCGTAACCTACCTTGAATCAGAGCAGGAGCCACGAATGATCAAATTCGAGCCTTCTCCTTTTGGAGTATCTCCAAACGGTCCCAAACCCCACTTCGAAACGAATCTATAGACACCGAAATCGCCTATATCCAAGATTGTTTGCCCATCCAAATCTCCAAAATACTCTTTAAGCCCATGAAAAAATTCCACTCCAAAATACAAGTCCAAAGAGCTCAATTTGGCCAAACATGGTGAACCAAATGGAGAAATTGAAATGCTATATAAAGAGGTGAGTCCATGCAGCTTACGGTGTGCCGCGAAGTAGCAGATCGCCCCAGGCACTAACAATATACCACCTTAATATTTTGGCTCTGAAAAACTCATACGACCTTAGAATTCGACGATTCAAGGTACTGCAGATGACAAATTTTGATACGCATCTATCCCAATGATCAAAACTCAATTCCAACATCAAACGGATATAATGGTACATCAAACGTCGGAGACGTTCGACTTATGCCAACTATTCTAACACCAAAAATTGACCAAACGAAGTCCAAATCCAATTCCGAAAGTTCCTACATGTCACAAATGATCATACGAAGCTAACATAATCAATAAATTTCCAATCCAAGTATTGTTTCTTCATGTGACCATCTTTTCACCATAAATAGGCATATTAAATACTAAAACTGACTTAATTGTCAAAAACCAAATAAACGAACTTTAAAATTAGTTCAATCAATTTCTACAGGTCATATATATAATTACAAATCCAACGAAATATTCAGGTCTCCATTCAGAGAACGTTTTACCAAAATGAGCAATTAATTCTAATAATTAAATACTGAAATTTCCAAAATAAAACCTTCTTCCAAAGTGAACATTCGTTTAACTTCAAATATTGCAAAAAAGTCAAAATAATTATTACAGAGCTTCTGCAAAAGATGACACACAAAACAGAGCATCGGTTCTCAAAGCAACTGACCGGGTTGTTACATCATCCACCACTTAAACACATATTGGCCTTGAACATAAAGAGAAAGAAGTTATCTTAACTATCAAAAAGCTAGGGATATCCACTTCGTATGTCTGACTCGGTCTTTTAAGTAGCCTCCTTGACCGGACGATGTCTCCACTGAAACTATCTCGTTGCATCTCAACTTCCGAATCAACCTACCCAAATTAGCTACCGGCTCTTCCTCAATAGTCAAATTCAGATCAAGCAACACTGAAACCCATTAAATCACATGAGGACCATCCGAGTACTTCTTGAGCATTAAAATATAAATTACAGGGTGAACACCCGGCAAACACGTGGCTAAGCTAATTCCTAGGACACGTCGCCAATATACTGAACGATCTAAAAAGGACCAATATGGCCTTCAACTCAACCTGTCCTTCTTTCTAAACTTTTTTTTTTGGCAAATTTGTCAGGAGGCATGGCCCCCTAATGTTTTATTAATAATGATCAAGTTCAACAAGAAAACAGAAAAGAAAAAATAATAGATGCTAACCATCTTTGAGTAAGCATACTCAAAGATAGTTTTACACTTTGCAACCAGAAAATAACAAGTGAACTGCTCCATATCTTGAACCAAGCTGGCTGAATCTTCCTTGTTTTGATCCTCAGTGATGGAATTTGTGTTTTGTCAATATTTAGTATCTTCCTTCCTAGTAAACGGCATTGATTCAAAGCTAGTGGACTCAAGCTGATCCTCTACATCAAGTGCTGCATTTGCTAGGAAATCTGCCAGTTGATTTCCTTCTCTAAATGTATGCAAAACTTGTACATGCAGTTGTTCCATTATATACTGAATCTGCTCCACTTTTTCGACAATTTTCCAAGGGACCTTCCAAACATCTTGCAGTATGCTCTTCAGTACCAATGAGTCAATTTCCAATGTATTATTTTGTATGTTACTAGCTAAACAATACTTCATAGCTTCCTGGATAGCTATTGTTTCTGCCATCATGTTTGAGGCCATGCCAATCTACTTAGCCTGATCATAAACAAGATTTCCTCTGTCATTTCTGATGCAAAATATATGAGCTGATTCCTAGATTACCTTGAGAAGATCCATCTGTGTTACACTTCAATCCATGTTGTGGCATTTTCTATAGAGCCTTGCAGTAATGCAGTTTTGGCTTGTAGTTGCTTAATAGGTCTACAACAATGCGTTGCCGGTCCGGTGGAATTCCTTCTTTTCCATTAAGGATACTTCACTCGATCCGCCTGATGTACTATTTGTTGAACCTCGGTATACCATTCGCCATATGATGTATTTTTTCATGTTTGATTGAGTTTCTTCTTTTCCAGATCTCCCACATAATGATAGCTGGCATGGCTTGAAATACCCCTTGTAGCTTTGATGGTGCATTGGCTTTCCACCATAGAATAATGATCTGCTGTAAATGAAGACCTTCTATATTAAAACTCGATGAAAACCGTTTCCAAATCTTGAAAACTAGTGGAGAAGTTAGAAAAAGATGGGACATGGTTTCCTGCTTATGCTCTTGACAACACTAGCATCTTGAGACAATATTGATATGCATTCTCTTAAGGTTGTCATCAGTTGCTATGCACCTCTTCCAAACTCTCTATAAAAAGAAACTTATTTTAATAGGCAATCCTTTCAACCATATATATACATAAGATTCAAGACTGTCTTGCTTCAGTCTAGTTTCCTCCCATGCACTTTTGACTGTAAATTTTCCATTTGTTTCACCCATCCACCAAGCTTTATCATTAACAGCTTGAATGAGCTTTGGACTAATGGTATCTTGTATGTATTCCACGCTTTTTCGAGAAGAAATTCTGTAATTTTGGCGATTCCACTCCCCCATCGATATAAATTCCTTTACCTCTATCTCCTCATCAATGGCTAACTCATTATTAACAAAGTACAAAGCACCTTGTTTTGTCCAGTTATCAAACCAGAAGCTAGAAGTACCTCCTTTCAATTCCCACCATATCTAATGTTCTACATCATCTCTCCCTGCCACCAATTTCTTCCACACATTTGATACTCCTTTGGCCTGTGCTGTAACTGGATGCAACTTCTTGCAATACTTGTTTCCCATGAAAGCTGTCCATAAAGAAATGTTAGTTCTAAAATTCCACCAAAGCTTTGCAAAAAAGGCTTTGGATATATCATGCAGTGATCTAAAGCCAAGACCACCTTCACACTTTGGCAAACACATTTTATCCCAAGCCACCTAGTGCTTGCCTTTAACACCTGCAGTACTACTCCAAAAGAACTTGGCAAAGATCTTAGGTAATTGGTCTATAACACCTTTTAGTGGATTCATTGCAGATAATAAATAGACTGGCATTGGTTGTAGAACATGAGCAATCAATATGTACCTTCCACCAAATGACAATAGCCTATTTTGCCAAGACATCACTCTATTCATCACCTTTTTTATCAGGTTTTCATAATAGACAATTTTGCTTCTACCATAGAATATAGGACATCCCAGATATGTAAAAGGAAAAGAGCCTTTCCTCATACCAGTTTTCTTTTAATTCTGCCAACCACAGCTACTGGTACCTTCTTATGCACATAGAAAGAGCTCTTATCATTGTTTACCAGCTGACTAGATATCTTCTCATAGTCCCTCAAAATCTTCATCATCTTCTTCAATGACACAGGATCAGCTGAGCAAAAAAGTATGGTATCATCAGCATATGATAAATGGTTAATCTGAGAGCTCCATTTGGCATGCCTTATCCTTTAAAAGCAGTATCTTCATGTATCCTATTCAAGTTTCTTACCAAGACTTCAACTGCTATAATAAAAAAAATGGTTACAAGGGGTCACCCTGCTTCAAGCCTCTAGTAGAGTGAAAAAAGCCATGAGATTGACCATTTACTAGAACTGAATACCAATTGTTTGATACCAATCTTCATACCATGTCTACAATCACCTCTGAGAAGCCAAATTGCCTCAAAACCTTTGTTAGAAAGATCCATGATGCCCTATCATTAGCCTTAGCCATGTCAAGCTTCACCACCACATTGTTTAGTTTGTTTCTCTTGTTTATGTCTCTGATAATCTCTTGTGCTAACAAAACATTCTCCACAATGCTTCTACCTTTTACAAAACCAGTTTGAGTGTTAGAAATAATACCAGGCAGTACTGTCACAATCCTCTCATGAAAGACTCTGGAGATGATTTTGTTAGCAAAAGTGCTAAGGCTTATTGGTCTTAAGTTTGTAAATGTATTGACCACTTCCTTCTTAGGAATTAGGACAAGATTAGTGTGAGTTATGAATCTAGGCAACTCTTGCCCACAAAAGAATGCTCTAACCACTTTAGTGACATCTTCCCCTATAATATGCCAACAGACCTGGAAAACATGGCTTGAAAAACCATCAGGACCAATTGTACTCTCACCATTAAGACCATATACTGCTAGCTTGGCCTCTTCAATACTAGGGAGAACAATAAGTGATTGATTTTGTTCTGGAGAGATTAGAGCAGTAATCTTCTTCAATATCTTATAATCAGTGCTTGTAGCCTACTCTCTAAATTGATCCTGATAAAATGTAACTGCTTCCTCCCCTATATCATCATTAGAAGAAATCCAATCCCCTTGACTATTTTGGATCCTCTGCAATGCCAGTTTCTTCCTCCTTCCTTTGACATAGGACTGGAAGAACTTAGTATTTCTATCACCATCCTTAAACCACTTCATACCAGAATTCTACTTCCAATATTCTTCTTCAAGGTGCAAGTAGCTATTTAACTCAGCCTGAGCTTTTATGTAAATCTGTTCTATTCAACATGGAAGGATTTAATTCAAATTGCAGTTCCTTCACCTTGATAATATCTTCTATGGTTGAGATTTGCTGAAAAATAGTGCCATATGTGTCCTTACTCCACTTTTTTTTTTTTTTGGATAAACAGTTTCCTTTCTATTCAACCAAAATGTTCTTTACAAAATAGGCCTTGCTGACCAAGTCCTAGTCTAAGAATGAAAAACTCCTATACACAGCATAACTGGCAAATTAAACAACCAAACCACATTACATCCAAACCTAACTACATGTCGAGGAACAAAGTTTAAAGATGTAAGATGCTTCTGCCAGTTGGGGAACTTGTTGCCTCTGATGTGTAAGTGGAGTGCAACCTCCCTAGCTATCCTGTCTATATAGGTATTACCTCTCTGAAATCTGAGCTTGTTCCTATCCCTCCATATCAAATAGACAAACATACCAAAGGCATATAACACAATAGCCCAGTATCCAGTCTTCCTTTTAGCACATCTTGTTATCCATTGTATCTCATCTTGCCAAGTTGTGATAGGTTTATTTTATCCCAACCATGTCAACAACCTGGTCCATATAGTCTTCACATAGATGCAGTCAAAAAATAGATGCCCAAACAACTCATCAGCTAACCCACAAAAGACACATGCTGTAGGGACCTGAATTCCAAAATTTTGAAGCCTATCTACTGTAGGCAATTTCCTATGAACTGCAAGCCATAAATTGAATCTAAATCTGGTGGAGGCTTGGTTGTATGATCATACTTTTCCAAGGTACCTTTGGTAGTTGAGGTTGAAGCATTTGATACAGTTTTTTCATGTTGAATTTTCTACCTGGGGTCTGTAACTGTGCTAGTCTGTTGGTAAGATCACCTTGCACACACTAAAGTTCAAGAATGATACTTCTAAGTCCTAAAATCTTCCTAATAACCCAGGCTGTATTCTTGGGTATAAGCACTGTCTCAACAGTTTGATTCTTTATATAAAAGGAATGTATCCATTTGATCCATAAGCAATCTTTCTTCATAGCTATAGCCCAAAGATGCTTTGTCACAGCTACTTTATTCCACATCTGTAGATTCATTACATTCAACCCACCAGCTGAGTGGGGCATGCATATTTTCTCCCATGACACTAATGCTTTTTTAGATACAACAGATGTTCCAATCCAAAGGAAGGATCTACAAGTAGCTTCTATCATTTTCAATACTTTTGTCACGCCCCGAACCATGGCCTGGGCGGAACACGGCACTCGGTGCCTTACTGCATGTGACCGAGCGAACCACATGGCTTGCTGAATCATCATAAGGCATACCTGAGCGAAAATATAGTATGAACGTGATGAGCTTTTATAAAACATGAGATGTCATAATAATTTAATGAAATACTTATTTAAATCATGACTGCGGAAATAACATAAGTTGAGCCAAAGATGGATAAACACCTTGCATGTCTAACATAACTAAACTGACTAGTCTATGAAACCTCTAATCGTGAATCCTGACCGGAAAACATACTTGGCAGACAAGGCCCCCGATACCTTTAGATGCAAAACTAATTAAAGAATGACAATGTCTAAACCCCGAATGAGATGGGGCTCACCAATAAGCCGGTACGTGCGGATCCTACCGAGCAAGAGGCGTCGTCCGTCAGAAATCCGTACCGCATCGTGAAACGCAGCCCCCGGCAATAAAAGGACGTCGAAGACATTGAATGTACTGGTATGTAAAGCAACTGAAAGAAATAACATGGGACATGGAATAACATGATAAGAACTGAAACTGAAAACCTGGACATGAACATGAGCATGAGCATGAATACATATATATATATATATATATATATATATATATATATATAGCATACGTAAAACATGATAAGTAGGGAGAGCATTTCATAAACCGACCATGTGATATCACCACGTGGGTACGTGGAGTCTGGTACCTCGCCGGACCGGGAGTCTCCCCCATACCTTGCCAGGGTATGAGGTGGTAACGTGCCTGATGGATCCATTCAGTGTAAAATTAAGGTATCGTCCTAACTGGGCGGAGCGATCCTTTTCCTACGGTGGCTACGTAGTTTCAGGCTATCTGAGCCTTCTCGTAATTCGTGCAACTCTCAAAAATATGAACATAATATAGTTGGCTAAGAAGCCCATGATTTTCGTGAATTAACCTGTACTTGTCTTGTAATCATGATTTCACGAAAATAACTTGTAAACATGGTTTCATGAAATAACTTGTAAACATGGTTTCATGAAATAACTTGTATTTAGCATGTACGTATCTTGAGTCATGGTATGAACATAGTTATAAAATACAATTGCATGAAAACTTGTAGACATGTAGGATATTCATGAAATAAGCATTTTTATTTAAAGACATGCATGCAAGAACCCATGGAAAACAAGATATGGGTTTTTATGGATTACGGACGGATTCTCAATAATCATAAAGAAATATTAAGAACTCAATGATGAAATTATAAAAATTCATACATAATATAATCATGAACATGGACCTAGGGTTATCATGAGCATGGTATAGAAACCCTAGTTTTCGTAAAGAATCATAATTTATGGATTAGGAGGCGTGGGAAAGAAAAATGATGTTCCCACACGTAGATAGTAACTCTACATACCTGGTAATGCTCTAAACTTGAATCAAAGATTTTAACTTTGAAGAAGATTTTCAAAATCTTGAATTCTTGAACCTTGAGATGGGTTTTCTTGAAAACCCTAGGTTAAGAATGATGATTTCTTGGTTAGATTACAAGGATATATATTAGAATAGACTTGGAATGATTAGAGCAGGCTTACCTTGGTGTTCTTGATGATGGGAGAGAATATAAGGTCGTTCTCGGGCTTGGGGGTGTGAAGAATGAAGTGAAAAAGCCTTAAAACGAAGTTTTATAATTGTTTGTCGACCCATTTAACGCCCCTATTTTACGTCCAAAAAAAATTTTACGGACCGTATGTCTTACCGTACATCCATTCCAGTGAATTGGGCTTTAAGGCCAATTTTACGGTCTGAATATACGGCCCGTATAATTTTTACGGCCCGTATATTCTACCGTATATCTTGGAAATATTATTTTAGTAAAATGGGCATAACTTTTTGTACGGATGTCCGTTTGACCTCCATAATATACCGTTGGAAAGGTATTTCAAATATCTACAACTTTCAAGAAGGAAAGTTTCCCAAATTCCTTACAAATTTTTCTGTATACTCATTTTAATTGAGACGTGGTGCAAACTCACTTAAAAACACGCTCCGTAGGGTAGCTTCCGATTTTCCTTTGCTAAAGGACTCTTCTCATGTCTTTATTGGGTTTCAAACTCCATTTATACACTACTCAAATTGGGTTCATGATACCCTTGTCTTATGAGTCAAATCTTAGCCCGAATGCACGAGGTGTTACAATATCTCCCCCTTGATCATTCGTCCTCGAATGATGGGTCATGATTAAGAATGTGGCTGGACATAACTTGAATATATGAACGTGAAGAAACATGACATGGAACATGGAAAACTGACATGACATAGTTTCATGAAAACATGAGTGCTAAGACATGAGACATGAATAGAGAATACATGAACTTGAACGTGAAACGTGAGGCATGAATATATAAGGGACATGACATGAATGCTAAGGTAGTTACCTTGAAGGCTACCTGCTTGCTCTTCAAACAAGTGAGGATATCTGGATTTCATGTCTTCTTCGGCTTCCCATGTAGCCTCTTCAACTTTCTGACGCGTTTACTGAGGCTACTTCCTTAGTCCTCAACTTGCAAACCTAACGATCAAGAATGGCCACTGGATCTCTTCATAGGTGAGGCCATCCTTAACAGTTATAGTATCAACAGGAACAACCAACGATGGGTCTCCTACACACTTCCTCAACATGGATACATGAAACACTGGGTGAACAACAGCCAACTCTTGTGGCAACTCAAGTTCATAAGCTACTAGACCGACCTTTCATAAAGGTGCAAGGTCCAATATATCCGGAGTTGGCTTCCCTTTCTTCCCAAATCTCATAACACCCTTCATAGGTGAGACTTTAAGAACACCCAATCATTAACGAAATTCTAAGTCCCTTTGCCTCACATCCGTGTAAGACACGGCGACTACCGAACCGTTTTCAAACGCTCTTGAATCACTTTGACTTTCTCCATCGCCGATAGACCAAATACCCTAACAACTCTGCTTCACCAACTTCGAACCGAACCAATTGGTGACCTACACCTTCGCCCATACAAAGCTTCAAATGGTGCCATCCCAATACTAGCATGATAACTGTTATTATAAGAAAACTCAATGAGAGGCAAGTGATCATCCCAATTACCTTTGAAATCCAAAACACATGCCCTCAACATGTCCTCCAGAGTCTGAATAGTACGCTCTGCCGTCCACCGTCCGCGGATGAAAAGTCATGTGAGGTTCACCTTGGTGCCCGATCCTTTACGAAAGGATTTCCCGAAGTTCGGCGTGAACCGAGCACCACGATCTGAAATAATGGACACCGGGTCCCATGCAATACGACAATTTCATTAACATACTTGGCATAATCTTCTCGTCGAATCAGTGGTCTTGGTTGGCAAAAGTGCGCCGACTTAGTAAGTTCCGTTCAACGATCACCCAAATAGAATCATGTCTCCCTAGCTGAACGAGGTAGACCGATACAAAATCCATATTGATCATTTCATTTCCGGACGGAATATCAATATTCTGAGCTAAACCGGGCCTTTGGTGTTCGGCTTTCACTTGCTGACAATTCGGACACTTAGCTACAAAATCTGCTACATTCCTCTTCATATCATTCCACCAATAAATCTCCTTAAGATCATGATACATCTTAGTGGAACCGGGGTGAATGGAATACCTGGAGTTGTGAGCTTCTGACATGATTCGCTCTCTGAGCCCATCTACATCTGGAACACATAATCTGCCTCGGTATCTCAAGGTACCATCATCTCCCCCTTGTTCGAAAGCCGTCGTCTTATGCTTGTGAATCCCCTCTTTCAGCTGCAACAAGTAGGGATCATTAAACTGTTTCTCCCCTTAACTTCAACGACTAAATAGGAAAGGGCTCTATTCTGAACAACCACACCACCATCCTCGGAGTCCAAAAGTCGAACTCCAAGATTGGCCAAACGGTGAACTTCCTTTGTCATAACTCTTTTATATACGTTCACGTGGGCTAAACTTCCCATGGAACGCCGACTAAGAGCATCAGCTACAACATTCGCTTTCCCCGGATGATAAAGAATATCCACATCGTAATCCTTGAGCAATTCGAGCCATCTCCTCTGCCTAAGATTTAGCTCTCTTTGCTTGAAGATATACTGCAGGCTTTTATGATCAGTGAAAATATCAACATGCACTCCATACAAATAATGACGCCATATCTTAAGTGCAAAAACTACAACAAATACCAACTCTAGGTCATGAGTCGGATAATTCTTTTCGTGAACCTTGGCCGACCAAAGAGATGCATAAGCTACAACCTTACCATTCTGCATTAGGACACATTCGAGACCAACTCCTGAATCATCACAATAAACCACGAGCCATTCGGTTCCTTCTGGTAGCATCAAAACTGGAGCAGAAGTCAATCTCTTCTTCAACTCTTTCAAAGCTTCGCCACAAGCATCGACCATTGGAACTTAACCTTTTTACGGGTCAACTTAGTCAACGGAGCGAAATGGAGGAAAATCCTTCAACGAAACGTCTATAATAGCACTAGACCCAAGAAACTCCTTATATCGGCCAGAAGTGATGCAGACGGCCAACTCTTACCGCATCAATCTTCGAGAATCAACTTTAACACCTTCTCCCGAGATCACATGGCCTAAGAATGCCCCGACTTAAGCCAAAACTCACACTTTGAGAATTTTGCAAAAGTTCGCGATCTTTAAGAGAGTCTCAACACTATTGGAGATGTTCTCACGATCGGCCTCATTCGGGAATACACTAAATGTCATCAATGAAGACAATGACGAATAAGTCGAGATAAGGCTTGAAGACCCTGTCATAAGATCCATGAAAGCGAGGCTGGCGCATTTGTCAACCCAAATGACATAACAAGAAATTCAAAATGGCCATAACGGGTTCTGAAAGCGGTCTTCGAAATATCAACTTCCTTAACCTTTAATTGATGATAGCCTGATCTGAGGTCAATCTTGGAATAACATTGGGCGCCTTGAAGTTGGTCAAACAAGTCATCTATTCTAGGAAGAGGGTACCTGTTCTTAATGGTGACCTTGTTCGACCGACGAGTCTATACACATAAGGGAACCATCCTTCTTTCGGACAAATAAAAAATCCGGCGCACCCAAGGTGAAACCTTTGGCCTAATAAACCCCTTGTCAAGAAGATCTTTCAATTGGGCTTTAACTCTTTTAACTCTGTTTGGGAGCCATTACGTATGGCGGAATAGATATCAGTGAGTATCGGGAAGTGATCGATTCCAAATTCAATCTCCCTGTCGGGGAGGGACTCTGGAAGATCTTCGAAAGACCTACGAAAATTCATTTACAACCAATACGGATGGAGAGTTGGAGTAAGGCACTGAATCCTTGACTCGAACTAGGTGATAAATATAACCCTTAGAAATCATTTTTCGGCTTTTAGATAAGAAACAAATCTACCCACAGGTACTCTTTTGAATTACCCTCCCATTCTATGAGCTCATTAGGAAACTCGAATCTTACAACTTTAGTTCTACAACATCTTGTGGCATAACATGAAGCTAACCGTCCATACCCATGATCACATCAAAGTCTACCGTTTCTCTTCCGCTAAATCGGTATGGTTACGCGGTGGTAGACTAAAAGCTGAGCAACCCTATAGATACGTCTAGCCTATGATTGATCTCTCCCAGTAGGGTGGACACTTCAAAGGGTTCATGTAATTTTTCCGGTTCAACCAAATTTCTTAGCAACAAAAGGAGTGACATAAGATAAGGTGGATCCTGGGTCAATAAGGGCATAAACTTCAAAAGTGAAAACGTAGTGTACACAGCGACAACATCTTGCTCTAACCTCTTATCATGTCGACTGTCCCGTGCATACAAGCGGTTCGACCACCGCCCGTATTGCCGGACCTTGCCGTGCCACGCCTGCTTGGGCACAGTTTGTGATGAGGAGGCTGCCCCCGGGTTTGTGGTACGTCCGGTACACCTCCGGTACCTTGTACGGCGATGGATAGTCTTTACGAAAATGGCCGCCGACCACATCTAAGCGAGGCATCGATGCAGGACGACACTCACACAGTGTCTCTTATTACACTTACCGCATATCGGATGAGTATAAGTCGGCCCGACCACACTCGCCGAGAGTAAGAACTTGATGGCCTGAAATTCTCTTCTTATCATTACGGAACTTGGGGAGTGGGGCACTTGCTGTGGACGGAGCAGGTCCTGCTGACCTGTTCTTAAAGAATTTCTGTTTCCGTTCCGTCCCCCCTTGATGGAGCTTGACCCTCTTGTTGAACTCCTTGTCTTTCTCTTTTCTGTAAGGCTTCCTCACTCCTTTAGCATTGTCTCGTTGCCACCGTACGAAAGCAACCATCTTGGAAATGGTCATTTCCCCGTTACGTAACGGCAATGTTGGCCCCATCATACAAATGGGAATCAAGTCCTCCAACAAACCTCCTCACTCTCGCCCTCATATCCGGTACCATATTTGAAGCATGCTTGCAGGACCGACAAACTCCAAATAGTAGTTACGGCGAACCGATGTACGCCGTGCTTAAGCTTCAGGAATTGCTCAGCCTTAGCTTCCCTGACCTCTATTGGCATAAAGTGGTCTAGGAATGCACTAGCAAATTCATCCCATGTAGCATCAGGCGCATTCTCACCTCGGGACAATTCCCAAGATTCATACCACGTGTTAGCAATGCTCTGCAGCTGATGAGCTCCAAAAGTAGCTACTTCGGTATCCGTAACTGACATAATTCTGAAAATTTTCTGAAGAGCATCGATGTAGTCCTGAGGGTCTTCGTCTTTCTTTGTCCCCGTGAAGACTGGGGGATTCATTCTGAGGAAATCCTTAGTCTTAGAAGACTCTCCATTATTTCCTGAACTTGACCCAGTTACGACGTTGGGCACCGAGCTGCTACCCGGTTGTGTGAGTATATTGATAGCACTCCTAACATCCCAATCACTCGGAGGAGGTGTAACTGTGGGAGCGGTTGGAGCTGCTGTCTGAGTCGGAACGGTCTCTTCGCGAGTCGCTTCCGCGATAGCCCCTGCCAGGGTGGGCGGCCTTTACCGGTGTGTATCCTTTCGCGGGCATTTTTACGAAAATACGTACACACACAATTAGAAAGGCATCCTAAAAGAAATCTTGCTCTAAGCTACACGATCTAGAATATGAAAGAAGTGAGACAATCACGAATGTCTTGGTGGTCAACTATTTATATGTATGGGGCCCTCATACATATAAAAGTGACCCCGGCTGGACACGATTTCATAGACTCCCTAAAGACACTTGAACCCTAGGCTCGATACCAAGCTTTGTCATGCCCCGAACCATGGCACCGGGCGGAACACGGCACTCGGTGTCTTCTTGCGTATGACCGAGAGAACCACGTAGCTTATGTTGAATCATCATGAGGCATACGAGCGGAAATAAAGCATGAACGTGATGAGCTTTTATAAAACATGAGATGTCATAATAATTTAATGAAATACTTATTTAAATCATGGCGCGGAAATAACATAAGTTGAGCCAAAGATGGCTAAACACCTTGCATGTCTAACATAACTAGGCCTGACTTGTCTAGTCTATGAAACCTCTAATCGTGAATCCCGACCGAAAAACATACTTTGCTGGGACAAGGCCCCCCGGCATACCTTTAGATGCAAAACTAATTAAAGAATGACAATGTCTAAACCCGAATGAGATGGGGCTCACCAATAAGGCTGAGTACGTGCGGATCCTGCGGCGGAGGCGTCGTCACAGAAATTCGTACACGCGTCGTGAAATGCGAGCCCCGGGCAATAAAAAGGGACGTCGACACATTGAATGCCTTTGGTATATAAAGCAAGCGAAAGAAATAACATGGGACATGGAATAACATGATAAGAAGCTGAAAACCTGGACATGAACATGAGCATGAGCATGAGCATGAGCATGAATACATATATATATATATATATATATATATATATATATATATATATAGCATACGCAAAACAGGATAAGTAGGGAGAGAATTTCATAAACCGACCATGTGATATCACCACGTGGGTACGTGGGTACGGTACCTCGCCGGACCGGCGAGCCCTCATACCTTGCCGGGGTATGAGGTGGTAACGTGCTGATGGATCCATTCGGTGTAAAATTAAGGTATCGTCCTAGCGGGCGGAGCGATCCTTTTCCTACGGTGGCTACGTATTTTCGAACTATCCGAGCCTTCTCGGTGAATTCGTGCAACTCCCAAAAAACATGAACATAATATAGTTGGCTAAGAAGCCCATGATTTTCGTGAATTAACTTTCTTGTACTTGTCTTGTAATCATGATTTCACGAAAATAACTTGTAAACATGGTTTCATGAAATAACTTGTATTTAGCATGTACGTATCTTGAGTCATGGTATGAATATAGTTATAAAATACAATTGCATGAAAACTTGTAGACATGTAGGATATTCATGAAATAAGCATTTTTATTTAAAGACATGCATGCAAGAACCCATGGAATACAAGATATGGGTTTTCATGGATTACGGACGGATTCTCAATAATCATAAAGAAATATTAAGAACTCAATGATGGAATTATAACAATTCATACATAATATAATCATGAACATGGACCTACGGTTATCATGAGCATGGTATAGAAACTCTAGTTTTCGTAAAGAATCATAATTTATGGATTAGGAGGCGTGGGGAAGAACAATGATGTTCCCACACGTAGATAGTAACTCTACATACCTGGTAATGCTCCAAACTTGAATCAAAGATTTTAACTTTGAAGAAGATTTCCAAAATCTTTAATTCTTGAACCTTGAGATGGGTTTTCTTGAAAACCCTAGGTTAGGAATGATGATTTCTTATTTAGATTACAAGAATATATATTAGAATTGACTTGGAATGATTAGAGTAGGTTTACCTTGGTGTTCTTGATGATGAGAGAGAATATAAGGTCGTTCTAGGGCTTGGGGTGTGAAGAATGAAGTGAAAAAAAGCCTTAAAACGAAGTTTTATAATTCTTTGTCGGACCCATTTTTACGCCTATTTTACGTCCGGTAAAAATTTTACGGACCGTATGTCTTACCGTACATCCATTCCGATGAATTGGGCTTTACGGGCTAATTTTACGGTCTGAATATACGGCCCGTATAATTTTTACGGCCCGTATATTCTACCGTATATCTGCAGAACACTATTTTAGTAAAATGGGCATAACTTTTTGTACAGATGTCCGTTTGACCTCTATAATATATCGTTGGAAAGGTATTTCAAAGATCTACAACTTTCAAGAAGGAAATTTTCCCAAATTCCTTACGAAGTTTTCCGTATACTCATTTTAATTGAGACATGGTGCAAACTCACTTAAAAACACGCTCCGTAGGGTAGCTTCCGACTTTCCTTTGCTAAAGGACTCTTCTCATGTCTTTATTGGGTTTCAAACTCCATTTATACACTACTCAAATTGGGTTCATGATACCCTTGTCTTATGAGTCAAATCTTAACCCGAATGCACGAGGTGTCACAACTTTCTTAGGTTGTAAAAATATCTGAGCCCAGTAGGACTGCACCCCAAATAGGACAGCCTTTATCAGTTGTAATCTACCAGAGTAAGAAAGCATTTTTGAACTCCAACAATTGATCCTGGCAGTAATTTTACCTACCAGTGGCCAGTATTGAGTTACTGATAATTTCTTGGATGCTAGAGGCACACCAAGGTATTTAAATGGCAGCCTTCCTTCTATGTACCCTAGTTCATCTAGAATATCCTGTTTCAAGTGATCATTGATGCCAACTAAGTATATAGAGCTTTTATCTGCATTTGCTTGCAGGCCTGATGCCTGTGAGAACTTTATAAAAGCCTGCTGAAGGAGTCTAACGGATGGGATATCAGCTCTGCAAAACATTAACAAATCATCAGCAAAACTCACATGGATCACCCCTAGTCTTTTGCACCTAGGATGGAAGTGAAACTCCATGTTCAATGCTAGTTGTCCAAAGTCCCTCTGAAATACTCCATAGCCAAAACAAACAGATAGGGAGACATAGGATCTCCCTGTCTGATACCCCTTTTTCCTTTTGAATGGTTTTGTCAGTCCACCATTTAAAGTCAAGGAGTATGTGAATGTTGAAATACACTCCATAATCCACATCACAAACTTATGAGGAAACCCAAGATCATACAAAAGTTTTTTCAAAAAATACCAGTCTAATGTGTCGTATGCTTTTCTGAGGTCCACCTTGAGGACACACCTATATGATATGTTTTTCCTTGTGTATCCTTTGAACAGTTCATGGGTGAAGAAAATATTAGCAGTAATACTTCTTCCTTCTAAGAAAGAAAATTGAGACCCTCCTACTAGACCACCTATGACTGCTTTGATCTTGCTAGATAGAATCTTTGTAATGATTTTGTAGAGGGTAGTGCAGCAGGCTATAGGCCTATAATCCTTCACCTGTGTTGGTGAGGATACTTTGGGAATAAGGGTGAATGCAGTACAGTTTATGGCATTATGCATCTTACCAGTGTGAAAAAAAATCAAGTATTGCTTCAATCACATCATCCTTTACCTCTGTCCAGTGCTGAGTAAAAAATTCAATGGGGAAACCATCAACTCCAGGTGCCTTATCTGTTGGTATGCTTTTTATTGCTGCGAACATCTCTTCTTAATTAACATCTCTGATCAGGTGGAGTTGTTGACTCCTTGTCAAACAAGCACCTTTTCTAATAAGTTCTGCATTAGGACAAGGTAAGGTATCAGTTGCCTCTCCCATGAGTTTAGTGAAAAGCTGATAAGCTAGTTCTCCACTTGGACAGGATCAGTTATTTTTTCCCCAGATTCTTTGTACACAGAGTTTATAGAGTTACGACTGGTCCTCATCTTCCATTGAGCATGAAAATATCTAATATTGGAGTCTCCACATTGTATCCAGCTGGCTCTGGACTTTTTCCTCAAAACATGTTCCTCAATATTACTCCACTTTTCCATTTCAAGCAATGTGTTCTTTTCTTGATCAATAATTACTTGGCAAGTTGGCTGCCCAGCAATGCTAGATTGTACTATCTCTAGTTTCTGCCTGGCCTGAGATGGTTTGTGCTGGTATGAAGCCATATGATTATTTAGGTCCCTTAATGCTTCGTTCAACCTTTTGAGCTTTTTCCAAACTCTTCCCATGGCCTGATCATCAATTGTCTGATCCCATACCCTCTTTACAATGCCTTTAAAATCAGGGTGATTCAGTACTATGCTATACAATTTAAAAGGTTTTGGGTGCAAGTGCTGATGGGTGACAACAGGATTACACTTTATCAAGATTGGAGAATGGTCTGATACACCTGGATTTAGGAAGTCAGCCTCTATGTGGTGCAGATTCAACAACTATTTATAGTTACCCAAGGCCCAATCAATTTTGCTATGCACTCTAGCTTGCTCATCCTCTTGTTACACTAAGTAAAGTGCCACCTAAAGGTTTGCTAAAGGTGTAAGTTTCATATTATAAAGTAGATCTCTGAATCCTTGAGTTCCAGCCTGAGTAACAGGGGCTCCAATCCTATCCTCTGAATTTAATACATTGTTGAAATCTCCACTAATCAACCACTCAAGTTACACCTGGGAGCCTATGTGTGTAAGTTTGTCCCAAATTTATTGCCTATGCACCTGTTCATTACTTGTATAAACCACTGTAAATAGGCATCTAAACTGAGTAGTTGGATTCTCCATCTCACAATGAATGAATTGATCATCAACCTCTATAATCGCACCTTTATACGATCCTTCTATAGCCAAATACGCCCGTTGTAAGCACGAGCATAATTATAGCAAGCATTCCAATTCTTAGCTATCTTATTTGTGATCTTCTTGGATTGATTTTCTTTCACCCTTGTTTTTATAATCCCCATAACTTCTACCTTGTTCTTTCTCAGAAAGAGAGACACCTCCTTCAATTTTAGAAGGCTTATTAAGCCCTTTTATATTCCAGGTGGCTATGATCATGGTGGTTGGGGCAGGTCTGTACTTCCTTTTCCCAATTCTGGGGGAAGCTGATACTTGCTTAACACCTCAAAAATGTTGGAGACTCTTGCAGTACCAGTGGAGCAGCTAGCCTGACTGTGTGCAACATGTCTACCTAGTTTACCATCAGCAACATTGTCCCCTTTTGATACTTTTCCTTCCTGGTGAACTATTAGATTTTGAGGCACTTATTTCTCATGAGCTGGAACCATAGTCTCATCTGTATTTGCATTTGTTTGGTCCTCATTACTCAGATCAACATCAACTACTTTTTCCTTGGCTAGCCATCTTGGAACCACCTTCTTTCTCTTCCTATTCCTCCTCCTCCTCTTGGGTTGTTTCTAAACTTTTTCCTCCCTTTGAACCTTCTTCCAGCACTCCTCATGGCCATGACCAAACTTAGTACATTCAGTGCAATATTTGGGTATCCAATCATATCCTATACTCTGATGAATCATACTAGAGGGAGTGTGGATTTCGATGTTTCTGGGCAGGGGATGAGTGATATCAGCCTCAACTAAGACCCTTGCATAGGACATATGATCTATCTCGGTACATGAAATAATCAATGTACATTAGTTTTCCCACCACACTAGCTAGCTTGCTTAGAGATTCTGTCGACCAATACCCGACAGGCAAGCCAGGGAATTTAACCAATATTGGAATCACATTCAAAGCATCAGGGTTAAAATCAAAATCTACAGTCTAGTTCTTCAAAATAAAGGGTTTGTTATGGTAAGTATATGGTCCAAATTTCATAACACGATCTCTTTCTGAAATAGACTCGAATTGGAAGATATAATAGACCTCATTGTGGTATAAGATTTTAGGTTTTACTACAAAGTTCCAAACATTCAGGATATAGTTCTCCGTGGTTTTGACATAAGGTGTATCACCTAAGACATAGCCTATAAGTGAAGAACTCCAACATTCCACTCGCTCACGAATATCCTTCGCTTTAATTTGAACAACAAACGTATCACCACACATAGCAGGAGGAATATATATAAGTTGCTTACCCATTTGCGAGCTTCTATTCCATTGATAAGGCTTCTCCAACAGTGGAGTAGTCTCCTCTGTCACCTGTATATCCACCGGAGTCATAGTTTGTACCTTAGGCATTGATTTCTCAAGGATTGCAGCTTCAGAGAATTGTAACCAGCGAAGGGTTTTAGTTTCAGTACGCCTAGCTACCCATTTCCCTACTGGGTCTGGTTGTACCTCTGTATGTATCCCATCCACCGATTCCTCAAGGATGGTTTGAAAATGCGAAGGCAAGAAATTGCCAAGCGTTAGTGGCCGCAGGTGTTGTTGGATCCCACTCGCCGGTGTGCCTAGAGACGGAGTCATCACCGGTGAAGGTAAGGTAGGTCGAGAAGAGGTCATTTTTTACTAACTACATATGGTAGCAAACCTAGCTAAAGTGTACCGAGAGCAACATGACTTTTACTCCACTTTGCCAAAGCCAGTTTCACCTTTTTCATTTGCTTTGAAACTCGAGAGAAAGGATTTGCGCACACGCAAAAATCCAAGCACCGATTATCTTGAACCAATTCAAAAATTTTGGATGATGAGACCAAAAATTTAAGAACTTAAAGGCTTAACAACCACCTCTTATTATGTATCCCACAAAACCACGTGGAGAGAGCGTGATCCCGATCCGTACGCTTATAAGATGTAGAACTTCGGAGATGATGGAAAAAGATCCATGAACTCTGATTTCCAAATTACTCTTGTCAAGTCTTTTTGAAAATGCAATCCTCTTCGGTTAACGCCATTCCACTAAGTGTATCTACTACCAGAGTATTTCAATTCCATTAGACCACAGTTATTAACAAAGTGAGCAAAGTCAGCAGTTTCAGACAAATGAACAGGAAGACCCCCTAGTTTCTCATCAGCTTTTAGAATTGCATTAAAGTCTCCCCCTACTATCCATGGCCCTTGAATGTTCAGTGCAATTTGAGCAATTGAATCCTAGCGCAACCTTTCTATAGCGGTACATTTAGCATGAACGGTTGTGACAAAAGCTTCTTCTTTGCAAGTTGACATGAGTCATTTTAAAGTACGTATATACCTTTGAATCCATAATAACACAGAGCTTTCCAATCATCAGTCCAGAAAATCCAAATCTTCTTTGACATATTAACCATTGAATTATGGATTCCTAACCTTCTTCTATAACTTTCAACTTCATCGGGCCCGTGGAAAGGTTCATAGAGTCTATGATTAGGGTAAACCTCTGATAGCTCGGTTAACCTCTCGAAAAGAATTTTGAGTGTTAGTGGAATTTATATTCCAAATAGTACTTTATCAATCATTGATTATTGGAGGCTTTAGATTTACTGCTCCTTGTTGTTACTGTATTGGCACCATATTTTTACGCGTAGCTTTTTTCTGCCACTCTTTAATGTATGAATGTGTTTGGGTGATAAATTCCCATCTCTAGCAACTTGATTGATGTTCTGATCCATAGTGTCTTCCTCCTGCAAATCCCTAAGCTGAAGTAAAGAGATATCTCCCTCTACTACATCTGAGCTTGGATTAACAACTTGCAAAGTTGGGATTCCTGGATCCATGATAGCATACTCATCCTTTTTTACTAGATCCTTCTCTTTGTCTGGATATTTTCTTTTACTTAGAACTTTTGCATCACCTTTCCTAGCATTTTCAGGCTCAACAATATTCAAAAGGATTGTCATGTGCCAAATTAGTAAGCCCGAACAAGGTTCGGTCTGCTTTCTACATCTTCCTCGATTATTCCTTTCTTACATGTTGAATCTGAAAGATTATCATCTCTGAACTACCAACTGCTTCAAATTCCTGAGCCATACTAGCATTTATAGCATTATCCTCTACAGGCAGCTGCTCTAATCCTTTTCCTGTAACTTTATCATTGGTTGATATCTTTCCAAAGGAAGCTTCCACCCATGCTTTTGCAGATTCCTTCTCTTTCTCCTTTTCTTGATACATCTTGTTGATTGTTGCTTTTTGTTAGAATTCTCTTTGAATCGGCTTTCACCTCTGATTGATTTCTCTCTTATTTGATCACCGGAGTAACTTCTCGGCATGAAATGAATCACCCTTGTCATCTCGTATTCTTGGGCCATCGATCTTGCACTTCCTCACTCTCATACTCATTATTCATTAGAGCATCAAACATGTTAGCAGTTGCCACCTCCTTATTAGATACTTTATCCTTGCATTGAGAATTATCAACTTTATGTTGATCTTCCTTGGCTTTCCATCCTTGTATAGGCTTATTGTATCCACCCCTATATCTTCTCTTCTGATTCTTCTTTTCCTTACGTTTACCTCTAGCAGCAACAATATCATTTTCAGAACCAGGGATTTTGCTACTTTTCTCCACTTTACCTTCAGCCTTAGCATCAGAAACCTTTTTTGATTGACTATCTTTTACAGCAACACCTTGTTCCTTCTCAGGTTCTTGTTCTTTGGGATATAGTTCAGGATGAATAATGAAACAATCATTCTCATTGTGACCTTATAACTTACACCTTTTACAATACTTAGGCAAATGATCATAATTAATCTTTATCCATTTATCAATAATCTCACCAGTACCTTTCTTCTTCATGCCAATATTGATTCTCTGAGGGAAATCACTAAGCAGATCAACTTCAACACCCTTGCACAACTTGGTCTTGGTTTGATTTTTTGTAGCCATGTCAACTTGTAATGGCTTACCAACTGCTGAAGCCAATGAAAAAATTACTTCCTTAACAAAATAGTTTGGTGGCAGATAAGGAAAAGAAATCCATGCAATTGCTATTGTAGTTTCTTCATCAGGATCAAACCATGGATCCCAACTCAAAGTTCTCATAGGGTACCACCAGTTCATGTGATTAATATAGAATGCTGGCTTCAACAAGAGGTTAACATAATCTTCTACCAAAGTTAGACGAAGCAAAACATATCTATTCCTCAATAAACCAATAGGACATTCTCCTTTCAATTCACATTGCTTTGGAATAAGCTTCCTAAGTTCTTTAATGTCAGGCCAGACATAGGAAAACTTTCCAATGATAGCATATTGTAGATTTCCCGTAAAAAATCATCTGGCTTCATCTCTTCTTCATCCCTGAGAGGCTCTCCGTATATGTAACGAGGTTTTAAGGTATAGTAGGCATTGTAGTTGTATGTTGCGGGGGTTTTAGGGTATTAGCGTAGGATATTGGTAGCAAGGGTGGTGTATTGGATGTTGAAGGTGTCAAAGTAGCCAGGACAGCCTCCACCGGAGGCTGTTCAGTGGCCAAGGTGGCCATAATGGCCAGAAAAAGTATGGGAAATAGTTAGGGTTTTGGCTAGGGTTAGGGTTTTGCTCTAGGTATGGATTGTGAGCGTTTCTTTCTTTGTAAAGGGGGGAGGAATGTTACTCCACAGCTTGATCCAATAAGCGGTGGAGAAGATCAAGCTTATCCAGAATCGATTGTTGACAGCCCAGAGTCGACAGAAGTCTTATGCGGTCAATCACCGACGAGACCAGGAATTCCAAGTTAATGATTGGGTATTCTTGAAGGTACCGCTGATGAAGGGTGTGATGAGATTTGGTAAGAAGGGCAAGCTTAGTCGTCGGTATATTGGACCTTACAAGATTGTGCATAAGGTAGGCCAGGTGGCTTATGAGTTAGATCTACCTTCGGACTTGGAGTCAGTCCACCCAGTTTTTCATGTGTCAATGCTTCGCTAGTGCATTGGAGATCCTTCCAGAGTTGTACCTGTAAATGATGTCTAGGTCACCGAGAAATTATCCTACGAATAAGTCCCCATTGCTATTCTAGATAGGCAAGTTCGAAGACTCAGAACCAAAGATGTAGGTTCAATCAAAGTTCTATGGAGAAATAGAAATAGAGAAGAACTGAATTAGGAAGCTTAGGAAGATATGAAGCTCAGTTATCCACATTTGTTTTCACTCCGAGGAGAGGTTCAGACGGAGGCACCATTGTCCTCAGGTATGTAATGCTTTCTTTGGAGTGTGTGGCCATTATTGTTGTTGTTTTTGTAGACCTGTGAGGCATTGTATATTTTGGGTTGTTGTGACAAGATGGTAGTGGCATATTTATAGGGGAAACTCTGGCAAAATTTTTGTAGGATCCCTACGAGCCCAACATTCGGGGATGAATGTTCCATAGGGAGGAGGAATGTTACTCCTTCGAAATTTCGTGACGTTTGTGTTATGAGTGAACTAAAGAAAGTATAAAGTGGAAAAGAATCCCTTATTAGGTTAGGAAAGGTATTTGATAACTTTAAGTGTATACCTTAAGGTTTCAGATTCATATGAAGCGGTGGAAGTAAGTTCGTTGGAGAAATCAGAGTTTGAGCAAGGTTTTGGGGAGATTTCATATCATTTGAGTTATACATTGCTTAGAATTACATTGAGGGGGAGATATAGGTACCCTTAGATTCTTAATGAAGTTTTATATAAGTTCCAAGAAGGTTCCATAAGGATTAGAGGTCAAACAAATCGAAAAGAACGCAATTTCGCGAAACCGGAGAAACTAGGGCAGTATGCGGTCGCATAATCAGTATCTTGGGCCGCATACTGGTAGAAAATCCCCATTTTGGGTGAGCTTTCTACCCAACACTACCCCCAAGTTGTAGAGGGAGTATGCGGCCACATACTCAGTATGCTGGGCAGCATACTCACCGTAAATTGGAGCGGCGGGGGGAGGGGGGGGGGCGATTTTGCCACATTTTTAAATCCCAAGAGACCTCATTTTCGTTCCAACTTCCCACATTTATTTCCCCACATTTCTAGAGGGTTATTTAGAGTTCTTGAAGGTTCCCTATCACTCCAAACCTTTCTTTGTCATCAAGAGAGAAGATCAAACATCAACATCTTAAGATAAATCCATGGAAGGTGATGGTTCTTACTTCCTTTCAAAGTTGTGGTGAACTTGGTCTTGAGAGGAGTTGAGGAAGGTGAAGTTCTTCTATAATAAGTTATGTTCTTCCTATCATTTACATGAATGAGTTGATATAATGGTTTAGTAACTCTTGGAAAGGAAAAGAATTAAAGTGGAGAAGCTATAAGTGTTGAAGTGAAGAAAATGACTATGAGATGAACTTGAAAAAAGGATTTTGGATAAATTCGAGACTAAATTGAATATAACTTCTTGATTATGATATTGTGGATGTTGTTATTGTTGTTTGGGAGTTGTTTATAATATGTTGGAAGTCAATAAAATAGGGGAAGTGCTGCCCAAAATTTCGTTAGCTCGTTAATTATGTTAGTTTGGACTCAAGAATGTTTTCAAGACTTAACCTTAGTATGAATCCTCTTGAATGTAGATTTTGCGGGCTTTGGAGGAAAACTTTTAGTAGTTAAGAAGACGTAAAGGTATGTAAGGCTAACCCTTTCTTTCTAAAGGCATGATTCCCTAGTTGTGAACCTACACATGATATCCACAATATTCCTATTCGTAGAAACACTAGAAGCTCATAATTTTCATGATTCTTATGATATTGTTGATAATGTTCTTTGTGGTGATAATGATGACAATTATAATGATGATTTCAATTCTAGAGATAACAAAGCTTAAAGTTCTTAATGTTCTCATGATATTATTGATCTTGTCACATGATTATCGATTATATCCATTGTTGTTGATCTCATCTTATAGTTGTTCTTTCAAGGTGAGATATACCGATGATGATGATTCCATAACAGAAATCGGAGGTTTACCGACCTTACATCACTCTGAGTAGTAACGTTTCATTTGGGCTCTCATGCATGCTTATTATATATGTATGTATTTTCTCACATTGCATTGTGCTATAGCCGGCCAAGCAGATATATAGATTTACACACCACTGCGGTGGGCAGCTTATCATATCGTCTCGGATTCCGGATAATGATGATAACACCGTGCCTATATGGCCGGGCAGTATATTATACATATGATGATAACACCATACCTATATGGTCGGGTGGTTTATTATATAGATACATATATGGATGTTGTTGTGAAAGGAAAGGTTAAGCATGCATGATATCCGCTTGAAGAGGCAATCAAATGTACAGGTTATCTTTTTTAGCTTATGCTCCTTATATCATTATTATGTTGTTATTCATGCCTTACATACTCAGTACATTTTTCGTACTGACGTTCTTTTCTTGTGGATGCTGCGTTCATGCCCGCAGGTAGGCAGGGAGATGGATCAGACCCCTTGGTGATTCATCAGCGGAGCCTAAGGAGCGCTCCACTTACTTCGGAGCCACAGTCTATTGGTATTTCCCTTTCGTGTACTTTGTTGGGCACAGCGGGGTCCTTTCCCATCCTTATGATTTCTTGTACTCTATATAGAGGCTTGTTGTTATAGCCTGTATTTTGTACGTTTGGAAATTTCAAAGTCGACGTGGAAAGTTAAGGGCGAGACCATTTTCAAAAAAATTATTTTGATGTACGAGTTGTTAGGAATATTATTTATGCACATTATTAGTATGTAAATATTGAGAAAGGTTAGGGTAAAAAAGAGAAAATTCGCGAATGGCCCATCGTAATATTGCGGAAGTCAAGGGGCAAAATGGTAATTTCACAAAAGTTCAAGAAAATTCTTGAAGGGCCAAAATTTACATAAGAAGAAACTTGGTCTTCTTTGTTAATTTCCAAGAAAAGGAAGGAAAATTCTAGAAAAGAAAGAAAGGGGGGCTAAGTGTGAATTATAAGAAAAGAATTATATGGACCAAATCTTGCATGGCAAGACATTAGTCTTCTTTATGTGGACTTAAGAAAATTTCAAGAAAAAGGGAGAAAGTTCTACAAGAAGAAAAAGAAAGGGAACATGTGAACATATTTGAGGGACTTAAGAATAAATATGGATAAATGTTGGGAGCTAATAATATATATATGTGTGTATGGTCATCATTTTAATAGAAGAGTGGAGAGAAAGAAAGAAAGAAAGAAAAAAAAAAAGGAGAAGGGCCAATTCGGCCAAGAAGGAGGAGGAAGAGAAGATCAAAAATCTTGCCCAAAATTTTTTTGTGTCATGGTATCTCTACTAATTCAAAGATGCTCTCCAACATGGTATAATTGTTGAAGCAAGAGAATTACTGCGTAATGCAAAACTCCAACCTTAGCTAAGTTGAGAAGTTGTGAAGGAAAGGTAAGAATTCATCTCCTTGTTATGTTATGAATGGTTTGGTATGTTGTAGTATGTGGGAAAGAATGAAATTTATAAGAAAATATGGATGTTGAAGTTGTAGTCGTGCATGGTGTGTGGGGCCTTGTATGTGTTGTTGTATGTAAAGTATAATGAACTAAATTCATGTAGTAGGTTGGTTGTTGTTCTAATGCATGGAAAAAAGGATGAAAGTTCATGAAAATATGTAGTGTTGTGTGTGGCCGTGCATATGCTTGAAGTTTGGCCGTGTGTGTGTGTTGTGTTGTATGGAGATGGTGGATTAATGTTATGAGTATTTTGGTTGTCGTAATGTATAGAAATAGATGAAAATCCATGGAAATATGCATGATGTGGTTGTGGCCGAATAAGGGGTTGTTTTTGGTAGTTATGGTAGATTGATTTTATTTGATATTCTAGTTGTGGTTAATGTGGATTCTATGATGAAAATGATGGTTTGGTAGCTTGAAATGAAGTCGTCGACGTGTAGTTTGTTGATGTAGTTCTTGAAGTTAAAGGTAAGAAATGTGTTATTGATGTTTCATTTAATTGGGAGGTTGCGGATTGTGTTGTGGCAGTTGGTTGGAATTTAAACAAAATGTCGTTGGATCATGTAAAGCAAGTTATTAATGTTAGAAGGTGTTTTGAGTAAAATTATTGAAGATTTGGAGATATGATTGTTGGTTTTATTGTTGATATTGTGGCCGAGTTCCATTCTCGGGTTGTTGTTGTTGATTTGGGCCGAGTGAGAATCTCGGGGATGGCGCATTTACAGGGGAAATCTTTGAAATTTCGTAAGGCAAGTGTTGAATTAAGATTTGAGTTCCAAAAGCCTCACAATTAACATTTGGTAAATATGACCATTTGTAGATTAAGGCGAAAGCAGGAATTGAGTTTGGACGAGCGTAAAGCGCAACTAAGGTATGTAAGGCTTCACCCTTTCTTCTTTGGCATATCTTAGGCACACTAGGTCGGATACAAGCCTCGAGGGCAACCCTATTCTCCGGAATCCGTACCTAAGTTACCCCCTCTTTCATTCATAGAATTGAATTAGGTCTTTAATGAATAGTTGGAAGAATTGTCTAAATATCCAGAACTCGCACCAATGAGACCCGATCACCTTATAACCTTCACAAGTGACATCATGAAATGTAATGTACATAAATTGTGTACACCACCTCAATTGACTCGAGGTGGGCCCACTTGTTCCCGAATTTTCATTATTGCTCGTTTATCAAACGATAAGTGTTGTAACTACTCTAATGAGAATACTTCTATGATGATAAGGATAACGATGATGTAAGGAAGAGAATATGTCTATGATAAGTATGACAAGAATGATTCCATGACTAAGAGCCTTAAGCTAAGAATCTAATACGAGTATGAAAGTGTTAAACTAGTTCTTGGTCCTTAATTCTATTCCTTGGTCATGACACAATTTTATAAAGATTTCAAAGCATATGAATCAACGTTTATGATGTCCATGTTTTCTTTTAATGTTATTTTTCCGATGATAGTCTCGCCTTATGATTATCGTCCCTCGAGGTGAGACATGACGACACGATGATTCCATAATATAATCGGAGGTCACCGACCTTACGTCACTCCGATAGAGATTATGGCTTTTCTTCGGCTCTCTGCATGCTATGACATGATATATGTATAAGTATATGTATATGTATATGTATATGAGGAAGATGGGAAAAAGAGCGGAGAGCGTTATAGACGCTATCCACCTGATCAGTTGGTATCAGAGCCGGTGGTGGGGCAAACCCAATGGTGGGGCAAACCCAATGGTGGGGCAAACCTCAGTAAGAACGCTGAGTCCCAGAGTGGGGGGTAAGTATAAGGCTTGCCTTAGGCAAATCCCGCATTGGTTTAGCAAATCCCACATTGGTTCGAAAAATCCCATATCGGTTAATGTTGTCCGGACGCGATATATATATATATATATATATATATATATATATATATATATATATATATATATATATATTATGGTTAAATGGATCGGTTTTAGACGCCTCGGCAATATGATATGTTCTATTTTCTATATATATGAAAGAAATGTTTTTTTTCAAGAGAAAGATAAGCATGCAGGCATCCGCCCCCAGGGGCACTCATATGCACATGTTACTCCGCTACCCTATGATATGTTCTATGTTTCCATGTAGTTATTGTTCATATGTACATTTCTTACTATGTTACTATTCATGCCTTACATACTCGGTACATTGTTCGTACGGAAGCCCTCTTCTTCGGGGTTGCGTTTCATGCCGCGCAGTACTCCCGAGATGATGCGAAGTTAGCATAAAAGATGTTCCGGCGTAGTTGGCGAGCTCCGTTCGCTCCGGGTAGTGTAGCCGAGTCGGAGCTTGTATGCTAGGATTTCGATTGCGATTAGAGACTTTGCGAGACGAGTTGTGGGCATAGAAAGTCAGTCGGCCAGCGGCTCCACCAGCCGATGTGCCATAAATGTTATGTTATGTGTTTCGTATAAATATAGATTTTGTTTGAATTGAGTACAAAAAAAAATTTCTGAAGGTTTTACTACGTTTTCATTCTTATTAATGTAAAAGTCTAAGGGAGTCTATATATGTAATAAGAGTCAGTGGGTTCGCTCGGCTTCGGTTACGGGGTCGGGTGCCCATCACACCCTAGTAAGATCGGGGTGTGACACTTGTAGACAAATGTGTATAGTTAGACATCTTATAACCTTACCGGTTCATCTTTTTTATATCATTTTGGCAGCCTTGTTGGCTTGTATATATGTATACGGGCTTACTTAATGATGGTTAAATAGACGGGCTATTATTTTTGTGAATCCATGCTCTTTTTGATTATGACATTCATGCATTATTTTTCATGGTCCACCTAGAAGGATGATGAAAGGTATCTTTTGAGGTGCTCGGTAGGTTAGCTCCGGGTGCCCATCCTAGCCCTCCAGTTAGGTTATGATAAAAATGGTATCAGAGCAGTTCGTCCTAGGGTGTGTCTACGAGTCGTGTCAAGTAGAGTCTTGTTTATGGGTGTGAAGCGCGCCACACTTATAAATAAGAGGCTACAGGGAATTTAGAAATAATTGACCTTTCTTCCTTATCGTAGATCGTGCGATAGAGCTATGATATATGAATTCTCCTTTTTCTTAGTTGTGCGTTATGTTTTCAGCGATGCCTGTGAAAAGAAAAGCAACGGCGGCCCAGAAGGTTAAGACAGTAGCCGGTAGGAGGACTGAGCGGGAACCGTCGGCAGACATAGAAGAGGGTAAGTCACAGAATGAAGTTTCATCTCGGACCTCTCATACTCCACCCATTTCAAAGGAGCACGAAAGAGCCTCAGCTCCAGCTCCAGCTGTTATATTCCGTATTTTGTGCATTGGGATATTCCGAGCTAACCGCGATAAGTTAAGGGCAAGACTATTCCGGGATACGAGGTAGAGACTTTTAACCTCCGATTTTATTTTAGGGCACAAGTTGCTTATAATTTTATTGGTATGGAATATTAAGGAAGATTAGGGGTTAAAAGTTAATTAAGAAAAGTTAATTATTTCATGAACAAGGCCACAAGTGGCCGTGTGGAGTGAGTGGGGCATGTGTCCACTTGTATGAATCATATATGTAGATAATTGATGACTAGCAAGACAATTATTCATCATTTTCAACTTAAGAAACTTGGAGAAGCTTGGAGAGACCATATCCGGCCATGGCTAGCCGAGTTTGATGTTGTGAGAATTGATCAAAAAAAAAAAATTTCTTCTAGCATTTCAACCAATTGGAAGGTCCTTATTAACGTGGAGTAGTTGTTGGAGCAATCAAACCATTCATTTTTACAATTTACAACCACCTAGCCAGTTGAGGAGTTAAGTGGAAAAGGTAAGGTTTAATCTTCTTTTACATGTGTTATGGATGGTTTGAACGTGTTATAGTGTGTAGAAATGAATGAAATTCATGGAACCATGTATGTTGATGTTAAGCCGTGTATAGGCTGTTTTGTGTAGAAGGAATGAACTAAATTTACTTAGTATTTTTGGTTATTGTTGTTGTGGATTCTATGATGAAAATGAAAGTTTAATGGTTCAAGTTGAAGTTGTAATCGTTGTGGGCTGTTGTAGAAGCTAATGTGATTTTAACATAGTTTCTTGTATTTATGAGAATGAAGTTGTTAATGTGTGGATTGTTGGTATAGTTCATGAATTTGGAAGAGAGGAATGTGTTGTTGTTGTTCTTATTGAGTTTGGAGGTTTCGGGTGGTGTTGTATGTCGGTTGGGCCGTTTTGAATATTGTGCGGATTGTTTGAAGTGTTCTTAAGTCTTGTTTGAATGATCTCGGGTTAGTACTTGAACGTGTGAGCATTGATGTCGGCTTGATTGTATGTGGTTGAATTGAATGTAAATGAAACGCCATCGAATTATGTGGAAAAGAGTTACTAACGTTAGAATACGTTTTGAATTAATTGTTGATGTTGTTAATGTCACGACCCAACCCTGTAGGCCGTGACTAGTGCCCGAGCTGGGCACCCAAACACATTCATCAAACTCGAATCACATACGGATGGCTTATGCGCATACAAATATCGGACGCTATCTCAAATTATCTCAAAAAGCTGTCTCAAACACATCCCGAACACAAACATATATATATATCGAAGCGGCAAGGGCTATCAAATGGCGCAACGGCCCAAAACATATACAAATGCAAGCCGACAAAGCTGCCACGGCGAATGGGATCGCCCAGAACATATATCATGCCAACACACCTATACAGAATAGGCACAACCCACATACATGTCCACAGACCTCTAAACCGACAAATAGAATCATGTGACTGGACAGGGCCCCGCCGTACCCCTGAACAAAGACATACATATGCAACGAACGAATATATATCAAAATGTGGGCTCTGGAATAAAGGGAGCACTCCAAACAGACGGAATAGGTGTCCCTGGCGGCGGATCACCGGCCTGCGTACGTGCGGGCATGAAATGCAGCCCCCGAAGAAAGGGGGTCAGTACGAAATATGTACTAAGTATGCAAAGCAGAAGATATAGTAAGCAAATGCAGTCATAATCGAAACAGAGGTACAGAAAGTAAGTACATATCCAAATACCAAAATGTTTATTTTCAAAATACAAATCATGTATAGGGCTCAGAAAAATATGGTCGCCCGCCCGTCGTCGGCGCCATAACACAACATAACACCAGAAAGTTTCAAATCTCCGTATCCCCGTCACACATCATTACACAGCATAACGCCATACACAGCATAACACCAAATATAAGCGGAACCCGGCCCTCTAACGAGGGGCTTGGTGAACCATAACACAGCATAACACCGGAGTATAACATAGTGCGCACGACAACATAACCGGCCCGGGACTCGGCGAAAGATACAACAGAATGCACGAGCAGAGTCGTGAGTAACCATATGTATAAAATCATTATCATAGACTCAAAAGATAAGTAAAATGACCATACTTGGACATCGGAATAGTAGCCATACCAAATCCTTTCAAAAGTCATCAGAAACATAAAGGAAAGTCGCGGGACCCACGGACGGGTATCGACCCGAGCCGGGCCCGCCTATGGAAAACATACTCATCATACGCCATAAAATCTCCTACGAACATATCGAAGCAATCCGAGCCTTTACGCCGAAAGTTACGGTCGTTCGTAGTTACGGAACTCTTTAAAAACAAAACTTTTTATGCAAAATTTGAAAATCAATTATTCCAAAGACATAAGGGCCAATATTTCATCACATCAAACATACGAATACCAAGAAACAAATAGGAATCATAGACATGCTCGGATTGCGAGAATAGAATTTTCTCGAGGCTCGTGTCATGGCCTATTTGTAACTGGCATGCCAAAGAAGG
>NC_081351.1:16996755-17005550 GCF_029784015.1 Lycium ferocissimum
AAATCTAATGAATTCTTCTTTCCCTTTTCTTCAACACAACAACCAACCAACTACATAAATTCGCTTACCATCCCATCACAATTCAATATATACACGGCCACATGCACACTACTACTACGGCCACAACCCAACATAGATAGTTTTATAATTTTCATCCATTTCCATACACTACAACATGCATAATCATCCATAACATATAAAAGAGGATGAATTCTCACATTTTCCACTTAGTTCTTCAACATGACTTGAGTTGGAGAATTGTAAGGTTGAATGGTTTGCTTGCCACAACAATCACTCCATGTTGTTGCGGACCTTCCACTTAGTGGAAAAACTAGGAGAAAATAATTTTCCTTGGTCAATTTCCCATGGCTCAATTTTGAGAGCCATGGCCGAACCACTATGTTCCTCTTCATCTTTCTTTTTTTTTTGTTTGCTCTCAACTTCTCTTCCACTCTATTAAATTAAAAGATGACCACATATATATATAACACTTATGGTCATGTGAGGGGCACATGCCCCCCCCCCCCCCTCCACCTTTTCTTTTCTAGATTTTTCTTTTATTTTCTTGAATTTTCTCAAAATTCTTCAAAGAAGACAAAGTGTCTTCTTCAACAAGTTTTGGTCCATGTCATTCTCATAATTTACAATTAGCCCCCATTTAAAAAAAATGTGGCACACCATTCGGCCAACATAGAAATTTTCAAGACTTTTGTGAAATTACCATTCTACCCCTAGTCTTCCACATTATTTCCATAAACCATTTTGCGAATTCCTCTTTTTACCCTTAGCCTTTCTCAATATTTTTCCGACTCAATATTCATAAATAATATTCTCAACAACTCCAACACTAAAATTGTTTTAGGACATAGTCTTGTCCTTAATTTCTCACCATTGTCTCGCAACATCTGGACGTACGAAATACGGGCTATAACAGTTGTATTCCTCCACTTCCACAAATGCCACAATATTATGGCTGGCACTGCTTTGTAAACAAGTCTCAGCTTGTAATGACATGGGGCATGCCACCATTTTATCACTACTTGCTTGACCTGTGTACCATTAATAGTAAGGCCAGCAGCATTGTTGAACACACTCCAGCTAGAAGTTGCAAAGCTGCAATTTAAAAACATGTGATCAATGGTCTCTTGTTAGTGAATCCTGCAGCATACACATCTAGATACCACATTGAATTCCTATTGAGGCTAGAACTTCATCAACAGGGATTTTAAACTTCCACAATCTCCATAAGAAGAAAGATATTTTGAAAGGTAAGCCTTTGATCCACGTGTCCTTATAAATCTCAGAAGAGTGAGATTTTTGCCTTAATAGATCCCAGGCACTTGCCACAGAAAAGTCCCCAATACTAGTCATCATCCACCAAGGCTTATCCCATTCTAGAGAATTTCCTTTAATTTCTAGTTCAGCCATTATGTGATCAACAGTCTCTTCAAGGAAACATTGTTGTAGCTTGACAATATCCCAACTTCATCCATTCATAAGCTCTTTCACATCCTCCACTCTTTCATCAATAGGGAACTGATGGGGAAGTACATAATATAAAGCTCCTAATCCTATCCAATTATCAAACCAGACATTTGCAGTGCCACTTCTAATTTCCCACCAAATCTCCTGCTATATATTGTCTCTAGCTTCAAGCATCATCTTCCACACTTGAGGTCCACCCTTCCATTGAACATTCTGAGGAAACTGCTTTTTGCAATACTTGATCCACATAAAGTTTGACCATAGAGAGTGCACAGTTCTAAACCTCCACCACAGTTTAGCACATAGAGCTTTTGATACATCAAAAATGGACCTAAATCCTAATCCCCCTTCATGCTTTGGATAGCACATATTCAACCATGATGACTAATGTCTCTTTTTAACATCTTCATTACTACTCTAGAAGAATCTTGCAAAAATCGTGTGAATGTCCTTGATTACACATTTTGGAGGTTTAATAGCAGATAGCAAGTGGATAGGAATGCTTTGCAATACACTAGTAATTAACACTGCTTTTCCTCCTGGAGATAACAACTTTCCTTTTCCTAGCATGAGTAATAGGACAACCTAGATATACAAAAGGAAAAGATCCTCTTGAAAATCCAGTGATGGTTTCCACCTGCTGAACCAGATTGTTTGTAACCTTGGAATACATATAAAAAGAACTCTTTCCTTTGTTGATTAGTTGTCCAGAAATCTCCTCATATCCTCAAACTGTTTTACTATTTATGTTTTAAATTTATTGGAGACAATTTGCTGTCTACTTTGCAGGAATATCGAAGAATCAATATTGAAGCATGATGAGTATTTGTCGCAAGCGTGTCATATGTATGTATCTAAATATTATTATTTCTACTTCCCTCGAATGATTGAACACTTCTATAATAAACAAATGACTGATATATCTTCATGAATTTGTTTTGTTTTGTTTTGTAATTGTAAGTTCAAATATTTTTTCTTTTAGAAATTATCGATGAGAACATATTTCTTGCCAAGTGCATAGATAATAGAGGCAATAATATTTTATCCAAGGATTTATCTTTTTGATCTTTTTCTCTCCTTTCAATTAACTTCTTCAAAATGAATGGAGAAACTAATTCTCAATCGCCTCTTACAACCATTGTGCGTCCCCTTTTTTTTCTTCTCTTTTACTTTTCATTTTCGAAGGCTCATGAATGTATATTTGTTCATGAGGTACGGCATTATATATATATATATATATATATATATATATATATATATATATATATAGTTGCCTTATATAATTGTCTTTTTTGTAATTTAGGAAACTTATAGGAAGTTTTCGATAATTGAGAAATTTTAACGTAGTTTTTTTGGCAAATGTTGTATACCGCACAAGACTAATGTTGTATACCACGTAAAGCGCAGGAAAATTCACTAGTTCTAAAATACGTGATGACTAATAAATCTAAAATTTCATGTAATGATGCTTTTAATGGTATGTCAACTTGCATAATAGTCATGTGTACTATTATTAGCTAGATTTAGCTAATCTCAAACTAATAAGTAAAAGTAAACAGAAACCTAACTCTTTGGCTGTTAATTATGAAAAGTATCTTGTTTACCAATTATAGAAAAATAAAAGTCGTAATTGACTATGCAGTTTTTCCTCTGTGTAATCCTGCGAGCACTGTCTTATTTTCTAGGAAATAACTTTAGGAATATATTTTTTGATTTTGGATGGAGAACGAATTTTTTTTAATCATACCAAGCGCTCAAATCACAAATTTCTTGGTAAAGAATTTGCAGTAGTTTCAGTTGGGAAACCTAAATCAGAATTCCAATTTCATCGAGGCTCTAAAACAACATCAAATGACATTGTTTACAAACACATTTAGTAAAAACTGTTGGTAAAACCAAAAAGAGTAGTTGTGGATTGACCGCCAAATATTTTGACATTTATATTTAAGTGTTAACGCAAACTTTTACTTAAGTTGGCCGAATCACACTTGAGCAGCCCAAATGCCAATTTCAGCTGTTAATGGTTCAGTTTGATCAGGTTTTTTTTTTTTTTTTTTTAAATATTTTTTTTATAAAATTTGTATCATACTAATATTTTTAATGCTATTTTGAATAATCAAAATTAAACTTTTCGAAACCGTCCTAATCATCTCGGTTTGTTTTCAGTATAGATGCGGTTTGGTCAATTTTCAATATATATTTTTCTCAATATTTTTCTTAAAACGTCATGTAAGAGGCGCTAGCAAAAGTTAAAAGCACAATAAAATGCGTATTTAATAGCATAGGACTTTAACAAAATTCTCTAGACATTTTTACTATTTGAAAAAGGTGATGAATTAAAGGAATATGAAAGATGGTTAGAATAGATATTCATCCCACTATACTATAACATTGTAAAATAAATTAAGCATAGACGAGAGTATAAATCAAATCAGTGGAAATATATTAATAAAGTTGGGACTTAAGAACATAGTATATTAGAACATTAAGTATCCGACGAAAGAAATCTAAATAATAAAAGAGAAAAAATATTTGATACCTTATGGCTTGTTACTCAAGATTGCTAGAATACCTTGTGGTTTGCCCCTCAAGATGCTGGAACTAATCTAAGTTCAATAGGAATAGCACAATAGGTATGGGAGTGGAGACTTTGGGTGCTAATAGTTTTTAATTTCTCGGCGTTTCTAGTATTTGAATGCCTAGGGAAAACATATTTGTTTTGTTATTTTTAGACTTACTATTTCATATAAAATTAATATTTGGTACGGTCCGGTATTTTTTTATTTATTTTTATAAAATTAAGAACCTATCCTAATTATTCGGTACAGTTATAGACTTATATAAAAACCTATGAATTTTTTTTTTCAAAACCTAATAATCGATTTGATACAGTTCGATTCGGTCGATTTGATCAGTTTTTAAAGATCCATTGACACCCACCTCCACGTGACTTGGAAGAGAAATTTGGCCGAAATTTACATATATCCGATTTTATGGCCATTATTTAAGGCAAGGCCGAAATCAATTTTTTTTGAAAGTTTAATTACATTAAAATTGATTCCAGATCAAAATGATTGAAGTTGAAGAATCCAAGTTGAGGTTAGAAGCAACAGACCTATGCCCCTGAAGTTAGGCTTGCCAAACATAACTTCAAATCTCAGTCCATATACTTTCTTTGTTTAATTTTATTTGTCTTATTTTTTTTTATTTTTTTTTAGTCTATTTAAAAGAGAATGTCTCTTTCCTAATTTGGTTACTTTTTAATTTCAGCAATATCTCATAAGTCACAAAGACATGTATTAAACCACAAGATTAATGAATATTTTGATACATTATAGATTTTAGTTTAAGACCATAAAGTTTAAAAATCTTCTTTATTTTTTTAAACTCTTTATCAAGTCAAACTAAGACAAGTAAATTGAAACGAGGGTATCCTCTCTATAAAATGTCTCATGCGAACTCTTTTTAACAGATAATAGCATGGTTTTGGATTTCTATGGTTCCAATATTTACATGAATTGTATGCCTGTTTGTATGGTCATGATTAACATAGTACGACTTTACTTAACTATTTTATTGGGGCAAATGTATGGCAACGCCTAACTAAGTCCTTTCTATAATATCCATACAGGATTTTTGCATTAGATGTGTTAAGACGATATTTAAAAGAAAGTGGACATTTAATTAATCTTAAATGAACTTTGTACACTTTTTTTAATACGCATAGGTGCGTTATTGTTGTTTCTTGTCCAAAATCCAAATTTCATTAGCATTTCAAGTAGCGAAAAAAGCCTTTAACTAATTCTAAGAAATAAGAGTCGTTGAGGAGGAGGATCTTTTGTCTGAAGTTTGTGGCTACAAATTAAATAATTTAGAAAATTTAATATAATTTAAATAGCATGGTTGAAACTGATTACTGTGCAGGAATAGGATAGTTTCGCATTGCTACTTAACTTTTGTCTTAACTTTAGAAATTTGTGCAAGAATGGCTGTTTTTGAGTTTAATGAAAAAATCTAGACTAAAATAACGTCCTACCTAAAATAGCCGCTCTTTCATAGTTTACATAACTGTCTTCCACAAACGAATAAGATGACATTACACACTTCAAACCATCACCCTATTACTTCACGCAACAATATAAGGTCCCCTATATAGTAGGAAGAGGAAAATAGAGATTGAAGTTGGCATATACGGAGCTAAAATGGCATATTTTTACAATGATTAGTACAAAAATAACATAGTTTTTTTATACCCAAATGGGTATTTCGTTTATCATTAAACGAAATACCCCCAGTTCTTGTTCATAGCAAACCAACTCTTTTTTTTTTTTTTTTTTTTTTTGCTATTTCGTGGATTGTTCCACGAAATAGCTTTTTTTTTTATTTTTTTTTTGCATTTCGTGGAACAATCCACGAAATAGCTTCTTTTTTTTTTTTTTTTTTTTTTAATTTCGTGAAAAAAATGATTTTTTTTTTTTTACATATCATGACACAATCCACGAAATAGATGTTTTTTTTTTTTTTTTTTTTTTTTTATTTTATTTCGTGAATAAAAAAAGAAATAGGAAATTATAATTTTTTTTGTTTTTGCATTTCGTGTATTAAAAAACGAAATAGGATAAATTTTTTTCTAATTTCGTTCGTATAAAAAGGAAATTGGAAAATATATATATATATATATATATTATTTCGTGTATTAATGAAGGAAATTGATTTGTTTTTTTATTTTTTTTGCATTTCGTAATCTAATGAACGAAATAGGTTTTTTTTTTTTGTATTTAGTGAATAAAAAAATGAAATATATATATATATATATATATATATATATATATATATATATATATATATTTCGTGTATTAAAAAACGAAATAGGAAAATAATTTTATTTTCATTTCGTTTATATAAAAATGAAATAGGAATACATATATATATATATATATATTGCATTTCGTGTATTAAAAAACGAAATAGGAAAATAATTTTATTTTCATTTCGTTTATATAAAAATGAAATAGGAATACATACATATATATATATATATATATATATATATATATATATATATATATATATATATATATATATATATATATATATATATTTCATTCATGTACCAATGAAATAGGATGAATGTATATATATTTTTGTGTTTCATTTATAAAAACATTTATATATTCACGAAATAAAAAAAAAAATCTTATTTCGTTTTTTAATAAACGAAAAAAAAAACTAGTTGTAAAGTCAAGACATAACTTTATTTTAAATATAAATATAATTCTAAAAAATATAGGGAAAAACTAGTTGTAAAGTCGTCAAACTTTAGATGGTCGTAACTTTTGCGCTCGGACGTCGATTTACGCGATTTTTTTTTTGATTTTGGGTATTTTTCCGAGATCTATGCACACAAACTTCCATAAGGCAGTTTGGCCGAGCCGATTTTAAAAAAAACGTCTTTATCACATTCAATTTCAATTTTTCCCAAATTGGCGTGAAATTTTAGTTTTATTTTACTTATAAGATGATGATACGCAATAGATTTCAACGTAAAATCGGGGGTAATGTATCCGTGAATGTCAATTTCATACGGTTTCAATTTTTGAAAATAAAAATTTGACTAATTTTCTCGATATATAAAGTTGACTAAAATAACCTTACGGTTAAACACTAAGTTTTTGAAAAATATATTTTTAAAAAATTAAAAAATGGCTTTTAATCAATTTGGAATATATATATATATATAAAAATCAATTTCAAAAATATATAAAAAAACTATTTTTTTTATTATTTCGTGGATTGTTCACCTAAATGCAAAATAAAAATAAAAAATAAAAACATATTTCGTGGATTGTTCCACGAAATGCAAAAAAAAAAAAAAAAAACAGTTTTAAATTAAAAAATAAAACAGTTTCGTTAATATAAATAAAACTGTTTTTTTTTTTTTGCATTTCGTGGAACAATCCACGAAATATGTTTTTTTTTTTTTTTTATTTTGCATTTCGTGGAACAATCCACGAAATATTTCATTGGTACATGAATGAAATATATATATATATATATATATATATATATATATGTATGTATTCCTATTTCATTTTTATATAAACGAAATGAAAATAAAATTATTTTCCTATTTCGTTTTTTAATACACGAAATGCAATATATATATATATATATATATATATATAAGTTCCTATTTCGTTTTTTTATTCACTAAATACAAAAAAAAAAAAAAAAAAGAAACCTATTTCGTTCATTAGATTACGGAAATGCAAAAAAAAAATAAAAAAACAAATCAATTTCCTTCATTAATACACGAAATAATATATATATATATATATATATATATATATATATATATATATATATATATATATTTTCCAATTTCCTTTTTATACGAACGAAATTAGAAAAAAATTTAGCCTATTTCGTTTTTTAATACACAAAATGCAAAAATAAAAAAAAAATTATAATTTCCTATTTCTTTTTTTATTCACGAAATAAAATTAAAAAAATATCTATTTCGTGGATTGTGTCATGATATGTAAAAAAAAAAAAATCATTTTTTTCACGAAATTAAAAAAAAAAAAAAAAGCTAATTCGTGGATTATTCCACGAAATGCAAAAAAAAAAAAAAAAGCTATTTCGTGGAACAATCCACGAAATAGCAAAAAAAAAAAAAAAAAAAAAAAGATTCTTTGCTATGAACGATGGCGTATTTCGTTGAATGATCAACGAAATACCCATTTGGGTATAAAAAAAAAACTGACCTATTTTGGTCTAATTGCTGTAAAAATATGCCATTTTGGCTCCGGACTCCCAAGAGTGGTAATACTAAATCGGAAAAGAGAAGTGCGAGTGTCATAGAGAAAAATCTGAGTTAACAATTGGATTCACGAGGTTAAATGGATCATCGCCAAAGAAAACACCTCTGTTAATGCCATGGTGCTTTGTTAACAAACAAATCACTACTATTATTGACGTCTTTGTTGTCCATCGATATAATAGCAAAGGTTAAACTTTAACTAGAAGGACGAAACACAAAAAATGATGAAGAAATATGTTAAATTTTATTGTGTTGATAAATGAAACTTTATAGCAGTCATGAATAGGCAGAACTTGGTACTATATGCATTCTGCATATCATGTTAATTTATTTAAACGTCTCGAAAATTGGTTTGACATAATACTATCCTTATTCTATCTATTTTATTAAATTTTAAAACGTTATAAAGGTTTTTGCGATATTATTTTTTTTTTCTTTGTTAAAAAATTTCCAAGTCCGGATTTTAATTTATTTCTTATATTTATAG
>NC_081351.1:17005650-17095574 GCF_029784015.1 Lycium ferocissimum
CAAAATGAATGGAGAAACTAATTCTCAATCGCCTCTTACAAACATTGTGCATCCCCTTTTTTTTTCTTCTCTTTTACTTTTCATTTTCAAAGGCTCATGAATATATATTTGTTCATGAGGTACGGCATTTATATATATATATATATATATATATATATATATATATATATATATATATATATATAATTGTCTTTTTGTAATTTAGGAAACTTATAGGAAGTTTTCGATAAATAAGAAATTTTAACGTAGTTTTTTTGACAAATGTTGTATACCGCGCAAGACTAATGTTGTATACCGCGCAAAGCGCGGAAAAATTCACTAGTTCTAAAATAAGTTATGACTAATTAATCTAAAATTTCATGTAATGATGCTTTTAATGGTATGTCAACTTGCATAATAGTCATGTGTACTATTATTAGCTAGATTTAGCTAATCTCAAACTAATAAGTAAAAGTAAACAGAAACCTAACTCTTTGGCTGTTAATTTTGAAAAGTATCTTGTTTACCAATTATAGAAAAATAAAAGTCGTAATTGACTATGCAGTTTTTCCTCTGTGTAATCCTGCGAGCACTGTCTTATTTTCTAGGAAATAACTTTAGGAATATATTTTCCGATTTTGGATGGAGAATGAATTTTAATCATACCAAGCGCTCAAATCACAAATTTCTTGGTAAAGAATTTGCGGCAGTTTCAATTGGGAAACGTAAATCAAAATTCCAATTTCATCGAGGCTCTAAAACAACATCAAATGACATTGTTTACAAACACATTTAGTAAAAATTGTTGGTAAAACCGAAAAGAGTAGTTGTGGATTGACCTCCAAATTATTTCACATTTATATTTAAGTGTTAACGCAAACTTTTACTTAAGTTGGCCGAATCACACTTGAGCAGCCCAAATGCCAATTTCAGCTGTTAATGGTTCAGTTTGATCGGGGTTTTTTTTTTTTTTTTTAATATTTTTTTTTTATAAAATTTGTATCGTACTAATATTTTTAATGCTATTTTGAATAATTAAAATTAAACTTTTCAAAACCGTCCTAATCACCTCGGTTTGTTTTCAGTATAGATGCGGTTTGGTCAATTTTCAATATATATTTTTCCCAATATTTTTCTTAAACCGTCATGTAAGAGGCGCTAGCAAAAGTTAAAAGCACAATAAAATGCATATTTAATAGCATAGGACTTTAACAAAATTCTCTAGACATTTTTACTATTTGAAAAAGGTGATGAATTAAAGGAATATGAAAGATGGTTAGAATAGATATTCATCCCACTATGCTATAACATTGTAAAATAAATTAAGCAGAGACAAGAGAGTATAAATCAAATCAGTGGAAATATATTAATAAAGTTGGGACTTAAGAACATAGTATATTAGAACATTAAGTATCCGATGAAAGAAATCTAAATAATAAGAGAGAAAAAATATTTGATACCTTATGGTTTGTTACTCAAGATTGCTAGAATACCTTGTGGTTTGTCTCTCAAGATGCTGGAACTAATCTAAGTTCAATAGGAATAGCACAATAGGTATGGGAGTGGAGACTTTGGGTGCTAATAGTTTTTTACTTCTCGGCGTTTCTAGTATTCGAACACCTAGGGAAAACATATTTGTTTTGTTATTTTTAGACTTACTATTTCATATAAAATTAATATTTGGTATGGTCCGGTATTTTTTTTTTTTTTTATAAAATTAAGAACCTGTCCTAATTATTCGGTATAGTTATAGACTTATATAAAAACCTATGATTTTTTTTCAAAACCTAATAATCGATTTGATACCGTTCGATTCGATCGATTTGATCAATTTTTAAAGATCCTTTGACACCCACCTCCACGTGACTTGGAAGAGAGATTTGGCTGAAATTTACATATATCCGATTTTATGGCCATTAATTAAGGCAAGGCCGGAATTATTATTTATTTTTTTGAAATTTTAATTACATTAAAATTGATTCCAGATCAAAATGATTGAAGTTGAAGAATCCAAGTTGAGGTTAGAAGCACCAGACGTACGCGCCTAAAGTTAGGCTTGCCAAACATAACTTCAGATCCCAGTCCATATAGTTCCTTTGTTTTAATTTATTTGTCTTATTTTTTTTTTAGTTTGTTTAAAAGAGAATGTCTCTTTCCTAATTTGGTTACTCTTCAATTTCATCAATATCTCACAAGTCACAAAGACATGTATTAGACCACAAGATTAATGAATATTTTGATACATTATAGATTTTAGTTTAAGACCATAAAGTTTAAAAATCTTATTTATTTTTTAAAACTCCGTGTCAAGTCAAACTAAGATAAGTAAATTGAAACGAGGGTATCCTCTCCGTAAAATGTCCCATGCGAACTCTTTGTAACAGATAATAGCATGGTTTTGGATTTCTATGGTTCCAATATTTACATGAATTTTATGCCTGTTTGTATGGTCATGATTAACATAGTACGACTTCACTTAACTATTTTATTGGGGCAAATGTATGGCAACGCCTAACTAAGTCCTTTCTATAATATCCATACAGGATTTTTTGCATTAGATGTGTTAAGACGATATTTAAAAGAAAGTGGACATTTAATTAATCTTAAATGAACTTTGTACACTTCTTTTTAATACGCATAGGTGCGTTATTGTTGTTTCTTGTCCAAAATCCAAATTCCATTAGCATTTCAAGTAGCGAAAAGCCTTTAACTAATTCTAAGAAATAAGAGTCATTGAGGAGGAGGAGGAGCTTTTGTCTGAAGTTTGTCAGTACTGGCTACAAATTAAATAATTTAGAAAATTTAATATAATTTAAATAGCATGGTTGAAACTGATTACTGTGCAGGAATACGATAGTTTCGCATTGCTACTTAACTTTTGTCTTAACTTTAGAAATTTGTGCAAGAATGGCTGTTTTTGAGACTTTTGAGTTTAATGAAAAAATCTAGACTAAAATAACGTCCTACCTAAAATAGCCGCTCTTTCATAGTTTACATAACTTGTCTTCCACAAACGAATAAGATGATATTACACACTTCAAACCATCACCCTATTACTTCACGCAACAATATAAGGTCCCCTATATAGTAGGAAGAGGAAAATAGAGATTAAAGTTGGCATATACCAAGAGTGGTAATACTAAATCGGAAAAGAGAAGTGCGAGTGTCATAGAGAAAAATCTGAGTTAACAATTGGATTCACGAAGTTAAATGGATCATCACCAAAGAAAACACCTCTGTTAATGCCATGGTGCTTTGTTAACAAACAAATCACACTACTATTATTGACGTCTTTGTTGTCCATCGATATAATAGCAAAGGTTAAACTTTAACTAGAAGGACGAAACACAAAAAATGATGAAGAAATATGTTATATTTTATTGTGTTGATAAATGAAACTTTATAGCAGTCATGAATAGGCAGAACTTGGTACTATATTCATTCTGCATATCATGTTAATTTATTTAAACGTCTCGATAAATTGGTTTGACATAATACTATCCTTATTCTATCTATTTTATTAAATTTTTCACACGTTATAACGAATTTATGACTTGATATTATTTTCATTTTACCTATCTTATTAAATTATTCACAAGTCATAATGGATTTTTATGACTTGGTACTATCATTATATTTATAGGTGTAGAAAAAGTCTCAAATGAAATTAACCTTGTCCAAGTAAAATCGGAAAAAGTTTGGCTCTGATCGCAGTCAGTACAGCGACCAAACTCTTTGTGCCTTTGCTGCTCTTACGAGCTAGTTACGTTGGCAGGTAATTGTCTTCAAATTTTGTTCCTTTTTTTTTTTTTCAAATCATCATCCAATCATTAAGGCCACTTTCCAAATTAAAGCGTCACGTAGACAAACATAGATTTGTCTTCCACTCTTGTCTTCAACGTACAACCCCTTAGTTATTTAAAAATCTACTTTTCCTTCTTTTTTAACTTCAGTAATTTTCTGCTCAATTTGCTCCAAGTCTATTCGTTCTGGTAAGGCTTTAATCTTACACATTAAAAACTACTATATTAAGCACAAAATAATATAATTAGTACTCAAACAACGACTAAAAGTACTAAAATGTGAGGCATATAATGACTAATATATGCTTCCTCCGTCTCAATTTATGTGATATAGTTAGACTAAATACAGAGTTTAAAAAAGAAATGAAGATTTTTGAAACTTGTGTTTTAAAACAAGCTCGAAATATTTATGTGGCTGTAAATCATTTCATTAAGGATAAAAGGGGAAGTCTTAAGTTAAATTATTTCTAAATATAAAAATAAATCATTCTTTCTGGCACAGGCTAAAAAAAAAAGTGTATCGCATAAATTGAGACATCAAAAATATGCATTTTAGGCCGAACATGAGGTGTTTGCTAATTTAAATAGGGAAATACTAGAACTCAGAGACCTCCCTTCAATGTTTACTTTCGTCACAATAACCTCCTTTTAGTTTGAAATAATACGTTCACATCCCTTATTTTTATTTTCTTGTAACAAAATGTTTAGGCTATTTATAAAAACCTACAATCTTCCCAATATACCCTTCTAATATTTTATTTGACTCAAAATTGAGTGATTAATTATATATATATATATATATATATATATATATATATTTATACATATATATATATATATATAGATATATATATAGCCTAACAAAATGTTTAGGCTATTTATAAAAACCTACAATCTTCCCAATATACCCTTCTAATATTTTATTTGACTCAAAATTGAGTGATTAATTTTTACTTTTATACACACACACACACACACACACACACACACACACACACACACACATATCCCAATGTACCCTTCTATATATATATATATATATATATATATATATATATATATATATATATATATATGTTCTCAAAATTAGTCTTCCATAATTGAAAATTCTTGTTTCGATTACACGAAATAGGTATTCAATTTATCTTCTTCTTTTTCTGACTTGAAATCCTTATTTGCAGTACATTCCTGGAACGAGAATCCCTTCTTATTTCTCATCACCTTGAAAAAAAAAAAATCCTTCTGAATTTGTTGGGTCTTACCCAGGTTCCCATATTGAGTATACATTGGTTATTGAATAATTGAATTTAGAAGAAAAAGGGTTCATATATATTGGCTAGATAAACAAGAAGCACAAAACAAGGCGGAGCAATTTTAATTTTGCAAACACTGTACTTGATGCAGTTTAATGTTTAGAAATCTGATTTTTTTCTTAAACATTATATATATATATAACAAACGAAAACACCAAAACATTAAATGGTACATGCTCTTGATCTTGGCTAAATCACGGTCTAACATGAACAAAACCCATAGTTTAGTATGAACTAGAAATCTATCATTAATATGTGAGAAATTAAGATGAGACTCTCTATATAGTCTTTTTTTTTTTTTTTTTTTTTTTTAAAAAGATCATTTAGCTAGTTTGCTCATCCAAATAAACCATTCTTGTGTTTCTAAATCTTTTGAGCCAGTTTTATTTTACAAATAAAAAAAATTCTCGTTATGAGCAATTGTTTGTGTCTATTGCTATATAAAGAGTTAATTCCTCCACCAATGTTGCAAAAAGCACAAACTAGTTTAGTTCCAATATGGGAACACCAATAAAGTTGGGGCTATGGCCTCTTCTTGTTTATGCTTTTGCCTGTTGCTTGATAGCCACTTGTGTATCAGCTGACTATAAGCCTCGCATTTATGATTCATCATCTTTGTCATACCATTACAAGTCACAACCGCCTCCTCCACCTTCTCCCTGACATCCTTATTATTATAAATCACCACCATCACCTTCTCCCCGACGTCCATACTATTATAAATCACCACCACCACCACCACCTTGTCACACCCCGAATACGGCACCACGTAACACGGACGCTGATTAACATGGCAGCGAATCCCGGTGCTAGTATAAATCACCACATGTGACCGAGCGAATCAACACCGTGCTCGACTACACGTGACTAAGTGAACATGTGATATCATAACATACTGAATGCGGAAGATAAACTAACACATGCTGGTATACTGAAGGTCTGAATGTTATAAATCAAAGTGTGAAAACACTAATATAAGTCTGAAACATATTTGTAGCTAACATTGCTTAACATGAAAAGCCTGCGACTCTGTCCAGCTGTTACTTTAGTCTATGAAGCCTCTAATGAAGTACTGAAAACATTGACTGTCTGTAAAGTAATGATAATGCCCCCCGAAAGAACTGAGGCTCACCAAATAGCTGGTACGAGAATCTTAGTGCTCTGAATTGTCAACTTGTAAATCGTTACCTGCATCGTGAGATGCAGGCCCCAGGTGAAAAGGACGTCAGTACATTTGAATTACACTAGTATGTAAAGCAACTGAAAGAAAGAACTATAACTATTGAAACTGAAACTGAACTGATAACTGATAACCGATAACTGAACAAAGGAGTAAAGATATGAATACTCGTTGTTCTGAATGAGAAAGCATATGTTTATCTGAGTAAATAAGCTGCGGCCTTAGGCCCAATATATATGTGCACAAGCTGCGGCCTCAGCTCCAAGTATACGTATACATAACTGCGGCCTCAGGCCCAAAGATGCATAAAGCATAAACTGTGGTCTCAGGCCCAAATACAGGTGTTCAATATTCAGGGATTTAAAATTAGGAACTGAGAATCATACTGCAATACATGATGCTGAAATACTGAATCATACTGAGTTACATGATACTAGAATGTTGAATAGAACTAGACTGAGACATGTATTCATAATACACTAATTTGTTATAATTGAAGCTTCAACTGTTTATAACATGTTGAGTAATCTAGATTGAGGCTCATGGGCATCAAACACAAGTCTATATTGATTACGCACTGAGCTCACAACATTCGGAATGAAAGTCATGAACGAATTACGAAACTAGACAATAGAAGTTCTACAACTATTCAAGGAATTAAGCTTAACTATATTGCTGAGGCAATTCGTAATGTTGTAAAAGAAACGTAGCGCAGGGAGAATCATTAACATTCCCAACGTAGAGAGTTAGCCTCACATACCTTAACTTCCTGCTCTTAACTTTCTGCTTTTGAGCGTAATACAATGTTCGTCAACCCTTCTAACTTTAATCTATAGCAATACAAGTCAAATGGATTCCATATTAATAATAATATCCATGCTTTGGTCATCTAAGCATTTTATCAAATACTTGGTGGGCATATAGCTTCATAGCCCTTACTAATGGTGTTTTCTTCACCCAATTTCTATTCTCTTCCTTCTAGTGATTCGAAAATCCCAAATAGATATAACTAACACAATTTTTCATCACCCATATGATTACAACAACTCTAAGTCAACAATCCAAAACCCTAGCATAGTTCATATAATTCTCTTTATCAAACCCATTTACTATTCTCCCAAGAACTCATCAATTCACAACTATAAATGGCTAGAGAGTAGAAGCATTACCCTTTTGAAGTTCAATCCTCTTGAATTCGAGTTCTAGTGTTTCCACGTCCAACAACAATGTTCCAATCACAACTCTATCGATTATAAGGGTTTACTCAAGTTATAAAAGGATTAGAGACTTGAAATAAACCTAGAACCATCATAGAACTTATCTTAGAAGGTTCTTGAGGCTTCAGACATGCTCTCTCTTGCCTTAGGATGATTTTTCGTGGTTAGGAGTGTTAGGGAAATAAACCCCAAGCTTAAAATATAAGAAAAACGCGAAAATATGAGGTTTTGACCCAAAATCCCGACCAATCCGCATTCGGCCAGTGTAGCACGTCCAACGCGGGACCCTCTGCATACTTTTGGTCACAGAGAATGATTTCGCGGCCCCATGCGTGACGCGTGTCTAACGCGGGTGGCCCTTGTCGGCTTCTGCGCAGTGTTCGGTAACAAGGGCATAACTTATTGTAAAGCTCCGTTCGGGCTCCACAATATATCGTTGGAAAGGTATTTCAAACGGCTACATCTTTTATGTTTTAAGTTTCCTCAAATTCACAACTGTTTTTATAAGAAATCGGGCTGGAAAGCAGACGTGCCGTAAACTTAGCCGATTCTATCGAATATTAAACGCTTCACTATTCGTCTTGATTTCAAAATAACTATTTCCACCCAAACTCATCCCGCTTGTACTTCACATGTCTAAAATGCCACATTAATACTCATTTAACACATCACACCTATTCTGAATTTACGGAGTGTTACATTGATGGGTGGCCAACGTGCATGGCTTACTGCTCTGAGCGTTTTTGTGACGATCATAAATTCTTGGTATGATCATCGTTTGGCCTGATATTTATATGGATGGAAAGGTATTTCCACATACTACAACTTCCATTAAAGGCACTTTTCCAAATTCTCAACTAATCAAGGGGTTATGGTTACCCGAAATAGACTCCTAGCATAACCGGGAAACCCTCTAAATTTTGGTTTTACTCTCTTAATACGAGTCGTACCTTAGTCTGAGGACCCGAGGTTTTACATTATCTCCCCCTTGGGATCATTCATCTTTGAATGATTGTCTTGGCTATAATTGCGACTAATTCTGAGACTTTTTTTTTTGTTTTTTATTTTTTTTAATTTTTCTTTTTAAGAAAATATACTCTAACAGGCTATTGTTGCCTGTTAGAGTTTTTCTTTATTAATAAAAATAGTCAAAGTAAAATAGTATCCTTACAAAATGATGTCTATAATTTTGAGACTTTACAAAAGCTTCGGCAGAGTTTACTCTAAAACTAAGATGCCTGAAACTGACTAGCTGAGACACGTGATCAATGAACTGACATGAACACTTGCTTAATAAACTAAATGAATACATAATTACTTTGGCCGAGATACTTGAACAAATGACTACCGAACTCGGCTAAATACCGAGTGCATCGAATACTAACCGATCGAATACTAAAAGACATAACTATTGTGATAGGAGATTTGAATACTGGAACTTAAATGTTGTGACACCGCATGAGTGTACAACGACCACTCTGGTGTTAATTCTAGCTCATAAGCCACTTGACTGATCCTTCGGAGAATCCTATATGGCCTAAATATATTTGGGGTTAAGTTTCCTTTTCTTCTCAAATCACATGATGCCTTTCATAGGCAAAACTTTTAAGGAACACTCAATCGTTAACATGAAACTCTGAATCTCTGCGCCGCACATACGAATAGGACTCCTGGAGACTCTTAGTCATCTTCAATGCTCTCGAAACAACTTAACTTTCTGCATAACCTAATGGACCAAGTTTGGCTCGAGCAAATTCTAATTTCCCAACTTTATACCAACCAATAGGTGATCTAGAATTTTGCCCATACAGGGCTTCAAACGGTGCCACCTTGACACTGGCACGATATCTATAATTAGAAACAAACTCAATGAGAGGCAAGTGATCACCCTAATTACCTTTGAAATCTAGGACACATGTCCTCAAGAGTCTGAATAATGTGTTCTGCCTGGCCATCTGTCTGAGGATGAAAGCTATTCTGAGGTTTACCCCCTAGTCCTTTCTTAAAAGATTTCCAAGGATTCGTTGTGAACTGGGCACTACAATCTGAAATGATGGACACTGGAGTCCCATGTAATCTGACAATGTTCTGGATATGTAACTTGGCTTGATCTTCTACTGAATTTGTGGTTTTCACTAGGCAAAAGTGTGTTGATTTGGTAAGTCGATCTACAATCAGCCAATCGAATTGAGCTTTCTAAATGAGTCAGATAATCCTGTACTAAAGTCCATATTTACCATCTCCACTCAAGAATATGTGTATTAAGTGGTAAAACATTACCATTGGGCTTTCTACTACTCGACTTTCACTTGCTGACAATTCGGACACTTGGCCACAAAGTCTGCAACGTTCTTTTTTATGTCGTTCCACCAATAAATCTCCTTGAGATCATGATACATCTTTTGGGAACCTGGATGGATAGAATACCTGGGATTATGGGCTTCCAACATGATTCTCCCTCTATAAGTCCATCTATGTCTAGAACACACAAATCATCTTGGTACCTCAAAGTACCATCATCCCCCCTTGTTCAAAAGCCATCGTCTTATGCTTATGAATCCCCTCTTTCAGCTGTAACAAGTAGGGATCATGTCACGACCCAAACCGATGAGTCGTGACGAGTGTCTGACCTCTAGCGACCAAACACCCCTATTTTCATATCTGAATCTTATTAAACATCAAGGACCCATAAATGACTTAAACTGATCTCATAAATAGGCAACATCATGAACTCTGAACAATCTGTATATACATATACATGCTGAAAGAACAGTGCAAGCCAGCTAGGCTGCCACATATACTGTACACAAAAGAATAGAAGCCGACAAGGCTACATCATCTGACTAATACATACAACTGTCTACAGACCTCTACTGGAATGAAAGCTGTAGAAGGACGGGACAGGGCCCCGTCATACCCATCTATATACATCTCAAAAGAATGGCATACCAAAATAGACTACAACTCCGGATCAAATGGAGTGCACTGATCGCTGCTGGATAAAAGTCCTACTAAGCTGGACCACCTGCCTATCTACCTGTACCTGCGGGCATGAACGCAGCCCCCCGAGCAACGGGGAGTCAGTACGGATAATGTACTGAGTATATAAGGCATAAGAAAAACATATATATATATATATATATATATATATATATATATATATATATATATATATATATATATATACTATATATATATATATATATATATATATATATATATATATATATATATATATATATAAGAATCATGAATAACTAGTATCTGCATGTATCTGCATAAATCTGTATAACTGACAATGCCTCTGTGGGCGCCTAATCTGCATGCTCATGACTATCAATGTAGGTCATACGTATATATGTGCGTGTATAACGCCTGTCAAGCCTCTATGGCATCCCATCATATCATATCGGCCTCTCTGCGGCCATCATCAATATCATCATCACTGTGCACCAGCTGATCAGGTGGTAATGTGTGTATAACGCCTATCTCTCTTCTCATACCCCACATATATCTAATATTCGCATATATAACGCCTATCTCTCTTCTCATACCCCACATATATCTAATATTCGCGTATATAACGCCTTCTGGTCACGGGTCAATGGACACACACACACACACACACACATATATATATATATATATATATATATATATATATATATAAATGTAATGCATGAATAAACTGTATACATAAACTGGACCCATGAACAGAAGGAATTATCATAAACGGGGTACATGAACATCAAAGACTGAAGTACTCCTAATGCTTCTAAGAGTAGAGTAATATGGAAGCTCGCTTACTCGCTTGTTGGCTCATATCATAGGATCATGCCAAAGGAAAGAAAAGATGGCCTTAACATACCTCGAACTGAATCCAATCATCCAACTTCAAATCCTTGAGCTCGTAAGTCTACAATCAAGATAATGTAGGTCTTAATTAGACTATTTACCTCGCCTCCTAATCATTTGAATACGAATAGAGCTTAACAAATTATGGGCAACATTTCCCTTTTAAGTTCAACAATCCTTCAACTTCCCATTCAATCCAACATCAACCACAACAACAAAGACAACACTTACATATCAAAATATACTTAAATCCATTCCCAATCGTCTCTTAAAATAGCCCCAAACTACTTACCACTTCCACAAATACCCTCTCTTTGCTTAAAACCACTAAAATCCTTAATAAGTAACTTAAATACAAGGGGAGAAATCATTTACATACCTTGAGGGGTCTAAGATTCCAAAGATCAACTTCAACTCCAACTCCCTAAGCTTCACAACTTGAAGAAACCCTAGAAACAACCTTTTTCTTGACAAGCACAGGGCTCGGACCTTACCAAATCTTCACTAATAATGATGGAAAATATTGGGAGAAAAAATATTAGGGTTTCTATGATTTGGAATGGAGGAAGATAAGAAATAAAGTCGTAAACCACATATTTATATTTGAAAATTAAAAAGCTCCAGCGATGCGATTCGACGGACGGGTCGACGACCTATCGACTTGCGCTGGGCTATGTCGACGGCCCCGTCGATGATGACTGGTGTCTGCAGACTTCTCCGGTTCAGTTCAGATCGCATCGAATCGATTCATTCAACTTGTAATCCTGCAAATTGCCAGGAACACCTGTACCTTTATACATGGGGTAAAACACTTTCTACCTTCCAACTCGGGCTCGGGTCTATATTCCAAAGCAATACTCGACTAGGTTCTCCTACGACGAAACGAGAGGTGTAACAGATCATCAAATTATTTCTCCTTCACTTCGACTACTAAGGAGGAATAAGTCTTGTTCTGGACAACAACTCCACCATCTTCGGAGTCCGAAAGTTAACCTCCTAGCTTTTCTAAGCGGTGAACTTCTTTCACAATAGTTCTCTTGTCTACCTCAATCATGAGCTATGCTTCCCATACTTGATTTCTTTTTAAGGTACTTCCTGAAAATAGTTATAGTATTGTCGTGAGCTAAGTCTTTGACCAGTACTCCGAAGATTGGAGTCTCGTGCAATGGCACTACCCTCGTGACACATAACTGGGTATGATCTTATAGCTTTTTCGTGATCACCTAATCAATAATAATTGAACTAACGCAAGTCAATCGATGATCATTCTACTCACTTCGGATTTCTTCTATAAGCCACGCATATTCCTTATGGCGACTATCTCATTGTGCCATCCTAACTGAACTGAGGTTCTTTATATCTCATGCTAACCCTTCGGGTTTTCAAATATCCCACTGGACTTACTGACTATTTACGCATCTCCCCCTTACACCAAAGGTTAACGTCTTATACTTGCGAATTCTTCTCTTTTGGTGAATCCAATTAACTTTCCTTATCTTCTATGATTTTTCTTTTGTACTCTATAATACCGACGACTCACTTCTGAGCAAGTCTTCCTTACTGGGAAAAAGTGAATTACTTACATGAACGGGTTGCTAATGTATTCATAACAGGTATACTCTGTCTTAACGACTTAACTTTGCTCACCCTGTCAGTCTTGGGGAAACCCTTTTCTGGTAACTCTTAAAGGATCTTCTTTTGTAGCTTTCTCTCTTACTGCTTAGATGATTTCTTCTTTCACTAATTTCTATACTTTAAATTTAACTTAAAACCTTTGGATCCTAACACACATTCGGATATTCAAATTTTTACCCACTTCACTAGTGTTATCCTGACTAAAGGAATTAATCATACCTCTACTAGCTCTGCTGAAATTGTGAAGTCACTATATTTTCTCAAGACTTACTTACTATTCTTCAACTAACCACCGGATAGCCTCATGTTCCCCTATTATGCTCTGAATAACCTAAGTTATTTCTAACTTTCCCTCATCATCTGACCCTATTTTGAGGTTGTATACAATTTTTCTGAACTATAGTCATGAATTAAACTTAGGGAAACTATGTCTCCCTTACATAAAAGATTGAAATACCTGACCCCTACCTCTCTATACACTTTAGAAAAGAATCATCCCAGGCCATCCATATCCGGGGTGAACACTTAATCACATAACCTGAAAGCGCCTTCTTTACTCTTAATAACATTTCCTTCTCGTAGTAACTTACAACCATCGTACTCTCTAACTCTGATCCAACTAAACTTAAACTAACTAAAACTATTCCCAAAAATTTAATATCGTCTGCTCATGGTATTCATGTCATACACCATCTCTTTTACTCATGGGCATAGTTCGTATAAAAATTTCATCTGAACAATCATAACACTTTAGAATATGGGTAATTTTCACATAGGCTCTTTTTTGTACAAAACTAAGGTGATCAATCTATGCTCATTGTGACTAAAATCATAACATGTTGCCCTATGGGGTCTTACATTAGAGTTGTCATCATCATACTTATGGCGACATACGGGGATGCTTTTGAGTCCTGACGACTTGCTAAAACATACAAGCGGTTCTGACTTCCACTTGTATTACCATACTTAGCTGCATTACATCCGGCTTGGGCTTGAGAATTACGGGGACCTGCTGAATTTGCAGACTGAGCCACATTACCTAGGTTGCCCTTGTCTCACTGATGGGTAGTCCCTCAAATAGTGACCCTGTTTACCACACCCAAAATACACATCCATGCCTGAACGGTACACCCCTTGGTGTCTCCTATACATTTGTTGCACATAGGATTCTGAAAACCTCTATGGCCTACATTGGTCTGTGACTGAGAGTCTGGTGCTCTGAAACTATATTTCTGGCTTAGCTAACCTTTCTGATTATATCAAGACCTCAGGACTGGTGTGGTGTACTGGCTGCAGGTGGAGTGGGTCCTGATGACCTCCTATAAAGAGCTATCTGCCTCCACCTCCCTGAGATCCTCCATGATTTACGTTACCTGCAGACTTAGCTTTTTTGCTAATTTCTCTGTTATTCTCTTCCTGCAGTCTCTCATTCTCATTTCTCAAATACATCGTTATTACTCAACTTCCAAATTCATTATACTACACCCCTTCTTGGGTGACTTACACTTTAATCCACTTACAATATTAGCTCAAGTCTCATTCATTACCAACAAATACTTCACAATTGTACCCCTATGGGTAATCATCCTCAGTTGGACCTTGAATTCCCTGCTTGTCGCTTGCGTATTCGTAACGTAAGTAATTCGATAAGAAGAGAAGGTTACTTATTTCTCTACGCTTCATGGCACGATCTAGAGTAGAAAGAAATGAGACAATTCTGAATGTCATAGTAGTTAACCATTTATATGCGTGGCCGGCACACACATATAAAGGAAACTCTACCGGACACGGCTTCATAGACTCCCTAGGACACTTAAACCTAGTGCTCTGATACCAAGCTTTATCACACCCTGAACCTGGGCCTGGACGTAACACGGCACCCAGTGCCTGACTACATGTGACTGAGTGAACCAACTGGCTGGCTGAATCAACATGTGATATCATAACGTACTGAATGCGGAAGATAAACTAACACATATGAAAGTCTGAATGATATAAATGAAAGTGCGAAAACACTAATATAAGTCTAAAACATATCTGTAGCCAACCTTGCTTAACATGAAAAGTATGCGACTCTGTCTGTTTGTAAATACTGAAAGACTGTAAAGTAATGATAATACCCCGAAAAAACTAGGGCTCACCAAATAGTTGGTACGAGAATCGCAGCGCTCTGAATCGTCAACCTGTAAGTCATTACCAGCATCGTGAGATGCAGGCCCCAGATGAAAGGGGCATCAGTACATTTGATTTGCACTAGTATGTAAAGGAACTGAAAAAAGAACTGTAACTACTAAAACTGAAACTGAACTGATAACTGATAACTGATAACCGAATTGAACAAAGGAGTAAAGATATGAATACTCCCTGTTCTGAATGAGAAACTACCTGTTTATCTGAGTAAATAAGCTGCGGCCTTAGTCCCAATATATATGTATAGAAGCTGCGGCCTTGGGCCCAAGTATACTTATACATAACTGCGGCCTCGGGCCTAAAGATGCATAATGCATAAACTACGCCTCAGGCCCAAATACAGGTGACATTCAGAGATTTAAAGTCAGGAACTGAGAATCATACTGCAACACATGATGCTTAAATACTGAATCATACTAAGTTACACGATACTGGAATGCTGAATAGAACTAGACTAAGACATGTATTCATAATACACTGATTTGTCATAACTGAAGGTTCAACTATTTATAACATGCTGAGTAATCTAGACTGAGACTCATGGCATCAAACACAAGTCTATATTGATTACGCACTGAGCTCACAACGTTCGAATAAAAGTCATGAACGAATTATGAAACTAGAGAATAGAAGTTCTACAACTATTCAAGGAATTGATCTTAACTATATTTCTGAGGCAATTCGTCACGTTGTCTCCGCCTCTTCCTTCTCCATCTGATCCCCCAACTCCAATAAAGTCTCCGCCTCTTCCGGGAAAGTCTCTACCTCCACCACCACCTCCTCAATCTCCCCCACCTCTGGTAAAGTCTCCATCTCCACCACCTTCTCTCTCTCTCCCACCTCCAGTACAGTCTCCTCCACCACCACCTTCTCAATCTCCCCCACCTCCTGTAAAGTCTTCACCTCCTCCAGCAAAGTTTCCACCTCCACCACCAACTTCTCCATATCCTCCGCCTCCGGTAGAGTCTCTGCCTCTTCCATCAACATCTGTACCTCCACCACCTTCTCCATCTCCCTCGCCTCCAGTAAAGTCTCCGCCTCCTCCATCAAAGTCTCCACCTCCACTACCACTTTTCCATCTCCCCCACCTTCGGTAAAATCACCGCTTCCTCCATCAAAGTCTCCACCTCCACCACCACCTTCTCCATCTCTCCCATATATAGTAAAGTCTCCGCCTCCTCCATCAAAGTATCCTCCTTTACCTTCACCACCTTCTCCATCTCCCTCACCTCTAGTAAAGTCTTCTCCACCACCACCCTCTCCATCTCCCCCGCCTCCTTCATCAAAGTCTCCACCTCTACCACCACTTTCTTTATCTCTCCCTCCTTCGGTGAAGTCTCCGCCTCCTCCATCAAAGTCTCCGCCTCCACCGCTACCTTCTCCATCTCCCTGGGTAAAGTCTCCGCCTCCTTCATCAAAGTCTCCACCTCCCCCGCCACCTTCTTTATCTCCCCCACCTATGGTAAAGTCTCCACCTCCTCCATCAAAGTCTCCACCTCCCCCTTCTCCATCTCCCCCTTCTCCATCTCCCCCACCTCTAGTAAAGTCTTCTCCACCACCATCTTCTCCATCTCCCCCACCTATGGTAAAGTCTCCACCTCCACCACCACTGTCTCCATCTCCTCCACCCCCGAAAAAGTCTGTGGCTCCTCCATCAGAGTCTACACCTCCACCACTAAACTCTCCACCTCCTCCATCAAAGTCTCCACCACCACCTTCTCCGTCTCTCCCACTTCTGTTAAAGTCTCTACCTCCTCCATTTTGTCTCCACCTCCACCACCTTCTCCATCTCCCCTGCCTCTGGTAAACTCTCCACCTCCTCCATCAAAGTCTCCACCACTACCTTCTCCTTCTCTCCCACTTCTGTTAAAGTCTCTACCTCCTCCATTTTGTCTCCACCTCCACCACCACCTTCTCCATCTCCCCCATCTCTAGTAAAGTCTCTGCCTCCTCCAGCAAAGTCTCCACCCCTGCCACCACTTTCTCCATCCTCCCCGCCTCCGATAACGTCTCCTCCTCCTCCAACAAATTCTCCACCTCCACCACCACCTTCTCCATTTACCCCGCCTCCGGTAAAGTCTCCGCCACCTCCATCAAAATTTCCACCTCCACCACTTTCTCCATCTCCCCCACCTCTAATAAAGTCTCCACCTCTACCACCACCTTCTTCATCTTCCCCAACTCTGGTAAAGTCTCCGCCTCCTCCATCTTTAATCATTATTCCACCATTGCGAAAACAGCCTCCACTCCCAGTTCCGCCATTGCCACGTTCTCCATTTCCCTTTCGTCTAGCACTCTAGTACTACAACCCGCCTCCACTACCATTGAAATTTCATGGTTATCACTACGCCTCTTCTCTTCCTCTGTCATAACTAAAATAAGTTTCACTTCAATAATTGCATCATATTGCATCTTATTTCATTTGAAATATGTAATCAATTTGTGTTTCTCTTTTGAGAGATTTGCTTATTGATACTGAAATAATTTTTCTTTCCTAACTTTGTTTATTCTTAATAAAAAGGATCTGAAAGAAATCCTACTTTCGTTGTATTTGTGCTATTCATGTATATTTTTGTTCTCTATGTAAGAAATAAAGTTAAGTTGTTTATTTTGCAACCATTGTATTCTCTGCTTTCTATTTTATCTGACACCATAAGACTGGACACAAATTTTTAATGTCAATCTGAGTTGTACATTCATCGGTAGTAGGGTAACAAACTATCAACCTATAGTTGAAAATTTTGCTTGAAAGAAAAAAAATTATATTATAATTGAAATTCAAATATTTTTTGGATTTTTCATCCGAAGACTACCGTCAATCTATTGTTATACCATAGAAATATTTCCAGAAAAATGGAAAACTCTTTCTTAGATTGCCAAAAAATTGATTTACATGTACATTTCAAACAATGAAATTATTGTAACAAATTCTCTAAACCTTTTTATTATTATACAATAAAATTTTATTGGTATAAGGGATTCAATAACTCGCCATAGAGCAATTTATAATTTCTTCTTAATTAAAGTCAATCCCACGGGCTGTACTAACATGTGATCATGAGGGCTTTGTCATTAGGGAGAATGACGTCTATACATAATAAGAAACTTATTTACGAAACGTGAATATAGTTTTCAGTTTACAAAATCATATCAAGATTTTTTTTTTACAAATCATATACGAAATTTCTGCTCAAGGCTTGAAAAATTCGCTCAAGGCTTAAAAGTTTTGCTCAAAATTTTGTGCATGAAAACTGTATGAAATGTGTATATCTCGCTCAAGGCTTAAATATATCGCTCACATTATTTGTGTATGAAATGATATGAATAATGTATATCTCACTCAAGGTTTAGAATTTGGCTCACATTTTTCGTGCATGAAAACGGTATAAAACGTGTATATAGCTATATATATTTTGTGTAATGTTCATGTTAGGTTCTTGGAAATTTGATACAACTATAAAAACATTGTATACAACTTTCATAGAAATTTAATACAAATACAACATACAAAACGTAAAAATACAAATTTTCATACAAACTCAACCTTCAAGTATCATACAACTTTAATATAATTTTGAATCTCCTTCGAAACTTGGAAAAAAACCACGCTTCAAATCTCATTCGGGGGTTAGAATATCGTTCACAATGTCGTGTATAAAAATACGAAATATGTATATGACTATATAAATTTTGTATAAATTTTTTGTTAGGTTTTTTGAAAATTTAATACAACTAGTATAACAACATTGTATACAACTTTTATTTAATATTCATACAAATTTAACGCAACTACAAAAACTTAAAAAACATAAAATATAATTTTCATACAAACTCAAAAAATACAATTATCATACAACTTTAATACAATTTTGAATCTCGCTTCGAAATCAGGAAAAAACCACACTTCGGAAGATAATCTGACATCTTTTCATCTTCAAATCCCAGAAACTCAGATCTTTTGTGAGCCAAACTGTAACATTCGACCGCCAACGCCACAAGCTTGAGAAACCACATTAACTTCAGTTTCTTCCTCTACGAGGGAATCGGCAGGAAACCTAACAGATATAGCAATTAGGGCCTCAACGTCGACTTCTTTATCAAGATCTGCATCCATCTCCGCCAATTGTAATGCTTTGAGAGGTCGCCACCGGTGGCCAGTTCCGTGTCGGAATAGAATACGTGGTAGATGGTTTATGGTTAGGGCGGATAACACGGAGATTGGAGATGAGTTGCCGCCAATTCCAATTCATTTTGGTTCAAGAATTTCAATCATTATATCAAATCCAATTTCGACGTTCCTACTAAAATTCTAAGTATTTATCAAGTATGAATCTTTTTATGCCTCTTCTTAAGTTCTACCTATTGAAAAAATTCCCATGTATATTCAGTATTTATGGCCTTCCAATTCCCCATTTTTTATCCCTATTAGAGCTATGGCTCGAAAAGTTCGTAGCACTTTCCTTTTCATTGTCACTTCAATTTTCTTCTGCCCTACCCTCTATCACCTTTACCTTCAAGATTCCATCTCCGTCATCGAAGATGATGATCTCCGCCCTTCTTCCAGTGGTAGCCGCCCACTTTGAGAAGAAGTCGGATCTATGCCTACTTTGAGAAGAAGTCATACCACGTATCTGTGAAGGAAGGGAATTTTTCTAGATCTGTTATATTTTTTAAAATATCGTTATGTTTTGTAAATAAGGAAGAATATCTATATTTTTTAGTAATAAAGAGTTTTAAGTAGGTAGCCTATGCCATTTTTCCTTCTACTGTTAAGTAGTATTTTTTTTTTCATTAGCCTATGTCAAAAACACACTTCAAGTATCACATTTTTTTTAGTTTCCTACCTGAACTATCAGGCGTGACAGTTTCCTATCTATACTATCAACAACTAGTTTGCAAAACACAACTCAACTATCGGTTGTTCACTTTTTCTCCTTGAACTATCACCAACTAGTTTGCAAAATATACCTCATATATATACACACACATTTTTATGCATACGATATGTATATTATATGTATATTTGTATTTAACACTATATAAAACATATACATTCTAGCTATTATTTATTAGGGAAGTCCAGAAAAATATTTGTCCCGTAAAACTAGCATACATGTAAGTCAAAGGAAACGAAACGACATAAATGTTATAGGAATATTTGACTGTGCATTCTAAAATAAGTGATGACTAACAAATGTAAAATTTCACGTGATGATGCTTTTAATGGTGTGTCAACTTGCATAATGGTCCGGTGAACTATTATTAGCTAGAGTTAGCTATGAACTATTATTAGCTAGAGTTAGCTAATCTCAAACTAACAAGTAAAAGTAAACAGAAACCTAACTCTTTGGTGTTAATTTGGAAAAGTACCTTGTTTACCAATTATAGAAAAATAAAAAGTCGTAATTGAATATGCAGTTTTTTCCTTTGTATTCCTACGAGCACTGTCTTATTTTCTAGGAAATAACTTTAGGAATATATTTTCCGACTTTGGATGAAATATAGTTTTTTTTTTTATAATTCATACCAAGCGCTCAAATCACAAATTGTTGGGTAATGAATTTGCAGACGTTTCATTTGGGAAACATTAAATCAGAATTCCAATTTCATCGAGGCTCTAAAACAACATTAAATGACACTAGTTTACAAACACATTTAGTAAAAATTGTTAGTAAAACCGAAAAGAGTAGTTGTGGGTTGATCGCCAAATATTTTGACAATTATATTTAAGTGTTAACACAAACTTATTTAGGGTTGGCCGAAACAGACTTGAGCCACCCTAGGCCAATTTCTTGAGCCACCTATGAGCTAGATTTTTTTGAGTGTTTGGGTGGAAAGTGAATTTCTATTTTGTCTTAAAATAAGCTTTGGGACGCATCTAAGTAAGACTTATAAGTTGTTTCCAAATAGATAGATAGGCTACACGTAGGGGTGTTAACGGTTCGGCTCGACCGGTTATGTTATTAAATTTGTATCATATTAATTTTCTGTTATGTTAATTTGATAGTAGATGTTATCGGATAAGGAGAGGAGGAGGAAGTACCATAAAGGTTTCAGTTTTGATTATACATATTTACCTTGGTAATAATGTTCATTAGTTACCAAAAAAAGAATTGTATACTTAAAATTAGACTTTTCGAAACCGTCCAAATCATTACGATTTCTTTTTTGTATCGGTATGCTTTGGTATTTTTTGTTGTTATGTAAGAGTCGCTAATAGAAGTTAGAGCACGATAACATGCATACTTAATTAAATAAGACTTTGACAAAACTTTGTGGACATTTTTAATTTTTAAAAATTAATGGATCAAAGTACTATGAAAGATGATTAGAATAGAGAGTATAAATCATACGAGTGGAAAAATATTAATAAGTTGGGACTTAAGAATAGAGTATATCAAAAGAAATCTAAATAATAAGAAAGAAAAGATATTTGATAACTTGTGATTTGTTACTTAAGATGACTAAAATATCTTGTAATTTGCACCCCAAGATGCTGGAACAATCTAGTTTCAATAGAAATAGCACAATAAGCATGCGAATGGATACCTTGGGTACTAATTACCCTTTGACTGGTAGGTGTTTCTATTATTCCAAGGCCGAAGGAAATACATACGATAGTGCTCATTTTTTTGCACGGATTGCCTTTCAAAGGCGCTGGTCTGTAACTTTTGCTCTTCGATTAAAAGTGGCAGAAAATATCCCGAGATTTTATGTTCGAACATCCGCTCAGTAAAAAAAAAAAAAAAATCGCAAGACAAGACTTCACAAAAACAATTTCGCAAGGCAAGACTTAAGGCAAAAGTTTGCCTTGCGAAATTTTGCAAGACATAATTTTTTTTTTACTCTGCTGAATTTCTACAAAAGTTAGGCATTAAGGCCTAAGTTTTACCCAAATAAGCCTAATTATGCTATGAAATTCTGCCTTTTGATTTTTTTTTTTTTTTGATTGAGTTAGGGTTTGAACCCAAAACCTCGGGGTATTTTAGGCGAAGGGCAAAAATTAAAGACCACCCCCGAATAAGGGCAATCGTTCAAATTGCCCAACAATGTTTTGTTATTTTAAGACTTACTATTTCATATAAAATAATTCGGTATGGTCCGATAATTATTTTTTTTTATATAAAATTAAGAATATATCCTAATTATACGGTATAGTTATAGATTTACATAAAACTTACGATTTTATTTTTAAAAATCTCATAATCGATTTGATACAGTTCGATTCAATCGATTTGGCCGGTTCTTAAAGATCCATTGACACACACCTACACATGACTTGGAAGGGAGATTTGGCCGAAGTTTACATATAGCCAATTTTATGACCATTATTTAGGGCATAGTCGAAATTAATTTTATTTTATAAGTTTAATTACATTAAAATTGATTTCAAATCTACAGGATTTAAGTTGAAGAAATCTAGTTAGAAGCATCAGATGTACGGGCCTAAAGTTAGGCTTGCCAAAGCCAAACTTGAAACAATTTGCAATCAAGTAAACTTCAAATAATTTGAAATCAAGCAAACTTCAAATAATTTCAAATCAAGCAAATTTCAGATATTTTTGTCTGAAGTTGTATATGATAGTTCAGAATCTCAAACATTTTTTTCGGAAATTTGACAACTATTATTGTCTGAATTTTGAACTGGCAGTCCAAATATATATATTCAGAGTGCATATTCATATACTCCCTTTGTTCCAATTTCTTTGTCTTTTTCTCATTTTTAGTCTGTTTAAAAAAGAATGTCTCTTTCTTAATTTGATTACTCTTTAATTTTAACATCTCACATGACATGTTTAAGAACACGAGATTATAGAGCATTTTTGTACATATACATATTTTTAATTTAAGACCATCTAATTCAAAAATCTTCTTTACTTTTTCAAACTCCGTGTCAAGTCAAATTAAGATAAGTAAATTGAAACGAGGGGATCCTCTCCGTAGAATGTCCCAAGCGAACTCTTTGTAACAGATAATGGCATGGTTTTGGATTTCTATGGTTCCAATGTTTACACGAATTTTATGCCCCTCTTCACAGGTATGGTCACTTACTGTTTTATTGGGGCAAATGTATGGCAACACCTCAGTCCTTTCTATAGTATCCCATACAGGGTGTCCGATATTTTGCATTTGATGTGTTAAGACGATATTTGAAAGAAAGTGGGCACTTAATTAATGTTAAATGAACTTTTACATTTCTTTTTAATTTGCATAGGTGCGTTATTGTTGTTTCTTGTACAAAATTCAAATGTCGTTGGCATTTCAAGTTGCGAAAAATCTTTAACTAATTCTATAAGAGATCAGAGTTATTGAAGAGGAGAAGGATCTTTTGTCTAGAGTTTGTCGATACTGATTAAAAATTAAATAATTTTTAAAAATTAATATAACTTAAATAGCATGGTGGAAATTAACTACTTGATACAATTCGTATGAGTGCAAATGCCACAGAAAGAAATCTGAGTGAAAAATTGGATTCACGAAGTTAAATGGATCATTAAGAGAAACATCTGTTAATGCCATGGTGCTTTGTTAAGAAACAAATCACGCTAGTATTATTATTGTCTTTGTTGTCAATTGATACAATAGCAAAGGTTAAACTTTAACTAGAGGAATGAAACACAAAAATGATGAAGAAACATGCTAAATTTTATTGTGTGGATAAATGAAACTTTATATAAGTCATGAATTGGCATAGTTTGCTATCTTCATTTTACATATCTTATTAAATTGTTCAAACATCACGATAAATTGGTTTGACATGGTACTATCCTTAATTTTATTTATCTTATTACATTATTCCTATTAAATTATTCACAATTATGACGGATTTTTATGACTTGGTACTATCTTCATTCTACTTATCATATTAAATTGTTCGCTTGTCATGACATATTGGTACAAATTGGTGATATATATCTTCATTCTACCTATTTTACTAAATTGTTCACAAGTCATGATGGATTGCTACACATGGTATTTGGTACTATCTTCATTCAACTTATCTTGTTAAATATTTTATAAGTCATTACATGTTTGTATGACTTGGTGCTTTTTTATTGTACCTATCTTGTGTTAGTAATCTTTGTTCAAAATAGTAAACTAGAATATGCGTAATAAACTGGAAAACAATAACACGAGAAAAATAGAAACTTTAACTAAATAGTCGAGTCCAAAGAATTCATTGTTTGTCCTTAAGGAATTTAATCCGCTCATTGTATCCGAGGTGTTAGATTATTTCCTCCCAAGGATAGAATGGTACATGCTCTTTGGTCTCGACTAAATCATAGTACATGCTCTTGATCTTGACTAAGTAATGGTCTCCCACGAACAAAACCCATAGTTTAGTAGGAATCTATCTCGTAATATAGTCTTTATTTTTATTTTTTATTATTATTATTTTTTTTTTGAAAAGATCATTTAGCCAGTTTGCTCTTCCAAATGAACCATACCTGTGTTTTTAAATTTTTTGAGCCACTTTATTTTACACGTCCTTATAAGCAATTGTTTGCGTCTATTGCTATATAAAGAGCTAATTCCTTCACCATTGTTGCAAAAAGCACAAACTAGTTTAGTTCCAAATATGGGAACACCACCAAAGTTGGGGCAATGGGCCCTTATTGCTTATGCTTTTGCCATTTGCTTGATAGCCACTTGTGTAGCAGCTGATTATAAGCCTGACATTTATGATTCATCATCTTTGTCATCCCTTTATAAGTCACGACCGCCACCGCCACCTTCTCCCCGACGTCCTTCCTATTATAAATCACCACCGCCACCTTCTCCCCGACGTACTTCCTATTATAAATCACCACCGCCACCTTCTCCCCGACGTCCTTACTATTATAAATCACCACCGCCACCTTCTCCCCGACGTCCTTACTATTATAAATCACCACCGCCACCTTCTCCCAGACGTCCTTACTATTATAAATCACCACCGCCACCTTCTCCCCGACGTCCTTACTATTATAAATCACCACCGCCACCTTCTCCCCGACGTCCTTACTATTATAAATCACCGCCACCACCTTCTCCCCGACGTCCTTACTATTATAAATCACCGCCGCCACCTTCTCCCCGACGTCCTTACTATTATAAATCACCGCCACCACCTTCTCCCCGACGTCCTTACTATTATAAATCACCGCCACCACCTTCTCCCCAACGTCCTTACTATTACAAATCACCACCGCCTCCACCATCATCACTACCTCCACATTCTTACAAATCCCCACCAGAACTTTCTCCATCTCCACCACCAACTTATTACTATACATCACCACCACCACCAATCCTTTCTCATCCTCCACCTTATTATAAGTCACCAGTACTTCCATCTCCATCTTTATCGCCACTTGCATCTCCATCTCCATTGTCATCACCATCGACTACACCTATTGCTGAACCATTTCCATCTCCATCACCACCACCACCATCCACTACACCTATCGCTGAACCATTTCCATCTCCATCACCTATCACTGAACCATTTCCATCTCCATCGCTGCAACCACCATCGGCTACACCTAACGCTGAACCATCTCTATCTCCATCACCACCTCCATCTTCATCTCCATTGCCACTACCATCGACTACACCTATCGCTGAACCATTTCCATCTCCATCACCACCACCACCATTGGCTACACCTATTGCTGAACCATTTCCTTCTCCATCGCCGCCACCACCATCAATTACACCTATTGCTGAACCATTTCTAGCTCCATCATTGCCGCCATCATCTCCCCCACCTCCACCATCGGTAAAGTCTCCGCCTCCTCCATCTCTAATCCGTATTCCACCACTTCCAGGTGTTCCATTACCTCCAGTATTGCAGGTTCCCCCACTCCCACGTGTGCCATTACCTCCAGTACTCCAGGTTCCACCATCAAATTCCCCACTTCTACCACCTTCTCCATCTCCCCCACCTCCACCATCAGTAAAGTCTGCGCCTCCTCCATCTCTAATCCGTATTCCACCACTTCCAGGTGTTCCATTACCTCCAGTATTGCAGGTTCCCCCACTCCCACGTGTGCCATTACCTCCTGTACTCCAAGTTCCGCCATCAAATTCCCCACCTCCACCACCTTCTCCATCTCCCCCACCTCCACCATCGGTAAAGTCTCCGCCTCCTCCATCAAACTCTCCACCTCCTCCATCTCTAATCCGCATTCCACCACTTCCACGTGTGCCATTACCTCCAGTAATGCAGGTTCCGCCACTCCCACGTCTGCCACGACCTCTAATATTTTAGGTTCCACCATTCCCAAGTATACCGTTTCCCTTTCATTGATCCCCCTAGTACTACAACTCACCTCCATTAATCTCATGGTTATCACTACACATCTTCTCCTCCTCCTTCACGGCTGAAATAAGTTTCATTTACAATAATTGCATGATATTGCATCTTATCTTATTGGAAATGTGTAATCAATAGTGTTACTCTTTGGAAGAGATTTGGTTACTGGTATTGTAATGATTTTTCTTTCCTAACTTGGTGTATTCTAAAATAAAAGGATCTGAAAGAAATCCTGCGTCGGCGTTGTATTTTGTGCTATTAATCTAAATATATTTTGCTTTTCGCAAATAAATAACGTTGTTGTTTATTTTTAAATCATAGTTTTCTCGATCCGTATTCTATTTGCACCACATCCCTTCAATTGTTCCAAAGTGTAGTTGTAGAGAATTCCTGTCTTACCTGATACTATATGGCTAGCTACAATATTTTTTGTTAATCTGGATTAGGGGTGGCCATGGTATGGTAGATACCGATTACCATGCCGAAATCGAAGTTTTTTATACCGCAATTTCGGTATTGGTATGCATTTTTAAAAAGCTTGGTATTCGGTACGGTATTCGGTATTCATAAAGAAAATACCAAAATACCGAATACCATACCGAAGTATATAATCACATATACAATTCATATATCTTAGAATTATAATACTAACATATATATAAACTAGTATTATTAGAAAACTAATTGTGAACGTTGGAATTTTGATTACTCTATCTTGATTTAAATGTCTTTTTTGTGTAATCAATTAACGAAGGGGATTGCTTGTACTTTCTTTTGAATATTTTTACATGTGTAAGGTGTTTAGTACTTAATAATTGAGACGTTTCTTAAGTAGCAGAAGTCATAATTCTCCACGATATGAGTATATGTAAGTCGAAATCGGACAAACTATGGTATCGATTTACCGTACCGTGAAATACCAAAATCGAAATTTAAAATACTGAACCATACCGAATTAATTTGGTACGTTAATGGTATAGTACTTTTAGAAACCGAAATTTCAAATACCGTACTTTCATTTTGATATTGTACCATATATATATATTTTTTACCACTAATCTTAGTTGTACATTCAATTAAAATGAAATATTACAGTAAGGTAATAAATATCAACCTATAGTTTGACAGAAAAAAAAAAAAATTATGTCATTATTGAAATTCAAATATTTTCTAAATATTGTATCCGAGATTACCCTCAATCTATTGTTATATACCAGTAATATTTCAGTAAAATGGAAAATTCTTCTTAAATCGCCAAAAATTAATTTACATGTACATATAAACTATGAGACTACTATAACAAATTCTATAAACCTTTTGAACGTTATATAATAAAATGTTACTGGTAAAAGGGGTTGAATAATTAAGATCAACATAGGGCAATTACTCACTACAAGAAAGTACAGAAATGACAACAACTCTTTGGCAACAAAAATAACATTGTTGGCAAAATTCCATATTTGGCTACAACTTAATTTTATTGTTGGCATATATGAAGAAACTTTTAAAAATAATTTTTTTTTTGTTGCCAGACAATTTAATTTTTGTTGCCATATATTGACTATTGTTGCAAAAAGTACTTTTGGCAACAACAAAAAAGTTGTTGCACGTCGCTGCAATAACAGCCGATGAGGAAAAGTTTATGCAACAATAAAAAATGTTGTTGCCAAAAATATTTTTTGCAATAATAGTCAATATTATGGCAACAAAATTTTTTGTTGGCAAATGTCTTCTTTCTTGTAGTGACTGATTGCTTTTTAGTTAAAGTGAATCCCCATGCTGTACTAACCTTTGGTCCCGAGGGCTTTGTCATTGCTCCCTACCTCGATATTATCATCTAAAATAAAAATTTACATAAGAGGAGGGCATCTGCTAGAGGTGATTGACTGATTGTATAACTGATTGTATAGAATTGTGAGTAGGATTTCTACAAACCTAACAACTAAGATAGGACGACTCTTCCTATATACATTTTATCATATCCAAAATAAAGAAGGGAGACCCTCCTGTTACACCAATTATAAAGGAAGTAAGGTACATCAAAAGAGTAAAATAAAGAATTTCCTAAACAGCTAAAATTAACATGCATGTAATTCTTCAAATAAGCTTTCACTTACTCTGCAAAGGTTCTCTTCAAGAAGCCGTCATGATCTGTCCACAAAAAAGAATTTAAAACCTGCATTTTTTTAATGTAATTTCTACTTTTCTCTTTAACTGCAAGAACATTAGTTGTTGTGGCCTTTGGTTCACAGTATTGTTCTTAAGAAGTTCAGCACACTTGGAGAGAATAAATAAATCCACCCAAACCTGTAAAACTTCCTTTCAGTTGTTGTGGTGAATAGGCATCCCCTATTTTTCCATTGTGTGTGCTTCCAAAGAAATTAAAATATCTTATTTATTTTGTCTTCTTTCATTCTTAACAAATGCATGGAGTTAGAGATAATTTCCCTTCCTTCTTCTTCTTCTTCTTCTCATCTAGGAAGTACAGCACATTACGTAGTAAGTATGTCCAAACTTCCATAGCATCTGCCAAATTATTTTCCTTGCTAAGATAATTTTGCACTTTAATCTTTTCAATCTCCTCTAAGACGTTATGTCATATAATAGCTCCTATGGCACTAATGTAGTGTCACGGCCCAAAATAGATAGTCGTGATGACGTCTAATTCCCAACCAATAGGCAAGCCAACAACCCATACCATTACAATTCAATTAAATAAATTTAGCGGAAAGTAAAGAGATTACCGAAATATCCAATACTAAGTCTTTATAATAAGAAATGTGGAAAACAACAAAACCTCCCAAGATTAGTGTCATAAGTACAAGAGCTACTACAATACGATACAAGTCTGAAACATAAATACACTGTTGAAAATATGAAAATACACTGTTTGAACACTAGAAGACGGAATAATAAAAGGGATTGAGAGAGACGGGTGCTGCGGGACAGCCAAACAACTCACCACAAACTCCAATCAACACTACTCGGACTCACTGCGTTCCACGGAGCCTGCTAGTATTGAATCTGCAACACAAAAGAGTGCAGCAAGTGCAGTATGAGTACGAAACCACGTGTACCTAGCATGTATCATATACTGATAACGAAGAAGTAGTGACAACATTTGTAAGAAACAATCTTTTACTTTACAGGTCTACATTATAACCAGCGGTCAAATTCTCGCAGAATAGAGCATAATCAAGTCTAGTAAAGCCATGTAATTAAACAAGCACATAATCAAATAGAATGAAGAATGCAATGCAAACAATGAAATACCTCAAAATCAAATCCCCTCCAAACCTGTATATACACACAACTCCAAGGTAATTTTTGGGAGCTCGTGACAAATGGGGGACTCGCGAGGTCTACATACTGGCGGAGCCATTGCCCTTCGGCTTACACACATTTTTCGGAACCATTTCCCTTTGGCATATCACAATTTTGCCGGAATCTTTTCCTTAGGCACTTCACTCCAAACAAATCAATCTAAGCACACATCAAGTCAATTCACGTGATCCATCATCAAATATAAGTATGAATGATCAAACAATATAGGAATATTAGATGCATTTAAAATAGAATCATGAATCGTACATGTATACATCTCTGACTCGATCAACACAAATATATTGGTCTAATGGAGTGATATCCCCGAATGATGCATTTTTATAATTGTGTCATTAAAAAACCGACTGAAAAATCGATCAAGCTCGGTTGAGTTTTTTCTTCGTTGTGTGGCAGAGAAATGATGAATTTTCTATTTAAAAAATGGACCGAATCGATCGATTTTTCTGTCGGTTTTTAGACCGACCGGTTGTTTTCTGACAATCCTTTTTCAGTAGGCTATTCTATAAAACTGACAGAAGTCTATTTTTTGTTGGCTTTGGGCATTTTTCAGTAGTGGTATGCATTTCTAAAGTAGATAAGTATCATTTAAGGTCCTAACACATTTATATGCGTAAAAGTAGGCATGCTCAGCTCTAATCGGTTGCTAGTGAAACATTGTACCCGCAAGCGCAGGGATCGATAAGTAATATAGATTTGAAGTAGAGTATCACTCCCAACGAGGATTTAGTGTTAACTTTTCTAACTAGATTAAACAGTAAAGAATCAATGGTTCGTAGATTGAAGACAGTAAGTAAACAATTGCAAGTAATAGTGTTTAGAATTCAGAAGAGAGAAATATCCTAGAGTTACGAGGGAATTTATCCATTCAATGTTGTGTATCCACTTGTGTTAGTCCGTCGAAAATCTAGTTTACTAGCCACTGGGTTGATTTTGACAAAAAAAAAGATAAGAAAATGATTCCATGTGATCTGATTCATTATTTAGGAGCATTATCAAAGTGTTTCTTGGGTGAAATTATCTTGATGTTGGTCTATCTCTAGCCTAGATCAACCTAAGTTAAAAAGAAGGGGAAAAATTAAAGATTGTTCCATACGTCCCAAATAGTACTAGTTCATTACAACAACCCAGTGAAATAGTACTAGTTCATTATACATGGAAAATATCAAGGACTCGAAGACACTCACCCGGTTACAGGCCTCTCTATCGCTCTGCTTATGAAATCAAATATGAAACCTCATACACCTTAAAGTTCATATGACAAAAAGAGATTTTTTTAGGTCCTTATACTCATTATACCTAGCATTGAATAGACTAGGTATTCACCTTATCAAGATCTCAAACCAATGATGGGGTCTGTTGGGCACCTCCTAAATGTAACGACCCGTAAGGTCGTTTTGGCTATCTTGATTGTTTTAGTCACATTTAACCCTTCCCCAAGCTTCTTCATGATCTATTTGACTTGCGGGGATGGGTGGCGCGATTCCTGAGGCAATCGGGTGTGACTTGAGTGAGAAAATGGAGTTTTTAAAATTCTTAAGTGTTTGAGTTGACCAAAGTCAACACCGGGGAGTAAATGGGCCTTTTTGGAAATTTTGTCGATTCCATTAGGTCCGAACGTCTATTATGACTTGGTTGAGTGGTTGGTTCGGTTACCGAGGGTCTCAGGGGTATTTTGGTCATTTGGTTGGAAAGTTAATTTTAAGGCGTTTGAAATTGACCGGGTCAAGATGACCTCTTTTGGAAATTTTGAGTGCGCGAGTGAGTTCGTAGCGTGCTTTTTAGTTAGGGGGCATATTTGGTTTGTATCTGGGAGGTTCCGGATGAGTCTCAGGATTTTGGGTCGAAGGAGTCAAAACCAAATTTTTGCTGGTTTTTAGTGATTTGGTTTCCTTCTTGCGAAGAAGGTCTCGCGTTCGCGAGAGATGGGGACCAGCTGGGTCGTGTTCGCATGCAAGGGCTCGCTTTCGCACAGAGTAATAGGGGTTTAGGCCGGGTCAGCTTGTCGCGTTCGCGTAGGCCTGGGCCGGGTCATGGGTCGTGATCGCGAGACAGGCTCGCGTTCACGAAGAACGTTTAATGCCTGAGCATATTATTAAACCCCGAAATCGTGATTTAACCCCTCATTAACTAAAGTATCATTTGGGAGCTCAGTTAGAGAGGAATTTGGGAGATTTTGCAAGATTCATCTATTGGATAGATTCTAACTTTTTTTTTTTAATTATTATTTCACTTATTAATAGAGATTCCTTGGTAGAAATCATGATTTAAGAGTAGGGAATTGAGGGTTTTTGAACTTTAGACTTGAAATGAGAGATTCTTCCATTAAGCATGAAATTGTGGATGGATTTGATTGGTTTTTGGTATATAGACTCTATAAGTCATGGGTAAACTAATTTTGGACTGAATATCCTATTTTGCCCTTTGTGCCTCAGAATCCTATTTTGGGTGACTTTTTGGGTTCGGATATAATATGCTAATATGAGTATCTTTAGATTCGTATGACTCCCTAGAATAATAAGAAGCCCTATGAACATTTAAAGTCAGGTCAAGGGAGAGTAAAGAAGGACACATCATATTTTTTATCCTTTATCCGATAAGGAATCAGACTAATTTGAAGAATGAAGGAGGAGCTGAGGAGAATAAACCATGTAATCATCACAATGTGGGAAGAGAAGAAGGAATCTACACCAAAACATACAAGAAGTAAGCCTACACAGACTTATGGTAAGCAAAAATTCCCAGAGAAACTAGATGAAGGAACTAATTCTCTAAAAGAATATGTAAAAGTGTAGAAGACAGGACAACATATCACGGAAGCACCAGCAAGGAAACTATCATCTCAGCCAAACAAGGAATTAATTATTGGGGTAAAATCCAAATCAGAATAAAAGGGGGTTGAAGAAGCAGGGGCAAAGCAGACCTACTATTGAAGGAATAAGCAGCTGAAAGAGCAAAATTAGAAGATGAACTGTGCACATCAGACTTCTCATCAAATTGTCTATGAGAAGGGAGTGTTTGAGACAGATTTAAGTGAAACAATGTCCAACTCAGTCTTATACCTTTGCTAGTATGCACTCATGGCATGACCAATTGAGCACAAACAACACATACAATAAGGAAAATAGTCAAAGAACCTAGTTCTTATGACTATCATATATGCACCCCCTTTCCAATTGAAATTATAGTTGGATAAATATGTCTATACTGTTAACCCACCTAAGTCAGTTATATAAATCCTTTCATGAAACACACACACACACACACACACACACACACACACATATATATATATATATACACACACACACAAGCAGTAACCTAAGGGGAATGATACAGTGAGAGTTTGAAAAAGGATGAGGGAGATGATAAAGATGGAGAAAAATTAGAAGAGTTAGCGCCAAGGGGTTAAAGGGATTAACAAAAGGGAAGTTCTTAATCAAGGATGTGATGAAACAAGATTAACTCCAAATAAAATCAGTAGGTATGAAGAAAGAAGCAGATGATGATGGTTAAGAGGGGGAAACACATAATCTTGAAGGTTGAGAGTATAGAAAGGGAGATATATGTAATCACGATAAAACAAATTATAGGGACTTACCTAAAGAAATTGAGCCTGAATTGAAAACCTAGTCCCTATACCCTCACAGTCAATACCAAGCCTAAATCCTACCAAATACCAATTTGATTTCCATGTCTTTCCTAGAAGTTTTACATTGATATGTAGCAATCCCATGTTTTGGGCCTTATGAATTATGTGGTGTATGCAACTATTCCTCCTAAGGTTTTTACAAGATTATGTTGTTAGAGCTGCTGTACCACTACTAAAAAAATGCTGAAAACCGACCAAAAAAGTTTGATTTTTCCGACCTCATGAGGTCGGTTTCTGAAAAAAGGCAACCTCAAAACCGACCACAAAAGTAGGTTGGGTATAGGCAAGTCGCAAATATTTAGCGACTTTATGAGGTTAGTAGTAACCGACCTCATGTGGTAGGTACACGTTTCGTCCAAAAAAAAAAAAAAAAAAATTAATGTACCGACCTCATGCGGTCGGTATATTAAATTATTAGTTTTTTAGCAAAAGTATTAATGACCACGTGAGGTCAGTAAATTATATTAATTTTCATTTATATTTAGAAGCTACCGACCTCATGTGGTCGGTATGTTGAAATTTTGTTTATTTATTTTTTGTGTTACCGACCACACGTCCAAAATACTTTTTATTTTTTAATTTTACCGACCACACGTAGGGGGAAAATTAGTTTAATAGATATTTTTTCTTAAGTAAACCGACCATATGAGGTCGGTAACTATAAATTTGTGAATAATGATAGTCAAGAAGCAACCTCATGAGGTCGATTTCTGCAAAATGTAATTTATTTATCGACCTCATGTGGTTGGTTTCTTTAAAATCTGGGAAATGATATGAACAGAAGCGACCTCATGAGGTCAGTTTCTTTAAAATCTGGAAAATTAAATTAAGAATACCGACCGCATGAGGTCGGTTTTTTACGAGAAAAATTGCGCTTTTTTGCTTTTGCGGTACCGCCCACCTACCAAAAATCATAAACAATTCTATATTTTTCCAAAACCAGCTCAAAGAGCTGCCAACAATCAAACAAGAACATATAATAACATGCTACAACCCGCGCTACATAAAATTCAACTCGAAACTACTTCAAAGTTGAATCAAAACGTAATCCAAACATTCACAAAGGACGTTAAACTACTTCAACCTTTACAAACATCCAAAAAACATTAAACTTGTCTACATTAAGTTCTACAATATCAAACTACTTCAACATTCACAAACATCCACCAAACACTTTCACATTTTTACACATCCACCAAAAAATTCATAAGTTAGTAAAATACTTAAAATTCAACCATGTCATTGCGTGTTACCTTTCGATGTCGTGACCTAGATTGAGAATGGGGAGGTTAATCCCTGGCCTCTAGGCCTTTAGCTAGCTAGATAGCTCAATGATCTTTTGCTCCATGGCCATAACACTCGCTCTATCTAACGATCCGGCATCATTGGAAGAACCTATGCCTTACAGCGGCGATTAGAATTGACGAAATGCTCGATTTGACATTCCATAAGTTGTGTGCCAAACCTAGTGGGGCCACCAACAGTCCCAATCCACAATTCATCCTTTTGTTGATCTGTAGGCTCTGTTTTCATTATAACCGTGGTGATTGCAGAAATAAAATCCCAAAGAACAAGGAAAATCAACTGTTATTGTTGAAATTGATTCTAAAATTAAAAGAACAACGAAAATCAACTGTTAATGTTGCCAAGGAAAGTCAACTGAATTTAAAAGAACAAGGAAACATAAAGACAAAATAGTAATAATAGAGGCTTTGCCAACGACAAACCTATCCACATAATCTTAATATCTAAAAAGGATATATAGTCTAGACATCATTCCCTAGTTTGCAGATATATAATCTTGTGACAGCAAGAACTTCAAGTTTTGTTAGTTTCTAAAACCTTAAGGTATTAAAGCAAGGAGCCAAAGAACCAAAAAAATCCAAAGAGATTAGCCTCGTTAATTGATCAAATTAGAGAAGCTGAACAAGCTTTAAAATTAAAGGGTCTTTTCTTGAAGACAAACATAAAGGATTCCATCCACAAAAGATATCCTTTTTAGCCTTCTTAAGTAGCTTTTCTTTCATTATTCACTCTTTCAAAAATGTCAAACCTCGCTTCTGGGAAACTACGTAACCTTCAACTTTCTGACCACCTTACACTTTAGTTTTTTATAGTGTTTAAAACTAATCCTGTTAATCATCAAAACCTGAAGCTTATACTTTCTTCTGGAAATTAAACATATATTTCAAAAAGATTCAGAGGTGTATTATTAACACATATATATATATATATATATATATATATATATATATATATATATATATATATAGAGAGAGAGAGAGAGAGAGAGAGAGAGAGAGAGAGAGAGGAAGCTACTTATTGATATCATAAGAAAATACAGAGGGAAGGGATCATAAGCATCTATCCTGAATGTGCTACAGTGATTAATTTTCCCTTTCAATGTGATTATTTTCTACTACTTTTTCGTCACAATTTGATATGTCCATCTATTTTCTGAACTATAAGAATAGCATAGACATCTTTGCTAGGCTACACAATAATCCATACCTAAAATTAAATATATATTATGAGCTAAATCCAAACTTTTTCTCTTTTTTTTCTTTTTTCTTGTTTGACTCAAATTCCAAACACCATATGCCGAACCCCCCCCCCCCCCCCCAAAAAAAAAAAAAAAAGGATATAAAAGTTTCAGTTGTTAGGTACCATGCTGTTTTAGGGAGGTATAGTTGATCTCCTTTTTCTCAGTTGTATCATTCACAACAATAAAAGTGTAAAAGTAAGCCAAAACCTGCAAATGATTTTGAACAAGTAGAAATTATTTAAAGCAAATACATCTATAGTAGCTTTGTCAACGGGTACCAAAGAAGTTCTTGAACATTAGACACTGGTCTACAGTTCAAGCTCAGTTGAGAAACAAAACATTTGAGCAAAATCAAAGAAACCCAAATCAGTGGAATCAATACATTAAAGTAAAAGCAGCTAGTATTAGCTAATAGTGTGCCTAGACAGATATGTGAATCTGATTGAAAGCAGGAAAAACTTGGAAACTCCATTGAAAGATATCATATTTTAGGATATGTGAATCTGACTGAGAGCACCAAAATTCACTTGATATATTACTATCCAGAGGATAAAATCCTGGCTTGATAAAACCACATGAAACGTAGAAGCTTCTGTTTTAGAAAAAACATTAAATTAAACTTACGTAGGACTGCCTGGCCCGTTCCTCAACCCATTCATTTGGTTCTTCACTATTTTTCTTCTTCTTCACGTGAGTGATTCTGAATGCCTCATTTTGAGGCAATATTCTCTTTTCTTTGAGTTCCTGCAAAAAGAATAATTGAGTAATTAATAAAGAAAATGAAATAAATTGATTATCCTACAATAGCACTTAAGGAAAAATACCGGCTCCTTCCTCATGGCCGCTTGGCTCTTAGCCCTACTAGTGTGTAGAGAGCCACCCTTCGTAGAACTTCTGGCCTTCTACCCTATTTCACTTTTTTTTCTTAAATTCATCCGATGCCCAGTATTCCAATAGCTTGTTATAGGCCTCAAGACGGATCCAATCAGGCTTTGCTTGCTCTTCACGAACCCTTCCTAATGCACCCTTTAGCAGTTTCTCGGCTTTCTTCTCGAAGTTTTGGGCGACATGAGCTTCGTGTTCCGGGAGCCAGAAACACTTTCTCTGCAATGAATACTAATGAGTTTATTAATAAGGAATCAATCTATATTAGTAAATTATTTGAATAAAAAGAATAAATTCATATACCTTAAAGGTTAAATAGATCTGTCTCTTGAGGTCTGGTGACATCTTACCCCAAGTCGGCGAGTCTATGAAACAGCCTTGTATCTTTTGAGAAAGAATTCTTAAAGCTTTGTCTGGTAAAAAACTAAAAAAAAAAAAAAAAAAAAAAAAAAAAACAGTCGGGCTCAGAGCTTCTACCTCCAAGGTGAAGACCGTCTACCCCGCGCGCGCGCGCGCGCGATGATGATGTGCGCGCGCGGCGCGGGAGTAGTTGTCGAGTACCGCCAGAGGCCGCTCGGCGAGATTCGGGAGGCAATCGACCGAATCCCTACGGGGGTATCATAACCCGGTGTTCTCGTCATCGTAGGGGTCGGGAGGAGAGAGAGAGAGAGAGAGAGAGAGTGGAGGAACGTAGGGGTCCACAGAATTGTACGGAGATGGTTGAATATAGCCCATGCCGATCATCATAGAATCATAAGGTAATGAAACGCCCCGTGGTGGATAAGGTAATGAAGCGCCCCGTGGTGGATATGGCGACGAGCTTCTATCACTAGTCACTGCGGGACCTGGCTCTTTCCGCAAAGCCCTACCACTCTTTTTTGCTTTCTTTGGGGCATTGGCAATACCCTTACCCCTTTTATCACCTGTCATCTACACATAAAAAAAAAAAAAAAATTTAACTCTTTTAGTAGGTACAAAGAGAGATAGGCTTAAATTAGAACACATCAGTCCTATTACCATGTTATAAAGGAAATATATAATGTTATGTTCTCTTAGGAGAGTCCTGAAAGTAGCAGCACTAACTCCATCAGTGCATAATGTAGAATGTAGGGATCAAATGATATGTCATGTTAAAGGGGATAAGCCTTGCAATAAAGATAAATAGGTAATTATGAATGGAGCATCAAATGCTTCTACCATCTATTTTAGGTTATCAACTGCTCGAAGAAAAATAAACCCATGTATTAATTAAGAAAGGAAAGCAACCATGCAAACTAGATTGTCCACATCTCAATGTCCCACAGCTATCTTAGAAGAAGGAGTTCTCTTTGAGCAATCAGACAATAAGCAAAATAATCCCATGTATTAATTAAGAAAGGAAAGCAAACATGCAAACTAGATTGTCCACATCTCAATGTCACATTGGATATTATTACAATTTATAGTCCGATGCTTGTTCAAAGAGAACTCCTTCTTCTAAGATAGCTGTGAGACATTGCTGATAGTGTAGCAGCGAGCATATGAAATGAGTCATCAAGTTCATAAGCTATAGTTCACCCCAACTATTTTGAGATTAACAATTGGTTGAGCTATAAGTTCATCAAATGAATATTTTTCTTATAAAGTTCCCTGGTTGAACATGAACAAAATTTCCTCAGCTATTCATACTTAAAACCTAACAAATTTTTATTACTCATATGAACCTAGGAAATTGCAACTACAACATAGCTTAAATGCAGCTCCCTCCCTCTAGAAACAGTTTTCTACCATCCATTCAAAGAACCAAATTGCATACAGTTTATATGCTCCACATCTATCAAAAGCCAAAAATACCCAAATCAACTTCTCTTACTTCTACTCTAGCAAGATCGCGTATCAGACTCATTAAAAGAGTGACAAAATAAACCCATTCAGATAAACTATGCATTTTTCAGCATAGATAAGCTGGGATCTTATGCAGATAAACAACTTAGTCATAAGATAAGCAATGACAACAACCAAGTTTCAATAACCAAAAACTATTAAAAACCAAAATGCCCAAATCATATCATAGTCGTCATGCCTTGGTATTGCATAATTAGTGCAATATAATAGAAACTTACTCATAGTATGATTGAACTTCCAGGCAATTCAGCAAGACATATGTCAACACAGACTTAAACTCCATATCATTCAATTATCTTTTTTTACGTTTTTTTTAACCCATATCCGGTCGATTGAAGATAGATATCGGCTCCACGAAAGCATCATTGTTACCTCCGTCGTAGTGCCGATTGGGCCTGTCCGCAAGCAAGGAACATCATCTCCAAAGTAGTAAGAACAGAAATGAGATGTTTCCTTAGCAAGATAGGCTTTGCAAATTAAGCCCTTCACTCTATGTCTCTGCATGATACCTCGCTTAGACTTGCCTTTGAAATCCTCCCAAACCAGTATTTGTTTCTCCATGACTAGTCCACACTTTATAATTTAATTGAAGGCCGTGGCTATAGAGATGAAACCTAACAATCTCTGGTGTCTCATAATTCCTACATGCACATTTCTTACAAAGAAACCTAACCAAGCCTTCGATTATAAAAGGTTCAAGTGTCATTGCATATTCAACAAAAGCAACGACACCGTCCATAAATTCTTGCTTCAACCCCCCTCGTCCGTCATTTGTTCTAGTATACATCCAACTATGAGATTCCATCTACACAAATTACACCAGATTTGAAATTGTTAATACACAAATTCGATGTTTAATTTAATCAAAAAGAATATATATCATATAATGGAATTTGTTCAGAAAGCTAGCTAATTATAGCCTTGATGCTTTTTCAAACACCTGTATCTAAACCCCTCCTCCCATGATAAATTAAGCTCATAACATTCTTCCATTAACTTTTAATCTTAAAAATGTTTCACTTGAACTGACAAAAGAAACATCCCAACAAAACCACCAGCCATTTTAAATACTTGTGGATTTTGCCAAAAATGTTATTGAATGGTGTGAAATGAAAAGTTTAGTTGACTATTTATAATTAAGAAGGTGATTCAAAGATGCTTAACATGTTAGAAAGTCAGTTGCAGTGATAGTATCTTTTGCACTAAAAATTGAGCATATAAAACCACATAGCAATATCTGTAACAAGAACTGAAACATAAGTAGAAAACTTTTCAACCAAATACACTAACCCATATACCAAATTAGTGAGAAACCCACAAAAGAAGCAAAAAAAGTAAATGTCTTGAAGTTGAGCTTTATTACCACACCAGGATCATATATGTAATACCCATATTTGTTCCTTTCCGCTAATGGAAGAAAAGAAAATGAAATTGGATAAAATTAATTAGGCTTACTTCAACGGCAAAATTAAACACTTGAAGATTACAATATCAACCAGATCCTACGCTTAACTAAATTGAACATACCTCAATTTTAGCAATAGAGCTAAATTACTAATGTATTAACACCGAAAATAAGCAAAAATATATGCATAAGCATGTTTTACACAAAAAGGGAAACTGTCACACCCCAAACCATGGCCTGGGTGTAACACAAAGACTCGGTGCCTAACTGCAAGTGTGACCGAGCAAACCCATTAGCTGGCTGAATCAACATGTGATATCAAATCATACTAAAATATGGAAATAATACTAACACATGATGATCTGCTAAAAAGTCTGACTGCAATATCTGATAAATGCAGAAATATTGAATGAGTCTGAATAAGTAGCCAACAAGGATAACACAAATGCTTGCTAATATCTAATTGACTGAACTGTAGTCTATAAAGGCTTTAATGAATACTGAACGGGTTAATTGTCTACCGGTACAAGGCCCCGACGTACCCAGCTGACTAACATAATGTAAATACTAAAGACATGATAACACCTCGAAGGAACTGGGGCTCACCAAAGAGTTGATACGAGCGAGTCCTAGCTAGCCGAATCGTCAACCTATAAATCATTGCCTGTATCGCGAGATGCAGGCTCCCAAGCAATAAAAAGGGATATCAGCACATTTGAATTGTACTAGTATGAAAAACAACTGAAAGAAGGAACTGTAAGCACATGAAACTAAAATTGAAATTGATATCTGAGAACTGAAGTAAACATGAGAAGTCAAGATATGAATACTTCCTGTTTCTAAATGAAGAATCACCTGTGTAACTGATAATATAAACTGTGGCCTAGGGCCTAATAATGTGCACAAAATTTGTGTCCTTAGGACAAAGCAATACGTATGCATAAACTCTATCCTAGGGCCCAAAATACAGATACAAGTGTTCAGCATTAAGCAAGTCATAATACTAAGACTAAGAGATAACTGATATCAGGATAACTATTTATGATTATGGAACTTAAGCCAATAATCGAATATATACTGACTAAGACTCATGTGATGTCAATACACAAGTCTATAATGATTATGTACTGAGTTCATGATATTCAAAATGATAACCACGAATGAATTATGAAACTATATCCCTAGAAGATAGAAGTTCTATCACTATTCATGAAACTAGGGCTAAATTGTATTCTAAGTCAATTTCTAATAAGCATGAAGAACGAGGCGTAGGGAGAATCATGGATATTTCCTAACATAGATAGTTATCCTCACATACCTGTATATGCTCAAAAACTTGTAACTATTGGTCTGAACTTGAGAAGAATCCCAAAAGCCTAAGTCTTGAACCCTTTAGATGGGTTTTCTTGAAAACCCTAGGTTAAGAACAATGAATTCTTGTTTAACATTCATTAATATATGTTAGAATACACTTGGAATAGGTTGGGATTGCTTACCTTAGTGTTCTTAGTGATGGAGGAGAAGAGCAGGTTGTTCTAGGGTTTGAAGAGTATGAAAAATGGGATTAAAACTGAACTCCGCGTATTTATAGTTTCTGGTGAGACGTGTGAAGTACGGGCACTAGGTACATCCTATACTTTGAAGTACAGGCCATACTTGCTGCCTGTACTTGGGTTGAAAATTCCAGTGAGGAAACTATTTTGGCCATCGATGTACGGGACAGAAGTATGTCTCGTACATCATAGGCCGTACTTCACCTGATAAAACCAGTGACCTCTGGTCTTCTTCCCTCCACGTATTCCTTCCATGTACGTCCCGTACTTTAAAGTACGGGCTGTAGTTTTTGACGTAAGTTGTACTTCTCTCGTTCTGAGCCTATTTTTTCTACTTCAAAACTTCTCTCTTGGTTTCTAAGTCCCTGAATCATGAACATAGGCTAGTTTAGAGGTACTGGGTGTTACAATATCTCCCCCTTGAGATCATTCATCCTCGAATGATGGGTCATGGTAAAAAAAGACTGACAGGAACATGTGTACACTACTATCATGAACATATGAATACTGGATTGAAAGGAATAAAAAACTGAATAGTTTGCTGAACTGAATAACTACTAAGCTAACTGAATGAACATTGAACTGAGTGACTACTGAACTGACTGAATGAACACTGAACTGAGTAACTACTGAACTGAGTGACTACTGAACTGACTGAATACTTGAAACGTGGAAACTATAGAATGAAATCTGAATGGGAAGGTAAATTACCTTCAACATTTTCTGCTGACTCTTCAAAGAGATGGGGATATCTGGACTTCATGCCCTCTTCAGCTTCCCATGTAGCCTCTTGAACTTTCTGACTTCTCCATAATACCTTCACTGAGGCAACCTTTTTCGTTCTCAACTTGTGTACCTGACGATCAAGAATTTCCACTGGGACTTCTTCATAAGCCAAACTATCACTGACTGTTATGCTATCAGTCGGGACAACCAACGACGGGTCTCCTACACACTTTCTCAACATGGACATATGAAACACTGGGTGCACAGCAACCAAGTCTTGTGGCAACTCAAGTTCATAGGCTACTTGACTAACCCTTCGCAGGATTCTGTATGGCCCAATATAGCGGGGACTAAGCTTCCTCCTTCTTTCCAAATCTCATAACTCCCTTCATAGGAGAAACTTTAAGCAACACCCAATCATCAACTTGAACCTCTAAGTCTCTTCGTCTCACATCTGTGTAAGACTTCTGGTGACTCCGAGCTATTTTCAAATGCTCCTGAATTAACTTGACTTTCTCCATAGCCTAGTAGACCAAATCTGGTCCTAACAACTCTGCTTCACCAACCTCAAACCACCCAATGGGTGACCTACACCTTCGCCCATAAAGAGCTTCAAACGGTGCCATCCCAATACTAGCATGATAAATGTTATTGTAAGCAAACTCGATGAGGGGTAAGTGATCATCCCAATTACCTTTGAAATATTGGACACATGCTCTTAACATGTCCTCAAGAGTCTGAATGGTACGCTCTACCTGTCCATCTATCTGAGGATGAAAAGTTGTACTGAGGTTTACCTTGGTACCCAATCCCTTTTGAAAGGATCTCCAGAAATTGGCTTTGAACTGGGCACCACGATCTGAAATAATGGACACTGGAGTCCCATGAAGTCTGACGATTTCTTGGATATATAACTTAGCATAGTCCTCTGCTGAGTCTCTTGTCTTAACTGGCAAGAAGTGTGCTGACTTAATAAGTTTGTCCACAATCACCCAAATTGAATCATGTCTGCGGGATAAACGAGATTGACCTGTTATAAAATCCATGTTTATCATCTCCCATTTCTAAACAGGAATATCAATATTCTGAGCCATGCCACCAGGCCTCTGGTGTTCGGCTTTCACTTGCTGATAGTCTGGACACTTAGCACAAAATCTGCTGCATTCTTTTTCATATCGTTCCACCGATAAATCTCCTTAAGATCATAATACATTTTCATGGGACCTGGGTGAATAGAATACCTGTAATGGTGAGCTTCTGACATAATTCACTCTCTAAGCCCTTCTACATCTGAAACACATAATCTGCCTCGGTATCTCAAAGTACCATCATCTTCCCCTTGTTCAAAAGCCAACGCCTTATACTTGCGAATTCTTCTATTTTGTTGGGACCCAATTAACTTTCCTTATCTTCGATAATTTTTATATTCTACAACACTAATAGCTCACTTTTTGACTCACTTTTGAGCAAATCTTCCTTATCAAAATTACTTACATGAATGCGTTGCTACTATATTCGTAACTAGCATGCTCTGTCTTAACGACTTAACTTTGTTCACCCGATCAGTCTTGGGGAAACCCCTTTCTAATAACTCTTAAAGGCTATTCTTCTATAGTTTGCTTTTTTACGGCTTAGTTGATTTCTCCTACCACTAATCACTATACTCTGGATTTAACTTAAACCCTTGGTTTCTAACACACAGTTGGATGTATTCAAACTGTTACCCACTTCACTAGTGTTATCCTGACTAAAGGAATTAATCATACCACTACTAGCTCTGCTGAAATTGCTAAGTCACTGTATTTTCTCAAGACTTACTTACCATTATTCAACTAACCACCTAGTAGCCTCATGTTCTCCTATTATGCTCTGAATAACCTAAGTTATTTCTAACTTTCCCTAATCATTTTACCCTATCCTGAGGTTATATACTATCTTTCTAGAACTACAGTAATAAATTAAACTTAGGGCAACTACGTCTCTCCTATATGAAAGATTGAAGTACCTAACCCCAAACTTTCCGTACATTCTAAAAATCATGCCCAACTATACATATCTGGGGCAACCACTCAATCACAGAACCTAAGAGGGAACTGTCATATCTTTTATCTCTTAATAATATTTCCTTCTCATAGTAACTTACTACCATCGCACTCTCTAACTCTGATCTGACTAAGCTTAAACAACTTGATCCATAACTTGTCTCTCATTCTCCTTTCTCAAGTACATTGTTATCACTTATGATCCAAATTCATTTTACAACACCCCCTTCTCGGGCGACTTACACTTTATTCCACTTTCAATATCACCTCAAGTTTCATTCGTTACCAGCAAGTACTTCATAATTTTACCCCTATGGGTAATCATACTCAGTTGGAACTTGAATTCCTTGCTCATCGCTTACGCATTCGAAAAGTACGTAATTCGATAGGAAGAGAAGGTTACTTATTGCTCTAAGCTTCATGGCACGATCTAGAGTAGAAATAAATGAGACAATCCTGAATGTCTTGGTAGTTAACCATTTATATCCGTGGCCGGCACAAATATATAAAGGAAACTCCATTGGACATGGCTTCATAGACTCCCTAGGACACTTGAACCTAGTGCTCTGATACCAAGCTTTGTCACGCTCCGAACCATGGCCTGGGCATAACACGACACTCGGTGCCTAACTGCATGTGACCAAGCAAATCCGTTTGCTGAGTGAATCAACATGTGATACCAAAAACATACTAAAATGTGAAAATAATACTAACACATGCTGATCTGCTAAAATTCTGACTGCAATATCTTATAGATGCGAAACTACTGAATGAGTCTGAATAAGTAGCCAATAACTCTAACACAAATGCCTGCTAATATCTGACTGATAGAACTGTAGTCTATAAAGCCTCTAATGAATACTGAAAGAGTTAACTGTCTATCAAGACAAGGCCCCGGTGTACCCAACTGACTAACATAATGTAAAGACTAAAGACATGATAACACCCCGAAGGAACTGGGCTCACTAAGCAGCTGATCCGAGCGAGTCCTAGCTAGCAGAATTGTTGTAACGGTTCGCTTTTTCGCACAGGTTTAGGACGCAAGAAGGCTACTACGAACTCGCTGACGTTCTTTCGAACTTATTTTGAAAAAGAGTCGCCACCTAATTTTTAGGAAATTAGGAAAACCAGTTTTGAAGGGTTTATTCAAACGCCGTGAAAAAACCTTCGTAATCTAGAGTTCCAGGTAAGGGTTCTGATGATTTCCTGGGGAAGGTGTTAGGCACCTCAGTATTAAGGATCCGTACTATACGGTTGACCTTCGAATCCCATTGTATGATTATTTGTTTGAATTGCTTATTTCGTGTTTATTTTCTCGCAAAAGTGAACCGTCATGCATATCATATGTTTTGAAAGAGTATGTTCCCTTTTATTTATAGGGGTATCGTAGTTTTTGGATTTATATTATCCGTATGTAAGTAGTTTCCCTTTAAAAAAAGTAAACTATAAAGAAAGTCTTGTTTATTTTATACTCATACACCAAGGCTCGGGTTGACTCATTTTGATACGTTTCAGTCTTATCCGGAACTTTATATTACACGTAGGCTCTTACGACTGTTTGTAAAGATATTTTACGTTTTAACGAGTATATCCTGTGTGAAAAAAGAGGTTAATTTGGGCCACTATGGGCCAAAACAACGTTGATACTGAAAACTTCCGATTTGTTCATTACTTTTTCAAAGACAAATTTTATGACTTTGACAAAATCTGACTTTTGTCTAAAAAAAAAAAGGGCCTAATATTATGCAAAATTTGGTTATATATAGATTAAGTCCACTTGTTAAATCTGTCCACTTACAATTGATTTTTGAAATTCAATTTGGAGTAGGAATTCTATTAACAAGCTCGTCTTTACTAAATATCTTTATTGTATAAAACATGATTTGCTTACATTAAACTCGAAAAATGGCGATCTCTTTTTTTAGGAAGTAATTTAAAGCCTTGCTTTGGTATTTGGTTATTTATAAAAAGGAAAAATTATGCTAAGTCCGTGGTTTGTTTAGAAAAAATCGCGTACGGGGACCTAAAGTCGACTAAATGGCATAAGAACCGTTGTCCTAAGACGTCTAATTCCAATCATAAGGATTTCCACTATAACATGAGTTTTGAATACATTTGTACAAGCACCTCAAAATGGAAACAAATCTTTGGACAAAATGTAAAGAGATTAGGTTAGACTAGGGGCGTACCAAGCCCCTAGATGGCCAGTTTCACCCATGGCTGGGCCTTCTGCGCGCCTCGCTATCTTCTTTGTCTTCCGGACTCTATTTTTGAAGTAGTATTCCTACTTGGGCATTAGGCCCAAGAGGGTGGTTTATGCATTTTTTTTACCCGAGCGTACCACGTGATTGGGGAGAGGGGGGGGGGGGGGGAGAAAACCTCGGTTAGTTTATAATCGCTGAACTTATCACTATAATAATAATAAACTATACTTATATACCTACATACATATCAAACAAGATATATAAAGTTTTATACTTACCCTGTACTAGTCCCAAAATGGGTTTTATTTGTTCGAAAATTGACACGGTATGGGGACTAGGTCCTTGCCCCATATACCCGATGTCGCACAAGTTCCAAGGGGTATCTACGGACCCCAAGCATGGCTAATACCGAGAAAGGCTTGGACAACCCCAACTACCATAACTTATTTCAAAGCTAATAAATCCCAAAAGAGACAGTAGAGAGCATAAGACTCTAAGATTTAAATAAAATCAACTAAGCTTACATATGCCAAAACAACAACACTGCCCAGGAACAAGGAAAGCAAGTAAGATTATGAAATAATTTGATGAGATTCAGCAGATTGGTCGAGATACAACATGGGAGTATTATAAGCATTTTATATCAAGTTTGAAGAAGAGTAAAGGTTATTAACAATATGATAAACACAATTGAAGCAAGATCAGTCCAAGAAGAAGAGTTAATTAGGCCCATTTTTTAGGTCAAGTCCTTACAGAATTAAGGAGTATGCAGGACTATTCTTTGGCGGATTAGCACACACCAGTAAGCAACATCAAGCATGCTCGAACAAAGAAGTTCATGATCATATTATCAGGGCAATCTAGACAAGACATGCATGAGCAGAGATAGGGAAGGCCATAGAACAAGACAAGGCAAGACGAGATAGCTTAGCGGAAAGCTTCAACACCAACAAAGGGATGCAACATGATCCTAAGTTCATCATAAGGCATATAAATGCTACAAGGACTGACTTCTGTATTTATAGTACATAATTGAGAGTAGATTTCAAAGAATGTACATGGAGTGGGCAGAGTTGGCACCTAGGACTTCATGACTAGGTAGGGTAAAGCAAGCAAAATGGTACAGCCAAGAAAAGGAAGTAGGGGTAGGGAACAAACATGTTGAGAGAAAGAGAAGGGTCTCTAGATATCAACACCAAGCAAGGAAAGAAAAGGAAAAGCACAAGAAAAGAGAGAAAAAGAGAAACAAGCAGGCCTAGCCAAACATAGGCACACACTAAGCAAGATGAGGTAGGCAGAGATGTGGTAGGCAAGGTTTTATGCTGAAGTGGCAGGAGGGAAATTATATACTTAAGCAGCCTAGACAATCACTCAGTAGTCTTGAGGCATAGATATTTCTATTGACAAGTGACAGAGGCATAGAGACACAAAGGACATGTATGATCATACACTTATGCAACAATAAGTAAGCCAGATATATCAAAATCCTTCAAGTAAGGTGGCAATTCAAGGAGAAGGCAGAACTAGTTTCAAGAAAGAGAGGCATACATGGGATGCAGGAATAGCTATCATGGTGATCAAGGAGGATAGACTAGTCATGATGCTGCTGAGAACATACATGGGTGATGAACTAATAAGCTAGTGCAGGTGGAGACCAAGTATGTGGAGGAAATGCTAATGATAGTATGACCTACAAATGCATAGAACGGGTGTAATACATGAGCATAGATCCTAAAGTTCAACTATGGGATGATCTTAGGACTAGCAGGGCAGTACAGACCCCAACAAGGCAAGAGCACAATCAACCAACCAAAAAATATGAGTCATGGTATACAGGTAACATTAGAGAGGCAAGTTGGCATGCTATGTTAGCTATATTGATCTATTTGGAACAGGTGGGTGACTAGAAGGATAGGAAAGGTCTCATGGGTCCTAGGTCATTCATGTTTCAAACTGTAGTGAGAAGAAGGAATTATTACAGTCTTATTATCTTAAGAAATGGCATTCAAGGCAACAGTCAAACAGGGTATGGATTAAGAGACAAGTTAGAGTTTGAAGCAGGTTATACATGTGTGTGATTTAAGTCCAACATGGGGAGTGCCAAAGTATATGATCTACTCTAGTTCATACAAATTCAGAGAGAGAGCAAGTTGAGAGAAAACAAGTAAGAGCACAAAAAAGAAGGAGGGAGACTATGCAGGGTTCATTTGCCACAAGGAAGGCAAACTACTCTAGGCCAAACACATATGCTCAGAAGGAGATGAGGGGTGGCTCTGGTCTACACTCTCATAAGGGATCAAACAGGCAACCATGGTGTACAGGATGAGGACAGCTCAAGCAAACAATCAGGAATTTCTAGAATCACTCAAGCAAACAATCAGGAATTTCTAACACATAGATGCAAGTGATCAAATTTTAAGGAGAAAGACTTACATGATTCACATAAAAAATAAAAATAAAAAAAAAACAGATGAGATATGCCACACCTCACTTTCCAGAATCACTCTCATTCAAATAACAGTTCCCCTGCCAATAGCAAGTAGGACATACACTAAAGACACATACCAATATCAGACTGAAACGTACACCCTTCCCTGACCATTTAAACCTTAATAAACCTCATCTTTCCTTTCATTTAACCAAAGCAACTAGTCACTCTCTTCCCCCTCTTAACTAGTGTGTCACCTACCCATACCATTATCAAACAAAAACTTAGCCACTATCTCAAACCAAACCAATTCATTTTTTGATCCTAAGTACAACAAAATAGACCCTCCACCCATGGTAGAGACACAGACTCTTTCTAACCACATAATTGGACTTTATTAAGGCAGAACAATCATCCTGACCTGACTTAGTCAAAACAACAACAACAAAGCCAGTTCACCCTCATCATTACCAAGGATTTAGTCTAAGGCAATTACCATTACCACTAAAAGAAACCATTCAAGTGTTGACAACAGACCATTCAAGAAACAGACCAAATGAAAGCATATTCTAGTCGAACTAACATCATTCATATATTGTTTATATCTATCACCAAACCTAAACTAAAAGTTGCCATAATAATCAAAAAGCTAGAAAATAACTACTTATCACAAACAACAAATCATTCAGAAACAAACAAATGAAAGCAAATTTGACAGGAATTAAAAAGGAAAGCAATAAATAAAAAGAATATTATATTTCTTGGGCGCGGCCAAGACCAAATGGGGATTTGAAAGGAACTCCCTCTCCAAACACAAGCCCAGCAATAAAAAAAATAAAGAACCAGAATTTAGACTAAGTTTTCGAGCAAATTGAAATAACCTTAAGAAAAAAAAAACTAAAATTTCAACTCTTGGGAGCTTTCAAATCTCAAATTTCTCAACTCTTTTTTCAAAATCCGACCTCTTTACTCATGGAAAGGGGGTTTCTATTTATAGAAACCCCAGGATGCACTCAAAGCTTACAACAACGATGTGGGAATCCATAAATTCAAGCCTAGATCGCAAAGAAATGGCTCAAATTCAAGGTTCATACAAAATCAATGGTCATAATCGCCTCTCACAACTGTAAACAAAGTAAATAACAAACAAAATCACGAATGGTACCTTATAGGAGCTGTTTGGATGAAAAAACGAGCAAGATCAGGGGAAAAAGCACTCCAACCCTCCACCAACGTTAACAGCAGTAGTGGCACACAGTAACGATGATTTGACCCGATGAGAGGGGTAGAGGGGTGGGGGAGTAGGGAGGCGGCTAGGGTGAAACCCTAGCCCCTTCGTTAAAATAACACATAGGCCCCCCTAGGTTGATCGTTATACAGAGGGAGTATTATATCGCTGCTTGGGCTGGGTCAGCCCCTTTGTGGGCTGGAACTAGTCCTATTTTTTTTTTTTTTTTAAATCTGAACCCTTTTGTATATTACGCATGTATACGCGCACATATTTAGGGTATATACACTTGTAGGGAAAAACAAATAGTCCAATAAAATAGGTTGCTACTTAAAGTACACAATCAGAAAAAGAAATAATTAAAACGAGGGCAACTGAAGACGTAACGAAATTAAAAAGAGTTTTGAAACCCATTTTGCAGATGATAACCTTAAATTGGTCTTTTAGTAATAAAGATCGCAAATACGATCAATCATTGTAATTAATTGCACAAATGTCCTTGCAATCAATTATTTGCAAGCGTAGCCTTATTCCTGTATTTAATTTAACCAATTAAGATGAATTTGCATCAACGTCCTTAATTAATCCACCCATGACTTGGACATTTCAATAAGGTCGTTTGGAATTCAGAAATTTACAAAATCGATCCCAGCCGTATTGAACCATGAGGCGGTCACTAATGCATAATAATCATAATTAAAAATAATTTTTCCACAAGTGGCACAAATATGCTTATATAGCAATAATTTAAAGCTCGAGGGGTAAAAGTAGCGAATTCTTTTAATTACTCTAGTCCCTTGGATAAATAAAAAAAATGAAGATGCTTTTTATCTAACTTTTTCTGATTTTTGCTGAATTAAATGAAGAATTATTTAAAATTGTATTGGCATGCCGGGGGAATTATAGAAAGTGCTGTAAAATGCTAATAATTTTTTGAAATTAATAAAGCTTTAAAAGTGTCATCATTAATTTATGGAAAAAAATGTTAACCTGAATAATTATTTAAAATTATTTAGAAACCTCTGCGGGTGTGCAAAATAAAGTAAACCTGATATCTTATTTATTATCCAAGGACCCTAAGTAAATAAAGTAAATTACCGGAGGTCAAAAATCTGGTGTCAACAACTGTCAGCCTATAATCATTGCCTGCATCTCATGGCAATAAAAAGAGACATCAGCACATTTAAATTGTATTGGTATGAAAAGCAACTGAAAGAAGAAACTGTAAGCACATGAAACTTAAATTGATATCTAAGAACTGAACTAAACATGAGAAGTAAAGATATGAATACTTCCTGTTTCTAAATGAAGAATCACCTGTGTAATGTCGATAATATAAACTGTGGCGTAAGGCCCAATAATGTGCACAAAATCTGTGTCTATAGGACCAAGTAATACGTATGCATAAACTGTGGCCTAGGGCCCAAAATACCGATATAGGTGTTCAACATTAAGCAATTCATAATACTTAGACTGAGATATAATTGATAGCATGATAACTATTTATGATTATGGAACTTAAGCCAATAATCGAATATATACTCACTGAGACTCATGTGATGTCAATACAAAAGTCTATAATGATTATGTATTGAGTTCATGATATTTAAAATGATAACCACGAATGAATTATAAAACTATATCCCTAGAAGATAGAAGTTCTTCATGAAACTAGGGTTAAACTGTATTCTAAGTCAATTTCTGATAAGCATGAAGAACGAGGCATAGGGAGAATCATGAATATTCCCTAACGTCAATAGTTAGTCTTACATACCTGTATACGCTCCAAAACTTGTAATTATTAGTCTGAACTTGAGAAGAATCCCAAAAGCCTAAGTCTTGAACCCTTTAGATGGGTTTTCTTTAAAACCCTAGGTTAGGAACAATGAATTTGTGTTTAAAATTCATTAATATATGTTAGAATACACTTGGAATGGGTTGGGATTGCTTACCTTAGTGTTCTTGGGGATGGAGGAGAAGAGCAGGTCGTTCTAGGGTTTGAAGAGTATGAAAAATGGGATTAAAATTGAACCCTACGTATTTATAGTTTCTAGTGAGACGGGTGAAGTAAGGGCACCAGGTACGTCCCGTACTTGAATGTACGAGCCATACTTGCAACCCGTACTTGGGTTGAAAATTCCAGTGAGGAAACTATTTTGGCCATCAATGTACGAGACAGAAGTACGTCCCGTACATGGATGTACGTCCCACACATCATAGGCCGTACTTTTCCTGACAAAACCAGTGACCACTGGTATTTTTACCTCTACGTACGCGTTCCATGTACGTCCCGTACTTTTTAACGTAAGTCGTACTTCTCCCGTTCTGAGCCTATTTTTCCAATTCAAAACTTCTGTCTTGGTTTCTAAGTCCCTAAATCATGAACATAGGCTAGTTTAGAGGTACTAGGTGTTACAGAAACTATAGAAAGAGCTGACCTGTGAAGTAATATGGATGAAGTAGTGGGGAACTGCAGATCTAGATGAACTAAGCAATCATACTGCAAAATTAACTCTCTTCAACTTTTTGGGGCAGCAAAATAATTACACAGCTCCAATTCGGACCATTTCAAAGTCGACCCATATCCAAAGTAAAATACCCAAAAGAAATGTCACTACTCAAATACAATATTTTTTGGGGTAAAATGTACTAAGCAACAAAAGGAGAGAATTGATTTGCTCTAGATAAGCTGACACAGGAGATTGCTCGGCGGCGAAGGTATGGCGACGTGGGCTAGGGTATGGTGGTGGTGAAAGTGAATTAAAAAGAGAGAGAGTTTTGAGAGATGGGAATTCGTGGAAATAGGGTAAAAGTTATGGGTAAATATTTATTTGTCACGACCCGCCTAGTGGGCCATGACGGGCACCCGGAGCTGACTACCGAGCACCACATATCATACCACTATCACCTTAACCTGTACACATGCAAACTCCATAAAGCATATACGCACATATATATATACAAGCCCTCGTGGCGGCAAAAGAATGATATACAGAATATACAATGAGGGTCACATAACATCCACTACCCACACATTAGTATCTACGAGCCTCTAACTGAAACTCTGAAGTCATGAAAGTGGGACAGGACCCCACCATATCCAAGAATATACACAAAAGAATATATCGAAACGCGCCTCTCGGTACATGGAAGTGCTGCGAGGTACAAGGCGATACAGGTCCTGGGAAGAATTTGGATCGTGTCCCACATGCTGCTACCGTGGGCATGAACATAACATCCAAAAAGAAATAGGATGTCAGTACGAGCGATGTACTGAGTATGTAAGGCATGCATCATAAAATAACAAGGGAGCAAGAAGATAAAGTAAAGGTAAGAAGGAAACCGGTAACTGCTTGCCTCTTACGGCGGAGTCATGCATGCATACTCGTAAAATATCATCATATCATATATTGTTGCAGAACGTGCAGCCCGATCCATACATCATCATATATCAATATATTGCCGTGGAACGTACGACCCGATCCATCACCCATATAGCCCGCGTCCGGGCCTCCCGCGTCTGGGATGATATCATAAGATACCAGCCGATCAGGTGGCTATGCGTCTATAGCGCCTTACCTTTATCGATGTCCCCTATATACATATACATATCATATACATATATAATTTACGTAGCATGCATGAGAGCCCAAATAAAAGTGCACTCTATCGGAGTGACGTAAGGTCGTGAACCTCCGATTACGTTATGGCGTCATCATCACCGTTAGGTCTCACCTTAAATGGTGACATAAGCGAGGCCATATGTTATATAGTACACTCAGACATAAGCTGAGGCCATATGTTATATAGCACACTCAGACATAAACTGAGGCCATATATTATATAGCACGCTCAGTCACGCCATGAAATATCCAGAACCTTAGGCTTGAAAATCTACAGGATTGGAGTCATCATAAGATTCTTCGCAGACTATAAACTTCGGCATTTCCAAGAGTGAAAAGATTATGAACGTCATGTATGGAATCAAAGCATAGGGATCATACCTTTGAAAGAAAAGGGAATAGCCTTACATACCTTTGTCGTTTAATTCTATCGCTTGCTTGATCTCCCTTAATGCACACATTCTACCTTCAAGAGGATTTGTATCGACATTAGCTAAATAATTATAAGAACGTGCTTACTAAAACTAGAGAAAATTGGGCAGCATTTCGTTTGTTTATACGACTTCCTCCACATTCTAAATCAACTCCTAAACGTTCATAACAACAACCACAATATCATAAACAACAATCGTCATTCGTTTACATTTTTCATTTTTCACTGTTTCCCTTCAATTCTCCGAAATTTTGATCATAGTTCACTATCGTGTTTCTTCGCATCTAATACTCATTCCATGTTCTACATACCATTCATAATCTACTTATAATCACAACACATCCATATCAATGATTTATTCCAAACTATGGCTCAACAAGGGCACTATTCTTGCATTTATGACCCCCTTCCTATATTCTTCTATAATCCAAGTGTTTCAACTTTTCAATGCTTCAAACAACATGAAAATAACATAAAACTTACCTTAGACAATGGTAGAATAAGCCTTGAGTGGAATACTCTTTTGCACCCAAAGCCCTAGTTCACTTCCTTTGGGATTTCTTGGCTTAGATGACTTTAATGTGTTTCACAATCTTGATTCTTGTTGGTTTGATGAAGTTGATCATCAATTTTCCTTGAATTCTTGTTGATGAAGTGTATGGAATATTCTAGAGGTCTTGAGAGAGATGAATAAGTGTGTGGAATGAAATAAATAAAGTGGGAACACTCTTATAGAATTAGAACTTGTTCAGCTCGTCGGGACTTCCACGGACACTTTCACGGTCCGTGGAACATTATGTTGCCCGTGGAACTAGTCGTGGTTCACCACCATCCAGCCACAAACTCTACTTGGAGTTTCACGGACCCTTCCACGGTTCGTACAAAGTTACATGGTCCGTGGAAGTGGCCTTGCAACTCACAGTTTTCCCGAAGTCGTCTTCCGTCATTTCGTTTGATCTCCAATCCTTAGGGAACCTTCTTAACACTTGTTTAACACTCCATTAATAATATAAGGGTCATTATAACTCTTCTCCAAGATGTCCCTAACCTCTCATTATTTCCATACTCGAAATTCTTGCCCGACACACAACTTAGAACTTGCTTTCCTCAACAACTTTCCTCTCTTACCTCGAATGTCTTTGGAAATCTTAATTAGGACCATTAGGGACTATTTCTTACTTGTCAAAACATCGTATACGTCATTCCCTTCGTTAGTCTATTCGCTGTATGCTTAACGGAAAATTTTCCGAGATATAACATTCTCCCCCCCTTAAGAACATTCGTCCTCGAATGTTGAATCATCGGGGATTCTACCGAAATTTTGCCAGAGTTTTCCCTATAATTTGGCACTACCATCCTATCACAGCAACCCAAAATGACATCGCCACACAGGGCTACAACATCAACAATAAAAGTGTGGCCATACACAACCCAGAAGTAATAAAGTAAAACATTTCATACCTGGAAGCATTGATGTTTCATCCTGAGTCCCCTCTGGGGGTGGAAATAGATGCGGATATTTAAACTTCATAGCTTCTTCTGCTTCCCAAGTCATCTCCTCTCTATTAGCATTCCTCCATAAGACTTTAACTGAAGCTACCTCTTTGTTCCTAAGCTTCCGCACTTGTCTATCCAGTATGGCAACAGGCACTTCTTCATAAGCCAATTTTTCAATGACTTGAATGTCGCTTGCGGGTACTATTTTGGTCGGATCTCCAACACACTTACGAAGCATCGATACATGGAAGACTGGATGGACTGAGTTCAGCTCTGGGGGTAAGTCCAACTCATACGCTACTTGGCCCACTCTGCGTACGATCTTGTAGGGCTCAATGTATCGAGGACTGAGCTTACCTTTCTTACCAAATCTCATTATCCCCTTTATTGGTGATACTTTCAAAAATACCCAATCGTTGACCTGAAATTCCAGATTCCTATGGCGATTATCCGCATAAGACTTTTGGCGCCTTTGATCTATCTCCAATCGGTCTCGGATAAGCTTAATCTTCTCAACCGCTTGTTGGATCAATTCTGGGCCTATTAATTGTGTCCCTCCCACTTCCTCCCATATAAGGCTTCATAAGGGGCCATCTGAATACTGGCATGATAACTATTGTTATATGCAAATTCAATAAGTGGCAAATGATCCTCCCAATTACCACCAAAGTCCAATGCACAAGCCCGCAACATGTCTTCTAAGGTTTGAATAGTGCGTTCAGCTTGTCCATCAGTGTGCGGGTGGAATGCCGTAATAAATTTCACTTGAGTGCCCAATCCTTCTTGAAAAGATCTCCAAAACTTAGCTGTGAATTGTGCTCCTCTATCAGTAATAATAGATATATGAATGCCATGAAGCCGCACTATCTCTTTTCGAGATACAATCTAGCATAGTCTTCTGCTCGCCGAATACGTAGATCCGACCGGTAGAAAATATGTGTTAATTTTGTGAGCCTATCAACAATCACCCAAATGGAGACGTACTTATACTGAGAACGAGGTAATCCAACAACAAAATCCATATTGATCGCTTCCCATTTTCAGGTTGGAATTTCCATTTCTTGCAAGAGCCCTGCCGGTTTCTGGTGCTCAATCTTTACCTGTTGACAGTTTGGACATTGAGCCACAAACTCAGCTATATCTCTCTTCATTCCTTCCCACCAATACATTAGTTTGAGGTCATGGTACATCTTCGTCGCTCCCGGATGAATGGAATAACGGGAGTAATGAGCTTCTTCCAGAATCTGACGACGCAGCCCCGCAACATCCGGAACACATAGCCTATTTCAGTACCTGAGAATCCCATCTGCAGAGACCTCAAATGATGACTTCTCTCTTTGGGAACGTGCATATCTATAATACCTCAATTTGGGATCCTCGTATTGACGCCTTTTTACTTCTGTGTCTAGGGACGAAGCAGCTGGGTTAAGCACATTAACTCCTGTGTTGCCCGAATCCATTAAGCGAACTCCTAAGCTAGCTAGTTAGTGGAGCTCACGAGCTAATTCCTTCCTTTCTGATGGAACATCACTTCGACTACCCATGGACTTACGGCTGAGAGCATCAGCCACCACATTTGCTTTGCGAGGTGGTAAGAATATTTACGTCATAGTCCTTCAATAGCTCTAACCATCGCCTCTGACGCAGATTCAATTCCTTTTGCTTGAAAATGTATTGAAGACTTTTGTGATCTGTGTAGATGTCCACATGGACACCGTACAAATAGTGCCTCCATATCTTTAAAGCGCGAATGACCGCAGCTAATTCAAGGTCGTGAGTCGGATAATTCTTCTCATTTTTCGCAGCTGCCTAGAAGCATAGGCAATGACCTTGCCGTGCTGCATCAATACACAGCCTATCCCGACACCAGAGGCATCACAATACACCACATAACCTTCTGATCCTTCTGGAAGTGTCAGGACTGCGGCTGAAGTCAACCTGTCTTTCAGTTCCTAAAAGCTCCGCTCACATGCATCTGTCCATTGAAATTTAGCAGCCTTCTGTGTTAGCTTCGTCAACGGTGCTGAAATAGAGGAAAACCCTTCAACAAATCTCCTGTAATACCCTGTCAATCCCAGAAAGCTATGGACTTCTGTAGGCGTTGTAGGCCTTGGCCAAGTCTTCACGGCCTCGATCTTTTGGGTGTCAACCCGAATACCATCGGTGAGATGATGTGGCCCAGAAAAGTTACAGAGTTCAACCAGAATTCACATTTTGAAAATTTAGCATATAATTTGCGGGCTCGAATAATTCCAAGGACAAAGACGTAAATGTTCTGCATGCTCTCCCTCTGATTTAGAGTATACCAGGATATCATCGATGAATATAATTATAAATAAATCCAGGAATGGCCTGAACACATCATTCATCAGGTTCATGATGAATACAATTATAAATAAATCCGGGAATGGCCTGAACACATCATTCATCAGGTTCATGAACATTGCTGGAGCGTTGGTCAAGCCAAACGACATCACCCGAAATTCATAATAACCATATCTGGTTCTAAAAGCTGTCTTCGGAATATCTTCTTCTTTGACCCTCAGTTGATGGTATCCTGACCTCAGATCTATCTTGGAAAACCACTTGGCCCCTTGCAATTGATTGAATAAATCATCGATCCTCGGAAGTGAATATTTATTCTTTATTGTCACCCTGTTCAGCTGCCTATAGTCGATACACATCCGTAGGGATCCATCTTTCTTCCTTACGAATAAGACAGGTGCTCCCCATGGCGATGAACTAGGCCTAATAAATCCCTTCTCGAGTAAATCTTTCAACTGTGCTTTTAATTCTTTCAATTCTGCAGGAGCCATTCTATAGGGAGGGATAGATATTGGCTCAGTATCCGACAATACATCAATAGTGAATTCAATCTCCCGTCCTGGTGGAAGACCTGGAAGCTCATCCGAAAATACATCTGGAAACTCGTTTACTACCGGAACAGATTGAAGAGTCGACGATTTTGCTTCCGTGTCATGAACTCGAACTAAACGATAAATATTACCCTTGGCAATCATCTTCCTTGCCTTGAGGTAGGAAATAAACCTACCTCTTGGAGATGCAGTGTTACCCTTCCACTTTAAAACTAGTTCTCCCGGAAATTGGAACCAGACCACCTTGGCCCTACAATCTACATTTGTATAGCAGGAAGCTAGCCAGTCCATGCCCATAATGACGTCGAAGTCCAGAATTTCCAATTGAATCAAATCAGCTACAGTGTGCCGACCACACACTACAATTAGACCGTCTCTATACACTTGTCTGGCTATTACTGGGTCACCAATTGGAGTGGACGCTTCAAAAGGTTTGATTGGCTGGGGTTTTATCCCGGTACGACCAGCGATGTAAGGAGTAATATATGACAAGGTAGAGCCCAGATCAATTAATGCATAAACATCATAAGAAGATACTGTCAATAGACCTGTCACCACGTCGGGAGAGATCTTCAGATCCTGTCGTCCGATCAGTGCATAGATACGGTTTTGGGGACCGCTCGAACTAGAGGCTCCTCCTCTGCCTCTGCCTCTTCCACGGCCTGCTAAAACCTGGGTAGCCCGCCCTACGGGGCGCACGGATGATGAAGAACCTGCTGCTGAACCTGTAGGCTGGGCCTCATCTCGGCCGCTCCTCATTGGACAATCACGCATCATGTGGCCAACTCGACCACAGACATAGCAAGCATCCGAGCCTCGGCGACACTAACCCGAATGTAACTTACCACATTGACTGCACCGTGGTACCGACAGTCTCCTCTGGCTAGAATCACCATGATACTGGGAACCTAAAGCTCCCGAACCCTGACTCGGCCCAGAATAAATAGAGCGATCAAACTTCCGGCCTGCAAACCGAGGAGGTGCACTAGATGCAGACTGGACCGAATGTCTGGAATATTGCTGCCCCTGGCCTCCTCTGTACTCACTGCTAGCACCCGCTGATCTAGTCCTTTTACCGTATCCCCTATCCATATCTCGCTCTCCCCTACGCGGTTGTTGTTACTCCTCCAAGTTCTGGGCATGCGCTTGAATACGCGAGATATCCATCCCTTCTAATAGCGAAGCTGTCAAACAATCTTTAAATAAGTGTGGCCCTAAGCCCCTCACAAATCGATGTACCCGGTCTCCCATATCTGCTACCATGGCCGGAGCATATCTAGCCAATGAATTAAACCAGAGACTATATTCCCGGGCACTCATACTCCCTTGCTTAAGATTCAGGAATCTATCGGCGCGAGCCTAACAAATCTCAGGTGGCAAATAATGCCGAATAAAGGCATCCACAAACTCTTGCCATTTTGGGGGAGGTGCATTTTTCCCTCTTGAGGAAATCCAGTTATTATACCACAAAACAGCTACATCCCGGAGTCTATATGAAGCCAACTCCACAGAATTGGTATCAGAAGCATGAATAATTCTCAACGTCCTCAATACCTCATTAATAAAGCCCTGCGGGTCTTCGTCCGATTTCAACCCGAAAAATTCTGGAGGATTTAAGCTCATGAAATCACGTCCTCGGGCACTAGTCGCCCTATCACCTAGACACACTCGCTCTGAGTTCGCGCGCACAACTAACGAGTTAGCAATCGAACGACATCTCGTAAATCTTGATTTGGAGCAATAGGGGGAGGAGGTGGAGCCCCTCTCACGCTCCTCTCCGTCGTCGGAGGGAGTAGGGAGTGGGAGCGGCCTGCGAGGGAGTAGCACTCTGAGCCTCGCTATGTCCCAACTCAGCTGAAGGCTTTCGGCTTGTGCCTTCCCCGGTGGCATTTAAAAATGTGCGGATTTGCTTCATTCTTCGCGGCATCGCTGAAATCATAACGCACAATTAGAATAAAGGAAATCTTACATTATGGCTCTATCGCACGATCTATGAAAAAAAGTACGGTCATCATTCCTAAATGCCCCGCAGCCTCTTGTTTATAAGTGTGGCGCGCTTCACACCCATAAACAAGACTCTGCGGACACGGCTCGTAGACACACCCCTGGGGACGAAGCGCTGCGATACCACTTTTGTCACGACCCGCCTAGTGGGCCATAACGGGCACCGGGCCCGGGGCTATCGAGCACCACACATATCATACCACTATCACCTTAACACATGTACACATGCAACACACCATAAAGCATATACACACACATATATATATATATACCTCGTGGCGCGTAAAGAATGATATACGGAATATACAATGAGGGTCACATAACATCCACTACCCATACATGAGTATCTACGAGCCTCTAACTGAAACTCTGAAGTCATGAAGGTGGGACAGGGCCCCACCATATCCAACAATATACACAAAAGAATATATTAAACGACACCTCCTCGGTCTATGGAAGTGCTGCGGTGCGGTTGATCGGATCCTGGGAAGGCGGATCATCTCCCTGTCTACCTGTGGGCATTAACACAGCATCCAAGAAGAAATAGGATGTTAGTACGAGCGATGTACTGAGTATGTAAGGCATGTATCATAAAAGAACAAGGGAGCAAGAAGATAAAGTAAAGGTAAGAAGGAAACCGGATCTTGCCTCTTACGGCGGAGTCATGCATGCATACTCATAAAATATCATCATATTATATATTGCTGCGGAATGTGTAGCCCGATCCATATATCATCATATATCAATATATTGCCGTGGAACGTACGGCCCGATCCATCACCTATATAGCCTGCGTCCGAGCCTCCCGCGTCCGGGATGATATCATAAGATACCAGCTGATCAGGTGGCTATGCGTCTATAGCGCCTTACCTTTCCCCATATCCCCTATATACATATACATATCATATACATATATAATATACGTAGCATGAATGAGAGCCCAAATAAAAGTGCGCTCTATCGGAGTGACGTAAGGTCGTGAACCTCCGATTACGTTATGGCGTCATCATCACCGTTAGGTCTCACCTTAAATGGGCCATGACATAAACTGAGGCCGTATGTTATATAGCACACTCAGACATAAACTGAGGCCATATGTTATATAGCACACTCAGACATAAGCTGAGGCCATATATTATATAGCACGCTCAGTCACGCCATGAAATTATCCAGAACCTTAGGCTTGAAAATCTCTAGGATTGGAGTCATCATAAGATTCTTCAGAGACTATAAACTTCTGGCATTTCCAAGAGTGAAAAGATTATGAACGTCATGTATGGAATCAAAGCATAGGGATCATGCCTTTGAAAGAAAAGGGAATAGCCTTACATACCTTTGTTGTTTAATTCTATCGCTTTCTCGATCTCCCTTAATGCACACATTCTACCTTCAAGAGGATTTGTATCGACATTAGCTAGATAATTATAAGAACGTGCTTACTAAAGCTAGAGAAAATTGGACAGCATTTCGTTTGTTTATACGACTTCCTCCACATTCTAAATCAACTCCCAAACGTTTATAACAACAGCCACAATATCATAAACAACAATCGTCATTCGTTTACATTTTTCATTTTTCACGGTTTCCCTTCAATTCTCCGAAATTATGATCATAGTTCACTATCGTGTTTCTTCTCATCTAATACTCATTCCATGTTCTACATACCATTCATAACCTACTTATATTCACAACACATCCATATCAATGATTTATTCCAAACTATGGCTGAACAAGAGCACTATTCTTGCATTTATGACCCCCTTCCTATATTCTTCTATAATCCAAGTGTTTCAACTTTTCAATGCTTCAAACAACATGAAAATAACATAAAACTTACCTTAGACAATGGTAGAATAAGCCTTGAGTGGAATACTCTTTTGCACCCAAAGCCCTAGCTCACTTCCTCTTAGAATTTCTTGGCTTAGATGACTTTAATGTGTTTCACAATCTTGATTCTTGTTGGTTTGATGAAGTTGATCATCAATTTTCCTTGAATTCTTGTGGATGAAGTGTATGGAATATTCTAGAGGTCTTGAGAGAGATGAAGAAGTGTGTGGAATGAAATAAATGAAGTGGGAACACTCTTATATAATTAGAACTTGTTCAGCTCGTCGGGACTTCCACGGACACTTTCACGGTCCGTGGAACATTATGTTGCCCGTGGAACTGGTCGTGGTTCACCACCAGCCAGCCACCAACTCTGCTGGGAGTTTCACGGACCCTTCCACGGTTCGTACAAAGTTACACGGTCCGTGGAAGTGGCCGTGCAACTCACAGTTTTCCCTAAGTCGCCTTCCGTCGTTTCGTTTGATCTCCAATCCTTAGGCAACCTTCTTAACACTTGTTTAATACTCCATTAACAATCTAAGGGTCATTATAACTCTTCTCCAAGACGTCCTAACCTCTGATTATTTCCATACTCGAAATTCTTGCCCGACACACAACTTAGAACTTGCTTTCCTCAACAACTTTCCTCTCTTACCTCGAATGTCTTTGAAAATGTTAATTAGGACCATTAGAGACTATTTCTTACTTGTCAAAACATCGTATACATCATGCCCTTCGTTAGTCTATTCGCTGTATGCTTAACGAAAAATTTTCCGAGGTGTAACATTATTAAACTTACCGACCACACAAGGTCGGGTTCTAAAACATAATTTATTATATTTTAAATTAAAATAGGCCACCTCATGATGTCGGTATCTTAAATTATTACTTTTTAAATTTATAATATTACCGACCACATAAGGTCGGTTTTGTTAAAATTAATTTATAATCTTTTCTTTCAAATAAATTTCTTACCTTGTCTGATCGGTATATTCTTTTACGTATTTTTGTATACTATTGCCAACCTCATGTGGTCGTTTTATTTTAAAAAATAAATTATGAGGCCCTTAGCGACCTCATGAGGTCGCTTTTTTCCGGCCTCATCGAGGTCGATTTTTGTAAGTCACTTTTTAACAGTTTTTTTGTAGTGTATCATGTTCATGATGATGCAACCCTAGTGGCCATGAGTTTGTGTAATGGCCCGTTTGGTTGTTTAAGCCCTTTTGACCCATTTACCCCCGTTGACCTTTCACCTAGCTCTGTTAGAGTGATTTTGACCCGCAAGGATGGGTGGCACGATTTTCAAAGTAATTGGGAGAATCATGATGGAATTTGAAGAATTTAGAAGCTTTTAAGTTGAATAAGTGAAAAGAGTTGACCAATAGTTGACTTTTGGGTTAACGGGCATTTTTTGGATTTTCGTTGGTTTAATTGCTTTTGGAGGATCGATTATAACTTGGTAGGGTGTTTGGTTCAGTTACCAAGGCACTTGGGGGCGTTTTGGTTTTTAGGTTGGAAACTTGGTTTTGCGGGTTTGGGGGATTGACCAGGTCAGGATGACCTCATTTGGGAATTCTGAGGGTATGAATGCGTTCGTAGCGTGTTTTTATAGTGGGTTGCATGTTTGGTTTGTTTTCGGGAGGTCTCGGAGGACTGTCGGGTTTTGGGTTGAAGTTTGTGAAAAACTAGAATTTTTTGGTTTACGTGTCCGCATGTGCAAACTTGGGGTCGTATCTGCGGGCCCGCCTATGCAGAATCTGGTTTGCAGATGCGAGATAGTGAACTGTTTAATGAGTCCACATCTGAGGACATTTCTCAGCAGATGCGAGGCCGCATCTACAGTAGAGGGATCCGCAAATGCGAGATCGCTGCGTTCAGAACCTTAAATTCCCTATTTTGAACCATTTCTTCCCATTCACTAAATTGGAGACTTAGAGGGTTCTTGAGGGGCGATTTTAGGAAGCTTTTGTGAAATCTTCCATTGGGTAAGTCTTCTACCCTTTTTATTTGTTTATGTTACCATTAAAGTGGAGAAATCATGTTAGAAAACCATGTTTAGGTTGGGGGTTTTGGGATGATAAACCCTAGGTTGATTTTGAACCATCTTTCTTTCAAAATCATGCTTTGTTGGGAAATTCCCTTGAATCTAATCTTTTAATCATTGGGGTAAAGGTTATGATTATGAAAATAAAGGTTTCTTATAAATTGGGGATTTTGATGGAATAACGGAATTAATGCTAATTGAGACTAGTTTATGATGGAAAATGGTATTTGGACTCCCTAGACCTTGGATAGCTTAATTTTCCTATGGATTTCCTATTTTACCCTTGTGATCCCGAGGTCCCCTTATAAGGGTCCTTTTTTTATATTTCAATTAGTTTTATGGCTTTATGGGTATCATGCTCTAGCGGGAACTGGTTCGTGGCACATGTTCGGCTTCGAGGTAGGTTACGGTTTACTAATGTCTAGGCTTTGATTAGCGAATCATATATGTATACTAGTAATTGACGGGGAAAGCATGATAGGCCTTCGGATATGGTGTGGAGTTGTATTCCAACTAGGTTGGTATTGTCAGCTTTTATGGGGGCTTGTCGCCATGCTTGTGAATTCCCTAAAATTTACGTAGGCTTGTCGCCATATTTGTGATTTCCATGTATTGATGTGACTCTCTCTAGTTCTTGATATCTCACTTATCTCATTGGTCCTATGAAATGTGGAAGGGTTGGTACTGATAACTCGGATTATGATTGGCATACATGGCAATTATTATGGCTTCTATATTGTGTTATTGATGATGTTGAATTATACATAGCATACATTCCATAGTTCATATATTATTGACTTGTCATGGTTGCCTTGAGATGATGATAAGTGAGAGAGTGGAGCCTCCGAGGTCTTTGCTGGAGAGCGTAAAAGAGAGAGGGAGCCCATGATTCGAGATTACATGCCGGATCGGAAGAGAGTGCCCATGATCCAAGGTTACATATCGGAGCAGAAGAGAGTGCTCGTGATCCGAGGTACATACCAGAGCGAGTGTGGTACATGGACTTCGCTAGTCCCCTATGGGTCATGAGTATTGTGACATTGTCTTTAGCATATGTGTATGGTACGGAGATGAGGCCTGGGGGGCATTGCATTATATTGCATTGCATAGCATAATTTTACATATATACCACATCATCGCATGGTATATTATTTATTAATTTATGGTTGTTGATATATTGAGTTACGTTGTTGTGAGGGCGTTATTGATGACTTGACATACTTATGGATTAGAGGCTTCACCTGACTTGAGTTGTGGGATCCATTGTGGCTATACTTATGGTATGACTTTCCTGATTGTCGTTGTTGTGTGTTTGTGTTGACTGCTTATCTGCTCTATCTCTTAATTGTTGTCTATGTATATGCGTGAACTAATCGTTATCGACCTATGATACCGACGAGTACGTGTGTTCGTACTCATACTACACCTTTTGCACTTTTTCTTGAGTGCAGAGTTTGCTATTAGCTCTAGTTCCTATCATGGCGAGTGATCCCAAGGCCGTCTGATACAGATTCTAGGGTGAGCTATGTTCCTGATCTGCAGCCTAGGGACTCTTTCCTATTTATATCTGTCTTTTTCTACTCTGAGATAGTATTATATGACCTGATTTGTACTTCCTATTCAGACTATGTAATTATTTAGTTAGTGACTCATGTACTAGTTTCAGACTAGATCTTTGGGTATTTATGTACTCAGTACGTCGTCACTTGATATTATATATTGAGACTGCCAGTATACTTGTATGCTTACTTCCTCATAATGAATGTTTACTATAATGAGATAAGTTAAGGGGAGGGTTCGCTCACTAGGGTGGTTAGAGTGGGTGCCCTTACGATTCATGAGTCTGGTCATGATAGTTTGATATTGATTGAATGCACTGGATCATGTTGATACACTTGCTTTTTGATGTGTCAAAAGGGGGAAGATTCAGCTCATATTCATCCAGTTTATGTGCCAACATTAGACATATAAGGAACATATATTCCATGACCACATGACATTTAAGGTCGTCCAAGATGGTAAAGATTGAAAGCTGCATACATTTACATTTGCCACTTAGGATACATTGTAAAGGAACTTGTTCTTATTTATAAAAGAACTTGTTTTTATTAAAAGGCACTAGACATATGAGATATAAGGGGGAGAAAAAGTTGTCTTGCAGAATAGATTGAAAGAACCTGGTCCTTACATATCACTAAAGAAATGTTTTTGAAAAGGGCATATGGGAGAATGTTCCATGAGAAGGCATGCTGGACACAATCAGGTTCCACATAACCTAGCCGCCTATCGGGTTGCAAAGAGTGGAATATTAGTCCCTAGTAGATTAAGAAGACCATTAAAACTTTCTTAGTCATGCAACCGATCCATCTACCAGGCTGCTATAAATGGAAGGTAAAATCCTAGCATTCGACTTAGTGAGCTTACAAATGTTGTTGTGCTCGAGAGTGAACTACTGCAAGCTTACAAACTTTGTGTAGTGAGCCTTAGTTGTATGAACATGAAGTTGTAGTGTTAAAACAATAATGGAGCTGGTTCTAAGGAACAAGATTATCAAGATAGAATATAAACCCAATGGGGAAAAGTTGATAAAGATCTGCAAAAGATTGAAGAAGCTTATCAAGGCCACATGAAGACATATAAAGCTACTATGTGTTTGTCATCATCAAAAATGAGGAAATGATTGAGTAGCTCCTAACTCAATAATAGTAGTTGAGTTTAAAGTGTTATTTTGATGATTTGATAAAAAAATGTACCCAAACACAATCAAGGAAGATATAAAGAAGGCATTGAAGAACCAGAAGTCCAAATAGACCTCTAAAGGATTCAGTGACGTAGTCAGAATATATGAGTTAGGATTTAGATTCCAAGGCTATTTTCTGAAAGTCCCACATCGTTTGAAATCTGAAAATTGGGACTTTTGGTTCTCCTATAAATAGGACCCTCTCCCTTTTATTTTAGACAAGTTCAGAGGACAAAAAATTGGTCTTTACACCTCAAATGGGTTTTTGACAACCCCAAGAGTGAGAAAACTCAGAAACCCGGCTAAGCCGTTAAGTTTTGAGGAAGTTCTCGCTCAAGTTTAATTTTTGGAAGTCGTTTCCGTTGGTCGGAAATTGATTCGGGTGAAAGGTCATTCGTCGAATCCCGTCGCTTCGTCGCTGCACACAAAAAAGGTAAATTTCTCTCCTTGTCATTTATTTTATTCATTTCTATTCAAACTATATGTTTTGAGTATTTGTTTATTTGGTAATATGTGATTAGTTTAGTAGTTTAATTAGATTAGAGTAGTAGTGGTGTCTATAATATGCTTGCTCAGTTTGCTAATCTGTTAGGTTAGTAATGAATGCCTTATATGTTAAATTAAGTCAGTTCACTCTAGTTTAAGTTTAAAAAAACTAGTTTAAATGATCTGTCCAAGCTTAATGTAGATGTCTTATGCTTCGTTGATATGACACAGACTTATTTTGAGATATCTAAAGAGGACCAATGAATTATAAGGAACCAGGGTAGATCAAAATGTAGGCTGATCTAAGTTAGATAGCCTTAATAGATCTTCTAAACCCTTACATAAAGATATAATTAGTATTAGAAGAACTTAGTAAGGCTGATAAGCTGAAAAGGTGGTTTATATCTTAAACATGGAGCACTGTCAAAAGGTTCTAAATTCCTACTTTATGGTAAATATGTCAATATGTCTACCTTAAACCAGGTTTACCCAAAGAGATTTTCGGAATTAGAATAAGGTCTATAAGGTTCTAGATGTGATATTTAATATAGGAACAGGTTTCCCTTTAACTTAAAACCATAAGTAGGCAGTAAAAAGGAAGAAATGATCTTGTTTGTTCCACCCTCTTTTCTCTGATCCTTAGTCCATCTACACTTGGTTAAACTAAATATAAGAATGTTAAGACTGATCCCGGGTAATCTACCAACTTCCTTATATTGAGTCTAAGAAGAGACTGTGCGTTGTCTTATGGCTTGATCATATCATTGGTCCAATCTGTCCCCTTTTATGGTCTGTGTATTTGAAAAGAAAGAAATTTCAACTTGGTGATGTTGCTTTTCCTTAATGTGATTTGGCATTCCCCTGCCTTGAATGAAAACTTATTTGCCATGGTTTTCATATGTGATGTTGCCCTCCTGTATTTGCATGAAATCAGTTAAGTGTTCTCTTTCCTTTATATGTTATAAAGATCTAAAATGAGCCATTAAGGTTAACCCGTATAGCCATCATTTGAAAGATAGGAGACAAATTGAAGAAATAGAATGTCTGAATTAGTAGGGAATAATGTGTGATTAGTTAAAATACAAGTAGTTAATTCATGGTCTCAATCATAAGCTGTTTCTTTTTATTCTGATAAGTTGAATGTGATCATTAAGTAAGTTAAGTAGGTTTTGTCGCATTCATCTTGAAGATGAGGAAGCGTTTGTCATTGTTTGAGTTGTGTGAAGTTCCCATTTTGAGCATGTATGATAAATGTGCATAACAAAACTATCCATTTGATGTGATTTCCTTACTTGTATCTTGACTTCTTTTGTTGTTATCTTAATGGTTGAAATACACAGGCCAAGAATAAAAATGCTGAAATCTTTTCTTTACACTTTCAAATATGCTGACAAGGAATTCCATGAATGTCATGTTGAGATTTCTTTCTCTTTCAGTTAGCTGTTGCTTGTATGATTAAAACTATAGTAAAAATGGCTTTAAATCCCACCTCACTTTTTGTCCTGGTTAGTCATTTAGTGTTGGCCACTTATCCTCTGTTATAATATTTGAACATGAGTACTGCATCTGATGTCTGATTTGGTTCTCTTAAAAGGTCCTGTTTCTCTCTAATGAGGTCACTGTTTTAGTTATTTAAAAGATTCATGTTCTGTTCATCTTTCTCATATGGTTGAGGGACTTGTCTTGTCACTGCTTCTGTTTTGGTTTAAATTAGTTTGAAGAATTGGAAAGATAGAAATACAAGTTATGTGGTCTTCTTTGTTTATCATCTATTGGCATATGAGTTTCAAGCTTTAACTTGTTTAAATGTCAAAATACTTTCTATGCATAAACTAGAACTGTGGTCTAAACAAGTGTTCCTAGCTCTCTTCCTTTACTTAACTATCTTAGACTTATGAGAAGGTGGTGCAAGTTCATCTTAATGAAGGACTATAATGAATTGGTTCTATTGTGCCCATTCCCAACTCCTTCCTTTCCTTTATCAAACCAAGAACATGTTTTTGGGGACTGGGGAGCTTACTTGCTATCTCTGAAGTTTGTATAACTCCTGGTGATAGAGGCTAATGTGAAAACCTGAATTTTCTCCAATGGTGTTATTATCTGATTATTGCATAAAACTCTTGTTAAGCACTAAATTATGTTCTGCCATTTTTCCCCCTGTTGTTATGATGGTCAAGGGAAAGCAATTGGGATGGGTTTAGCCCTCTCTAATAGTCTGCCATGCCTAAAGGTTCTAGAAATCTTTTTGATCTTGTGAGACATTGGAATACGGATGGTGGTAACCCCCTATCTTGTCTGAATCTTTTAAACTTGATATTCTATGTCATATGTGTGTGATGACAAGTCCTCAAGTTTATTTTAAGGAACATTGTGTTTAGATGGAATCCTTACTTTTCTGGAGGACACCTTGTAGAAATGGTTATGTAGCTGCCTTTAAATGAACCAGATTTCCAGATTCTCTGCTTTAAAAGGTAATGTTCACCCTTATCATGTTAGAAACTTCTTTGGAAAGGGAATAGTGAGGAGCATAAATTTCATCTAGTGAAATGGGAAAAAGTTCTACTGCCTAAGGATCAAGGAGGACTAGGCATAAGAGACTTAAGCAAACATAATAAGAGTTTGCTATTTAAATGGTGGTGGAGATTCAGCCAAGGACCACCGACCCTTTAGAAGGAGGTGGTTATTGCTAAATATGGGAGACAAGACAACTGGTGCACTAAGAAGGCCAGAGCTGTACATGGAGTAGGACCTTGGAAACACATTAACAACCTGAAGGATGAATTCTTCCAAGAGGTGTCTTTCAGGGTTGGGAATGGTACTAATGTCAAATTCTGGAAAGACAGGTGGTTGCATAATCTTCCTTTGAAAGAGTCTCATCCTAAGCTCTTCTTAATTGCTACAGATCCAGATTCAACAGTTGCAAAAAACAGGGATGGCAACATTTGGGACATACACTTCAGAAGAAACTTGCAAGACTGGGATTTGGGTGAGCTGTTTGATTTATTCAATCTTCTGGAAGATTCATCGATAAATCCTCAAGTCCCAGACAGTCTTAAATGGAATGGTTCAAGCAAAGGAAATTTCTCTGTCAAGGCAAGCTACATGAGACTCAATATCCCAAATGCTTTAACTGATCATTGGCCGTGGCAACTGGTCTGGAAAACCAAACTCCCCCCAAAGGTCAAGTGTTTCCTTTGGATAGCTCTCCTAAATGGCACTCTCACTTAAGACAATCTCAAGAAGAGGGGCTTTCATATAGCGAGCAGATGCTTCATGTGCCATCATAAAGAAGAGACAGTGAACTATTTATTTTTACACTGCCCTGTGGCAGTAGGAATTTGGTCCATGTATCTTGCAGTTTTTGGCATCAGCTGGTCAACACCCTCCACCCTGAAAGAAGCAGTTGAAAGTTGGAGCTTATGGAAAGTGGATAGATCCATCAAGAGTGTCTGGCAAATGATACCAGCTTGTATATTTTGGTGTGTATGGTTAGAGAGAAACGACAGAAGTCATGATGGGACTTCAACTCCTGACTGCTCCTTGAAATCTAAAAGTCTGATGAATCTTTTTAGTTGGAGCAAATATTCCCCTGTAAATGATGTGATTTCCCTTGTAGATTTCATTAGCTCCCTCTCAATTGCTTAACAGCTTTGAGTTTTTGCGATAGGTTTTAACTCCCAGATCTCATTTGTTTTTTTTTTTTAATTTTTTTTTTTTGCAACTCTGGAGTTATCATCTATTTTCTTTGTAACTCTCTTGCATCTTCTTGATGCCTTTTCAATACAACCTCTTTCTTCATCAAAAAAAAAAAAGTGCTTTTCCTAAGCTACAGCAGTGTTCTAATTAAGTGAGTATAGGATTTCCAGTTCTCATTATTTCCCTTCCTTAAGCTAGAACCTAACTCTAAAAAAATTTATTCCTGGGAATAGAAGCATACTGTTAAATATGATTGGCCTGGGTATAGTCAAAGTGATCTATTGTTCCCATGTCAAGGGTTTTAAGCTACCTAAATAGTGAAAGTGGTTTCTTGTTCTGTCATCTAAATCAATTTGGAAACCAAAGTGTAGATATCTACTATACCAGTTTCTATTTCTAGCTAGCCATTGGGTCATGATTGAGGTCTCGGAGTTTTGTTGTTGTTTGGGTTAGCTGATTGGTTCTTTGGCCTGATACAAGGGTGTGTTTAATTGTTGTGCCTTTGCTTGCAAATAGTCAAGTCAGAGGCCTATTCACATGTGGCAAGAGTCATTTGTTTCTGTCTTTAAATTTGTATAAGGATTTGACATAAATGCCTTAGTTTGCACCTTGGAAAATTTCAGATTCATATGAGTAGGTACTAACATGAGATATAAAGTGTCTTTTCCTTTACCAAATGATTGACTACCCCAAATATACCCTTAAGTCAAGTTCTTTCATGTTCTTAATCTTAAAGATAACTTGTAAAATCTGGATATTCTGGTATGACATAAGGCTGTTTTTATGTGCTAGTTTACTTTAAGAATATGTGACTTTGCCTATTATGTTGACACTAGACTAAGTGGTGATGATCATTCAATAAGTGAGATGTCTTTCGTCATAACTTTGTTGGAACTGTTCATTTGGGATACTCATTCTTTACCCTTCCTTTCCTTTGCATGACTTGGGGAAATTTCCCAACCCCAAATGTTCCCGAGATACTACTGCCCCTGAGGTGTTGCACGCCTGGCCATTCTGTTGCTATCTTGAGCTGCTACTTGATGAAAATGGCTATTGCTTTGTTTGTTGCCAGTTTTTTAGGGAATCTCTATTTACCTTAATGCTAAAACTTTGAGACTTGGCTACCACACTTAACGAGCTTACTGCCATGGCTTGTGATTGCTGCTGAACTTCAAAAGGACAGGTCCTCACCTGACTAAAGAATGGCTGTTTATTTGGCATATTGTTGCTGTTGCTACTTGTTGAGCATTCCTGTAGTTGAGACTGCCCTTGGTTGTGGCTTTTTGCTACAACATATGACTGCTATAATACTCGGGGTGTGGCTTGAATTAAAAACAACAGATTCTATACTTGATGAGTTTGCCCTTTCTGAGGTAAGCTGTTGTTATTTGCTATTTGGCCGCACTTGTTGGGCTGCCTGCAGTTGCGGCATTTTGTTAACTGCTCTGCACATTAAGGCAAACAAATACCATAGTTTCATGGGCTTCTGTTACATTTTGGAAAGCAACTACTACTGTATTCACTATGAGAACAAATACTACATTTGCTGCTTGATGTGGCTGCCATTATTGATGTTTGTTATTGTACTGGGAATGAATTGTGTTGCCTCGAGACTTGCTCTGTTGTTGCTATGTTTCTGCTGCACTTTTTGAGGCAAACATGTGCTATAATTGGTTTAAGAATAAATTGATTTGAGTATGATACTACACTAGGAGGCAATGAAAAATAATTTTTGAGGCCACGCCTTGTCCGGAAAGGTTATCCCTCGGTTTGGGCAAGGATGATCTCACATTGATATCAGGAGGTAGGAACCAAAATGCGCTTGGCGAGGCAACTAGAATGGCTCCTAATTTGTAGTCACGACATGATTTGGGTTCCTTTGCCATATTCGGAACCGTAAGTCTGAGCCTCCGTAATCAATGCTCTCAAAGTTTGATGCGAGTCCAAGGGATATTATTATATATGTTCCTAAACGTCACCTTGTGGGGTGGCATATAATTTTCACTAACTATTTTTCTTTTCATTGTGCGAGGAACCAATATAACAAGCACGGAAAGCAAAAGGATCGGATGCTTGGAGCTTCGGATGAAAGATTAGAAGAGTATAGAAGAACGAGAACAAGACTGCTGAATGATTTGGGCCCAAGGCCGTAAAAGCTAAACTTTCTTTTCCTTCCTTTAGAGTTTCACATTATTTTCTGTATGATATGCAAATACATTTGTATAGATATTGAAACCCCTACAGGTTAGAACCTAGGGTTTGGCTAGAAGATTTTTCAAAACTATATCCAAACGATAAAAGAGTTGTATTCCACTTGATTAAAATAAATAAAAGTGAAAGTATATTTTTCTTGCAAAAAAGTTGATTATTTCTGAATACCTTTTTAAAAGTGTATTTTAATTTGAGAAATCTGAGAAAAGAAAGTAAAAGAAACATTTGGGCTAGACCCGACTTAATGAATTCAAATGAGTGAAATTTCCTTCAAAGCCCGAGTTTGAGAAAGTAGTTCCGAGGATATGGTTGACTGAAGAGATAAAATGTGGATAATGTCCAAATTAAATAAAGGCTATACATATACATATATATTTTTTCTTATATACAAACACACAACATTAATTTTAGATGGGATACACCCAGTATACTGTCCTTATAAGTAAAAATGATAATATTATTTTTATCCCGGATATTTTAAATCCGAACTTAAGCTACCCTTATTTAAAGGGAAATTCTTTAATTCTTATTTTTAAAACTAAAATGATATGCCATAACCGTATTTTTTATATGGGAAATTAAACGAAACATGAGCGATTTATACATAATCACCCATTAAAGCTCGAAGGTCAACCGTATAGTACGGATCCTTAATACTGGGGTGCTAACACCTTCCCCAAGGGATCATCAGATCCCTTACCTAGAACTTTGGATTACGAAGGATTTTTCATGGTATATGAATAAACCCTTCACCACTGCTTTTCCTAATTTCCTAAAAATTAAGTGGCGACTCTTGTAAAACAAAGTTCGAAAGAGCACCAACAAGTTCGTAGCAGCTTTTATGCACCCGCATAAATGCGAACCGTTAAAATCAATACTTGGTTGGATTCAACAAGAGAAGGAGAAAACTAATTCTATATAAACACAGAAGTTTTAGAGCTAAACCATAATCAACAATACAATTACAACGTAAGGCAAGAGTGAGCCGAGTCAATGCCTAGTCTCTCAAAGAAAAAAACTACAAAGAACCTGAGCTTACCAAGATTTATGTTTGAGCCCTTTTCTTAGAATAATTAGGTTAGAATTGTGGTTAATTGTGTAGTATATTTGTATCAAATTGTAAGGGACCTCTTGACTGGGTAGAGTTATTGAGGTGTTGGTAGCAATTAGGAACTGTTGTAGCATAAATGGGTAGAGGCGGGAGTGTTAGGAACAGTTCCATAGGTATTGCAAGCAAGATTGTAAATCTTAAACTACTCGAGTTTAGTGAAGTTGGAAAAAATCGCCGTAGTTTTTCCTCTTGAGCAAGGAGCTTTCCACTAAAAAATTCTAGTGTTGGTTTACCTATTCCACAATTACCTTCTTGCATAGTTTCTCAAAGCACCAGGTTCTTTGAGTGAATAGGTAGAACCCGACCCGAACAAATCATGAATAGTCCCGTAACCCGAGAATAATATGAAACTAATCACTCATAATGTGACGGTTACACAATCTATGATCGTTCAACTAAGAGAATAGCAGAAAGATATGAGTCGTTGCTCCACGATGATGTGCTTAGCCTTCCTTGCATTATATGCCTCTCCAAGGTGTGTATATCTTCTAAAACACATTTAGAACATATATTTATAGTGTTAGGATTATATTTTATCATGGGTAGGATCTCTTTGTAAAGTCCAAACCCGATTCAGATTGGAAAGAAAATAGGAGATGTGCCACACCATGTAGGTACATAGTGCAATGCCTTTGCATTTTGGGAGTCACTTTCAATAGCTCAATTTTGTAAAGGTTCGGCTCGTAGGGGCACTCCCCATTGGATGCCCTTTTGCTCTTTCTACTGTACTTCACCTTTTCATAATCAATTCATGCGTACTTCGCCCTCGAAAGTGTTAGGATGTCACGACCCAATTTCACTAAGTCGCACAGGCACCTATCTTTCCCAACTCAGCAGGCGAACCCTTATCCCAACAATCTTAAAAGCATGAACAAATAAGTAAATGAGCGGAAGAGATAGAAATACGTAAGTCTGACATATAAATAGATAAATAATGCTGAAATACATCAAAACTACCCAGTAACTGGTCTGGTCATACAAGAGCATCTAACTAGAATCTACAAGTCTGGAAATAACAATAATACATCAATAGTCTCAATATGTCTCGGAATATCAAGTAAGACAAATAAAAGAATAATCTTCAAGGCGGTAAACGTCCTCGTGCTCACCCTATAAGACTCTAAACAACAACTCTCGAACTACTATCAGCCACGAAAAGTAGAAGTCGATCCTACCTTGAATTCTGCATTCATAAAAGAATGCAGCAAGTGCAGGTCAGTACAAACAACATGTACTGGTAGATATCATAGGCCGACTAAGATTAGCTAACATATATCAAGGCAATAAAGTAAGATAAACAGGTAAATCAACAAGGTATAAGTCAACACGAGCCAATAACAGGGTACAAGTCATCACCTATATTATAGCATCTAAACCCAACTGTGCCAAGTCTCAGTACATCCATCCGAATCCGTATATCACAATAGTATCACAACAATATCATAAATGAAGCCAAGGTACAACAATGCAATAATGTATGAAGTGTGAATGCAATGCATATGCAGTGTACACGTGTAGTCCGATGATGGAACATCACATCTCGGCAGCACAACCCATAGGGGACGTGCAAAGTCCATGCACCCTCATGATTTCGGCAACAACCTCGGCAATCGCTACCATCACTCATATTCAATTCTGGGATAACCATTGGACATCAGTCCTCACGTCACTCTCATCTAACTAAGCCTAGCTCATAACAATATTTCCTTGTATATCATCAATGTATCAACAGTATATCATGAAGGATGAGAATGCGTGCAATGTATAGGTGCAATATCAATAATCAAATCAATTTCAACATTACCACACATGGGCACACCAACAATATCAATAGAAAGGCTACACAATAAGCCGTAATAGAATCATAATCCTCGTCTCAAATAGCAATAAGTAAGGTGCTACAATATCGTCATCAAGATATATCACTAATCACCAATATCTATTATCACCACGTGGCATCGAGCCAACAACACATAGAATAAGATGAGTCACAACACAATGGGTGGCTAGCCCCAAATCACAGAACAAGGCCCAGCCTAAGACAATATGCAATCCAACTTCATACCCGAAGGCTTACATGTATTCTCCGACAATATCGTATAAATATATGCTTCGCTAATCGAAGTCTCACTATGGGGTAAACTGCAACCTATCTGGAAGGCCGAACAACAAGGTCTCCAACAATCATACCTTAGTCTTCCCTTTCCTTTGAACCTCGAGAGTAAGAAAGTCTAAGCATATACGAATTATGCAATTAGAATCAAGAATAACATCAATCAAACCCTACTTCTATTCAGGACCCAAATCCCCAACCTATGGAATGAGTTTTATGAACTAAAAGGGTGAAATTAGGAATCTAAAGGTTCCAACAATAAATTAATACTCCATATGATCAATTCCCATTAATAACAAGCTAGAACAATCAATCATTCACTTAATTTCGGATTCTAGACAAAACCCCCAAATTTGGGCGTAAACCCTAACTTCCAATTCCCTAATTTAGCCACTAATAGGAAGAAATTATGCAATAATAGATTCTAGCCATCAATTCCAAGCTTAAATAAGCTAACCCAATTAATAAATCAATATTATAAAGCCTAGAAAAAGAAGTCATTGAACCCTCTTTTAATTCTTGAACTCTTAGTGAACTAGCATGATAAATGAGTCCTAAGGTGATAATGATATCATGGAATAGGAAGGAAGATAGAAGGACTTACCACCAAGATTTTCCCCCCAAGAATCACCTTAAAAAACTCTCAATAACTCAGTTTCGGAAATAGTAATAAATGAGGGACTTAGGGCTTTTAACACTTCATTAACGAAATTAACTACCCGTCACCCGCTTCCGCGACCAGTAGACCGCTTCAATGGCACCGCTACAGCTGCCGCAGCTGGTGCCTCCAAGGCGGCCACCAGACACCAGAAAACCCCAAGTTTTCACATTCTCAACCCGAATTCCTGACTATCTTCTGAGGCCATCTGCTCACATACCATATATGCAGACATACATTAAAACATGCTACGAATGCACTCGTGGCCTGGAATTCCCAATGGAGGTCTCATTAACCAAGTCAACCCCCGATACCTCAACATCAACTTCAAACCCAAGTCCTGAAATGCACCCGAGTGCATTGGGAACCAAAATAGATATACAAACAAGTTCTAAAAGACCATCCAGACCTCTCAGAATTGACGGATTTTCGAAAAAGGTCCGTTTACACAAAAGTCAACTTGAGTCAACTCTTTTTTGCTTAAAGCCCATTTTTCCCAAAAAGTCTCCCAAATCATGATCAAACACCTCAGGAAGTGTTTCAACGGTCCCCTCGGGTCAAATGCGAGCAAAACAAGCTCGGGAAAGGGTTAAAAGTGTCGAAAAGACTATAACGACCAAACGGGTTATTACATCATACACCAATTAAACCATCGCTCGTCCTCGAGCGACGAAGGCAAAGAATGAAGGAGTACCTGAATCGGCAAGCAACTGGGGATATTGGCTACACGTGTCGGACACGGTCTCCTAAGTGGCCTCCTCAACAAGACGATACTTCCATTGTACCTTCACAGAAGCAATCTCCTTAGACCTCAACTTTCGAACCTGCCTATCCAAAATCGCAATAGGCTTCTCCTCATAAGTCAAATTCTCATCAAGCAATACCGAGTCCCAACGAACAATATAAGTACCATCAATATGATACTTCTTCAGCATAAACACATGGAAAATTGGATGAACGCCTGCCAAGCCCAGTGGCAAGGCCAACTCATAAGCAACATTGCCCACACAATCAAGAATCTCAAATGGCCCAATATATCGCGGACTCAACTTAGCGCTCTTCTCAAATCTCATAACACCCTTCATGGGTGAAATCTTCAATAGAACCTGATCACCAACAACGAACTCTAAATCTCGGACCTTTCAGTTCGCATACATCTTCTGTCAACTCTGAGCTGCCAAAAGCTTGGCCTGAATGACAGTCACGACCCTAATTACCGATCGTGCGGGCACCTAACTTATTATCACTAGTAGGCAAACCCTTGCCCGTTAACCCATTAATCATTAGCCAATTTCAACTTCTTTAATCATTTTTTACAGTCAATAGATAAGTGAATGAATAAATAGTCTGCCAAGTCATAAATAATAAATGATCCAAGTACGGAAGTCTAACTATTACATCCCCAGAATCTGAAAGTCATCGTACAAGGACTCTAACCAACAATGTCTAAAGAATGGAGTATATCTCAAATATAATAACAAATAATGTCTGCAATGAAAGTAGACATCTGGAAAGAGATATTGTTATATCCCGTATTTTTGTACATTGGGATATTTTAAACTAATCGCGATAAGTTTAAGGACAAGACTATTTTGGGATACGAGATAGAGACTTTTAACCTCCGATTCTTTTTATGCACAAGTTGCTTATAAATTTTAATTGGTATGGAAATATTAATGAAGATTAGGGGTTAATTAACCATGATTAGATTATTAAATGGGGATTAAAAATCTAATTATTCATTAATTGGCCATTAGTGGCCGTGTGGGCCCCACCTATGGCATGGCCAAATTTGATTGGCTCAAGCCATGAGTGGGACATGTGTCCATCTTGTAAGAACCATATTTAAAGTAAATTGATGACTAATGAAGCCATTTATCATCTTCAACCAAAAAAAAAACTATAGAGATAGAGAGAGGAGCTCTCGGCCATGGTTGAGTTTAGTGAGATCACAAGTTGTTGATCCAAAGCAACTTTCCAAGGTTTTCTAGCCAAATTGGAAGGGTAATTGTAACGTGAAAGTGGTCATTAGGGCAACAAGAACAAGTATTATTTCAATTCACAAATCCTAGCCAAGTTGAGAAGTCAAGTGTTAAGGTAAGATTTAACCTTCTTTTACATGTGTTAAGGGTGGTTTGAACATATTGTAACTTATAGATATGGATGAAATTCATGGAATTATGTATGTTGGTGTTGAAGCCGTGTAGGGGCTGTTTTGTGTAGAAGATGGTGAACTAATTTTACTTAGTATTTTGGTTGTTGTTGTTATGGATTTTATGATGAGAATGAAGGTATTTAATGGTTCAAGTTGAAGTTGTAATTGTTTGTGGGTCGTTGTAGAAGTTAATATGGTGTTAGTATAGTTTCTTGCATCTAAATGGATAATGTTGTTAACGTGTGGTTGTTGGTATAGTTTATGAAATTGGATGAAAAGAATGTGTTAAGGAATGTATAATAAACGTAAATGGTTTGTTTGGCATGTCCATAAACGTTCGTGAAGTTATCGGGCATCCTTACGTTACTAGTTAGGGGTTGTCTAATGTGTTGTTGTTGTTCTTGTTGAGCTTGGAAGATTAATGGTAATTAAGATTATATGTTGTATTGTGTGTTGGTTGGGCTGTTGTAAGGTTGTTTAGATGAAAATGTTACGACTATGAATCATTAAGAGTAATTTGAATATATAGTAGTCGTATGTGGATTGTTATCGAATATTGTGAATGTGGGCTGTTTTGGAATGTTGTATGGGCTGTCCGGAGCGTTCTCGAGTCTCGTTTTGAATAGTCTCAAATTAGTACTTGAATGTGTGGTTATTGATGTTGGCTTGGTTGTTATGTAATTGGTGAAAATAAGGGAAACGTCGTCTAATTATCTAGAAAGGAGTTATTAACGATAGAATACGTTTTGAATCTCCCCGTAACTTAACCGTAGTTCTTGACGTCTTAATATAGGTTGAGGTACTATTGGGCAGTGTATACGTGTTGTGTTGCGGGTAAACGCTAAAGGTATGTAAAGCCATCCTTTGTTTCTTTTGGCATGTCCTAGACGTAAGTAATGTACGACATGAGCTTTGGGGTAATTCTATTCATTAGTTCCGAGCATGATTTATGATTCTTATTCACTTCTTGATGTTAGAACTCTTAGAATAGTCGAGCTACTGCCCTCGAGTCTTTTATATGATTGGATAGTAAATGATGCATAAAAGTTCCTATTCTTGAAAGACTCCATAATGACTAATGACCATAACTTTCATAAGTTGTTTCGTATTAATTTGATACATGTATATGATCCCTAAGGCTTTATTTGATATAGTTCATAATGATATTCAAAGAGTACTGAGTATGACTATCATCCTGATACTCGAGCGTTGATTAGTCTACTTATCTATTGAGTCTCAAAAGATGATTTATATGCATATGGTTACTCACTACTCTGCTTTCGCATCTTTAACATTACATCTTTCACCGAGTCCCGGGCCGGGTATGTTATCATGCACATTTTACTACATTATCCACCGAGTCCCTCACTAGAGGGCCGGGTACGCTATATGATGATATGATGATATAATGATATGATGATACGATGATATGATATGGCACCGAGTCCCATGATAGGCCGGGTACGGTATACGTGTACACAACTCTATTCACCAAGTCCCATAATGGGCCGGGTACGGTATATGATAATGATATACATGATTTCATTCGTAAGGTACAGGTACAGTGACTTCTTGACTATTATACTTGTCTCCTGGAATCCCTACTTCAGTTATGATCTTTCTTATTGTATTTCATGCTTTATATACTCAGTACATATCTCGTACTGACCCCTTTTTCGGGGAAATTTGCGTTTCATGCCCGCAGTACGGACGCTCGTTTTGGTGATCCGCCAGCTTAGGATATCTATTCAGCTATCTTAGAGTGCTCCCTTGTCCCGGAGCCTAGCTTTTTGGTACAGACCCTTTTGTTGTATATATGTGTTTATTCAGGGGTACGGCGGGGCCCTGTCCCGTCATATGTAATCTTTGTTGTTGCTCTTAGAGGTTTGTAGACATATGTGTGGGTTGTATATATACGTTGTCCGGTTGTGTGTTAGTATGACTTATGTTTCGGGACGTTCCTTTCGTAGTGGCGGCCTTGTCGGCTCGCGTATATATATATATATATATATATATATATATATATATATATGTTTATCTATTGATGGTTGTGACTCCTCGGGACAACGGTTGTCGTTTATATATATATATATATATATATATATATATATGACAGTTCTGAGATGACGTTCTCTTTTTGTAAGTTACATATTGTGTTTAGACTTGGATCGATTATAGCTAACAAGTGTATTGACGAGTGTCCAGCTCGGGCACTAGTCACGGCCTACGGGATTGGGTCGTGACAGAGATCTTCGGGTGGCATGGCATGGATAGAAGCTCGCCTTCGTATCTGATCGAGCAAACTAGCTTCAAGCTAGAGTTGTAGTCTGGATGAAATCTCTGGAACACAATCTGCACTCAAAAAGGGTGCAACAAAGTAGTATCAGTACAAACACTATGTACCGGTAAGCATCATAGGCCGACTAAACTTAGTTCATGCATATAACTATAAAATCAACAAGATAAGAAGATAGGCACTTAACACTCAAATCCAAGTCACAAAATATCCCATAACGGAGTCACAACCTAAGATGAAGCTTCTAAACCACAATTCTCTCAAGTTTCAATAACCTCACCTGATAATCACAAGTCCAAGTTTTGTCCCTAGGTAGAGTCACTAATCCACAATTTAACTCAATCAATGGTCATATTTATATCACAATAGACATTCAACATCCATACCAAAATAAAAAACAAACGAGCATATAATAATGTAGAATAAAATGCAATGCAAAATATGATGACGTGCAATGCAATGCAATGCCATGCACTAGGCAATCACTCGAATTGTACACACATGCTAATTGATGTCATTGCTCAGTAGTCATGACCTGCAGGGGACCCATGGAGTCCATGTACCATTCGTTCCGGATACTCATCGGACCCGAGCCATAAATCCTCCGCTCCGAAAAGAACCTCGGATGCGGATCCACATCATGTACCACTCATTTTCGGAACGAACCTCGGACCACGAGCTCACAACTAGGCCACATTCTCACCCCCGGTCAAATGTGCCTTTTCATATGTATAGTAACACTGTCACATCACTCTCAATGATAAATTCATCAAGTACCATGTATCAAATAGTATCACAAGTTCAACAAGAAGATTATATTAACTTCTTCACTAATTTCACATCATAATGTATGTATCAACGCATTCCAGTTTATTAGTATGTATGGACTATGAACAATTAGCAATATCAATGTCAAACACAAAGCATCGTGCCACAAGTCATTCATGAATCGTTTCCGAACCATTTACGTCATGTATGAGCATATGAATGCATAAATGAGTGTAAACATGGTAAATCAATGCAAACCAATAAAGCAACAACGAAGGTGCAAGTCATAAAGCCACAAGTCATATCAGGACTTGGATCAACTCAACCATGAGATGAATCATACAAATCGTCTCAACCAACATAAGAGTTCATGTCCCTCTTTACTTCCTCATATAGCAAGTACGCCTCACAACTAAGTCTTGAATCACCAAGAAGCTCCACTTTTCTATAGATTATCATCGACAAAATTATACATCAAGTTTTCATCTACATACTGTCATAAGTTTCTATCACAATTCAAGCCTAAACTCATTATCCTTTCTTTCTCCGATAATATGTGTCACAATAAGAGAGAACTGAGTACAACATGACAATTTAGTCAATAAGTTCAATCACAATAACAGGGCAACAAGCCACCATCAACAACAATCAACCTAATAGAAATCCACCCTGAATCACCACAGTATGAATACAACTACACCTCATATTTTAGTACATAAAGTAATGGCGACGAGCCCACAAAATCAGAAGGCATACCAACCTAGCTAATAGCCAACCAAAACACCATGTCCGAAGACCTAATCACGCTTTCTCCCATCAATTCTACACAATACATATGTTTCGTTAATCAAAGTCTAACTAAAGTAAGTCGTAACCTACCTCGAATGCAGAACAGGAGCCACGAACTACTCCACACAAGCCTTCTATTTTCGAAGTGCCTCAAAACGGTCAAAGTCTAACAATATGATGCTAAGTAAGCAAAAAACCATGTATTTAAACAAGAACAACAGTTTTGGGAAGAAGACTCGCTTACTTCTACCCTTTTCAATGGATGAAACCATCTTTTAATGGTGAATTTATCATAACTTCTATCTTTACAATCATTAACCTTCAATTCACAGGTTTCTAATCAATTTACCCCTTTCAAACAGATTTTATGACAAAATTTTCATTTTTATTAGAACCCTAAGTCTCAACATGCAATTTCAACCATAAGAAATCAAATTCCCTACCTAGAAAGTGATAATCTATACTCCTAGATGATTAATCAACAACAAAATCAACAACCCATCAATTATTTAAGGGTTTACTAATTCTAGGGTTCTAGGATTTCCACCCACTATTGATGGACCTTAAAATAATCATGGAACTTGAAGAAGAAAGGAAAAGGAACAAATAAAGGTGGGGACTTACCCTCCAAGATGCTTGCACCAAAGAATGGAATGAAGTTTGCCTCTTTCTCTCTTGAAAACTGACTTTAGGGTCTTGTGGGTAATGGTTCGGAGTTGAGGTATAAAAATAGGGCTTTCTGCCCCCATTAGTAGCTATTGCCGTCAGTGGGTCGCTGCAACGGACCCGCTATAGTGGCCATGGGTCCGCTACATCGGACCTGCTGGAACAGCCCGAACGAAAAAGGGCATAACTCCCTCATACGGAGGCGAAACGCGACAATTCTTTTTGCTATAGCTTTGTAATCATGATACAGATCCAATGGTTCAAACCTCACACACAAAAAAGGTCATTTATTCAATCTGGACCCTTTTCAATCCATAGACCTACGGCAAAAACATCGAATATGAGCGCGATAAAACCCAAACCCATTTGAAACTCTTCGGAACCTCACCAAAACTTGTGGACAAGTTCAAAATCATCATACTAACTCGTTGGAACTTTTAAAACATTGACACGGGGTCTTCCTAACCCGGCGTTGATTGTGGTCAACTCTAGCTCTTTAACTTAACTAGCTTCTCCATCAACGACTTAATTTACACTCGAACCTTGTGGGAACTAACCCAGTGACTTCACTAAGTCATAGATCATACGAACGGGACTCTGGGGAAATGTCAACAAGGTTAAAAGGGTCAAAACAATATAACAACTAAATGGGTCGTTACAATGACCCTCACTCTCTCAACATATCCATACCCCAAGGTCGAACCTCAAATGCATCAAACTAACGAACCGAAGATCTACATCTCCTACTATACAAAGCCTTAAAAGGCGCCATGTCAATACTCGAGTGATAACTGTTGTTATAAGTAAACTTTGCCAACGTCAAGAACTGGTCCCAATAACCACCAGAGTCAATAACGTAAGCCCTCAATATATCCTCGAGCACCTAAATGGTCCGCTCGGACTGCTCATCGGTTTGGGGGTGGAAAGCTGTACTAAGATCCAAATGGGTACCCAACTCATCATGAAAAGCTCTCCAGAAATGAAAAGTGAAGATAGTATCCCGATCAGATATGATAGAAATAGGAACCCCATGTAATCTCATAATATCACGAATGTACAAGTTGGCTAACTTCTTCGCGATATAAGAAATCTGAACTGGAATGAAATGAGCGGACTTAGTCAACCGATCAACTATCACCCAAATCGAATCAAACTTGCCCAGGGTCTTTGGAAGACCCACAACGAAATCCATGGAAATCTTCTCCCACTTCCACTCAGGAATGGGCATCCTCTAAAGTACACCACCGGGTCGCTGGTGCTCATACTTAACATGTTGACAATTAGAACACTTAGCCACAAAATCGGTTGTATCCCTCTTAATGCTGCCTCTGATCACTATACATCTTAGTCGCCCCTGGATGAATGAAATATCGAGAGCTATGGGCCTCAGTCAAAATCAACTGAATCAAGTTACCAACACGAGGAACGTACACGCACCTCTTAATCCTCAAAGTACCATCAGAATTAATCATGGCCTCCTTGGCCTCACCTCTCAGAACCCTATCTCGAATCTTGCTCAACTGAGCATCCTCAAATTGAAGAGTCCTAATATAATCTAACAAGGACGATCTCGCCTCAACACAACCTGGGGCTGAAATATCAAGACGAACGAAACTGTTGGCCAGAGCCTGAACCTCCATGGCCAACGGATGCTCAGAAATAATCAAACGAGCTAAACTCCCCATACTCGGGGCCTTGCGACTCAAGGCATCAGCAACAACATTGGCTTTCCCTGGATGATAAAAAGTAGAGATGTCATAATCCTTCAGGAGCTCTATCCATCGGCGCTGCCTAGAATTAAGATCTCTCTGGGTGAATACGTACTGAAGGCTATGGTGATCGGTGAAAATCTCACAATGGACACCATACAAGAAATGCCTCCAAATCTTCAAAGCGAAGACCACAGCCAACAACTCCAAATAATGGGTTGGGTAATTCCTCTCATGGATCTTCAACTAACGGCAAGCATAGGCTATAACTCTACCCTTCTGCATCAAAATAGCATCCAAACCCACACGGGATGTATCATAATAAACGACGAAATCTTTACCCTCCACGGGTAATGCCAGAATCGAGGCTGAAGTCAAAAAGGTCTTGAGCTTTGAAAGCTCTCCTCACAATAATTGGACCACTGGAAGGAACCTCTTTCTGAGTCAATCTGGTCAATGACGAAGCAATAGAAGCAAAACCCTTCACACATTGGTGGTAGTAGCTGGCCAAACCCACGAAACTACGGATCTCGGTCACCGTAGTGGGCCTAGACCAATCCCTCCGTGCCTTGATCTTCGGAGGATCAACCATGATCCCGTCCTTAGACACAATGCCCAAGAATGCCACAAAATCCAACCAAAACTCGCACTTCAAAAACTTAGCAAATAAGCTATTCTTCTTCAACAATCCAAGTACAGTGCAAAGATGGCTCTCATGCTCCTCTCTACTCTTGGAGTACACCAAGATATCATCAATAAACACAATCACAAAGGAATCAAGGAATGGCCTAAAGATGCCATTCATCAAAGTCATGACATTGGTAAGCCCAAATGACATCACCAAAAACTCATAATGTCCATATCTCGTCCGAAAGGCTGTCTTTGGGATGTCCTCAGCCCTGATCCTCAACTGGTGGTAGCCAGAACGCAAGTCAATCTTCGAGAACACTAAAGCACCCTGAAGCTGGTCAAATAAATCATCAATACGAGGCATAGGACACTTGTTCCGAATAGTAACCTTGTTCAGCTGGCGATAATCAATGCATATCCTCATAGATCCGTCTTTCTTCTTCACAAATAACACATGAGCACCCCAAGGGGAGACACTCGGTCTAATGAACCCTTGCTCAATAAATCCTGTAACTGCTCCTTAAAATCTCTCAACTCGGCGGGTGCCATCTATTATGGCGGAATAGAAATAGGGCTAGCGCCCGAATCCAAGTCAATACAGAAGTCAATCTCGTGATCGGGTGGCATACCTGGCAGGTCGATCGGGAATACCTCCGCGAACTCGCTCACAATGGGAGTGGACTCAAGGAGTGGAGATGCAACAGTAATGTAGCGCACATGGGCCAGATAAGCTAAACACCCCATGTTGACTAATTTCTTTGCCTGAAGGAAGGAAATGATCTTCTTTAGAGCGGGGCTAGGAGTACCCCTCAACTTAAGTCTGGGAAAGCCCGGCAGGGCTAAGGTGACTGTTTTGGCGTGATAGTCTAATATCGCATGATAAGGAGAAATCTAGGTTATACCCAAGATAATATCAAAATCCACCATATCAAGAATCATCAAATCTACCCAAGTGTCATAACCCATAAAAGTCACTAAACACGACCGATACACTCGATCAACCAGAACAGAATCTCTGACCGGAGTAGACACATGAATAGGTACAGCTATGCTATCACAAGGCAAATCCCAATCAACAGCATGATATGCAGACACATACAAATAAGTGGATCTCAGATCAAATAATACAGATGCTACTCTATGTCGGACAGAAATGGTACCTAAAATAACAATATCTGAGGCCCCTGCCTCGGGTCTACCTGGGAATGAATAATACTGGGCCCTACCACGTCCAGACTGTGATCCACCTCTCGAACTCTGGGACCCATCTCTACCAGCCTGGGATCCACCTCTAGAAACCTGTGAACCACCACGACCTGACTGAGCAACGCCCCTCTGAGAAGTACCACCTCGGCTACTTGAAGATGTCGAAGTGCTCTGAAGCTGATGACCCTGCCCGGGTCGTGAACACTCTCTAGAAAAATGACCGGGCTCTCTACATGAAAAGAAAACTCTAGAAGCTGGAGTCTCGATGAATCGGCAAAAGACTCAAACTCGGAGTAACCTTGTCAACTGGTCGAGAAAATGAGCTCTCAGAGACCCTCTATCTGGATGGCCCACTAGAAGAAGCCTGCAATACTGAATGCACAGGGCGACCGGAATAGGGCTGATATGGCCTAGAAGAATGATCGGCATCCCTCAAACTGGAACCACCATAACTCCTAAATTGTCGCGACCTCTTCTTAGTAGCCCCTCCAAATGTAGGGGCCTTAGCGGTCACGACTAAAAAAGCATGCTCAACAATGGACTGGAAGGAAGCCCCCATGGCCTCAAGCTAAAGGCAAGGAATCTAAAGAGCACCAACGAGCCCACCAACAAAGCGTTGAATCTGGTCAGGCTCAGTAGGAATCAAAGGCGCTGAATAATGGGCCAAATGCAAGTAGCGAGTAACATAGGCCTCCACAGACAATCCCCTCTGCTGCAGATGGAGAAACTCCTCCCTACGTGCCTTCCTCAAAGCCCGGGGTACATACTTCTTAAGGAAGGCCTGATAAAACTGTGTCCAAGTTAGTAGAGGAGAACCCTCAGGTCTGCAAGCAATGAAATACCTCCACCAGGTCTTCGCGTCTCCGCAAAACTGGTAGAACACATAATCAACTTCACGGGACTCTACAATCCCCATCCTATGTAACAACTCATCCATGTCTAAGATGAACTCATATGTATCCTCCCTAGAAGTACCCGAGAATCTTGGCGGCTCCAACTTTCTAAACCTCACGACTAGATCCTGAGCAGTCAAGGTCATAACAAGGCCCACCACGGGTCTAAGATCATCTCCCGGGGCAGGCACCGCATCTATCCAGGGAGTCATAGCTGCATCAGGGTGCGCTGCACGAGTAGGTCTCTGCTCAAGGGTTTGCGTCCCAACTCTAGTCTGCGAACCTCCTTGGGAGTAGTAACACCAGCGGCAGCCTGCTGGGCATCTAGATGGATTAGGACACGAGCTATAGCATCCAACATAGTCTGCTCTGAAGTGACCTCAGGGTGTACCCGTGCTGGAGCCTTATCATCCTCGATGGCCTGGTCTTAAACACAACGTTGATCCTCAATCTCGAAAGACGGAGATCTCTCATGCCCCGCCCTACCGTTATGAGCTCCCGCCCTGGCCGGGCAGGCCCACGGCCCTGGCTCGACCGGGTCCTGCGGCGGTCGCTGGCCGTCCCCCAGTGCCAATCGTAGGCTGCGGCTGCGGCTCTGGTCTCGGGCAATTGTAGCTCGAGTCCTCACCATCTGTGAGAGAAGAGATAAGAGTAAAATACCAATTCAATTTTTTAAGATACCAATTAGAATAAAGTAGCACAAAAGAATGAAAGAAAGTGAAGTTTCCAAAATGTCTTATAGCCTCTCGCAAATAAGTACGGAGCTCATCGTACAGATCCACGAGACTCTACTACACACGCTTTTGTATTGTAGATCGGGTAACCTAGGGCTTTGATATCAAGTTGTCACGACCCAATATCACTAAGTCGCGTATGCACCTACCGTTCCTACCTAGGTAGGCGAACCTTTTCCCAACAATCTTAAAACCATGAACAAATAAGTGAATGAGCGAAAGAGATAGAAATACGTAATTTTGACATATAAATAGATAAATATGCAGAAATACATCAAAACCACCCCAGTATCTGGTCTGGTCACACAAGAGGATCTAACTAGAATCTACAAGTCTGGAAATAATAATAATACATCAATAGTCTCAATATGTCTCGGAATATCAAGTAAGACAT
>NC_081351.1:17095674-17109004 GCF_029784015.1 Lycium ferocissimum
ACACGGGGGTTAGCCGAGTTGCCAAAAAGGGTAAAGGGGGGCATTACAAAACAAATGGGGTTTTTCGGAAAAGGGGAAAAACCCAAGGAAAAGGGGAGGAAATCAAACCCCGCGGGGTTTTGGAGGAAAGTTATCAAAAAACCCCAAAAAGTCGTGTGCCAACCGATCCCTTGGTGGGCAAATTTCTTGTCCCAAAAAACCGCCCACAACCGAAGGGTGAGAAGAAGCGGGTGGACAAGATACCTTATGCTCCCCAATCGGTGGGCTTAGTATGCTGATATGTAAAGGCCCCAACATTGCCGCGACGACCGATTTAGAGCAATTTCCGGAAAAACACCGGGAAAAGTGAAGTGGATATTCGGGTATCCCAAAGGCGCCGAGTTCACCAGATTCGAAATCAAAACAAGATTGCAGCAATGCTGATGTCGACAATCTGTACATATCGATACAGAAATAGCACATCCGGTATGTTTACACCTTCGTGAGGTATTGCAATCTCTTGGGTTTCCAAGTTGCGTAAAGATAGTAGCTCTCTCTGGTTGTGAGGTTGAGGCCGTCAGTTGCACGAGGCCACAAAGGAAATGATGTGGCTACAATCTTTTCGCGGGAATCGATCGTGACCACGAGGGAAGTGTGCTATATTGTGATAGCCAAAGTGCCGTTATTTGGCAAAGAACCGAGTCTACCATGCTCGAACGAAGCACATACAACTCGGTACCATTTCATTGGGGATCGACTTTGGAAGATGGAGCGTTAGCTGAGAAGACTGTGGAGTCGAATCAATGGAGACGTCGCGACAAAGGCGGACGATAGACAAAACCGGCTATGTTCGCCCGCTTAGGTTGGCTGCGAGGAAGCATGATACTAGGAAAGAGTCGCCGCATCGATCAAAAGTGTGAAGACAAATTAAAATGGTCTTCAGTTTGGGATGTTGGGTTGAGGAGTAAAACAAGTGAGAAGAAGAAAAAGTGGCCGAAAGTGAAAGTTGAGACATCATAACGATGTCGCCGAAAGTGAAAGTGGAGACATCATAATGATGTTGGCCGAAAGTGAAAGTAGAAAATATATATTTTTTTCTCGAAATCTATTTATAAATGCACTTCTTCTTCATTCAAGACACACAATAGAAGACAACACATCCCAATAAAAGAGAGAAAAAAATGCAAGAGAAATACTGTAGTGAAAGGCGTAAATGAAAGGTACTTTGAGAGAATTTTACGAAAATTAACGGGAGCGTAATCGATTGAGTTGTGAGGTTGAGTGTTGAACATCAGGTAATATTTCTTCAATAAGATCGCGGTCACAGAACGCGTGGACGTAGCTGCGTTTGAGGGTGGCCACCATAAATCGCGCGTGGCGTTTTATTTATTCGCCACACGTACGCGTAAGTAGGTTCTGGGGCGAGGTTGGTATTTAAGTGGTCCAGGAATTTATCGCGACCTCCAATCTTTCGTAACTCCGATTCTGAAGATTCGGTTTGGAATTTAAATCCTAACATGTCGGAATGTACTTAAACACAAATAAAGAGTAAGAGGCGTAAAGTATCTAAAAATATGTATTTCTAAATGCTAATCAGGCCTAACCAGCCAGTTTAAGAGCAAGTAGAAATCAAGAAAGCACAATAAAATTCAATCTTTAACCATTTCTTGTTAGTCCATCCAGTGTCCAAGTCAAGGTATAAAATAATCCAATGTCTTATTGAAACAGTTTTAGCATGTCAGACATAATATATTGTAATAAACTATATCTTAGGATTCAAGATTTTGTATAAGCCAAAGTTACTTTTTGTGACTTGTTTAAGGAGTTCGGGTTGGGACTCGAGGGGTTCGGGTGAGTAATGGAATTAAAAACCCACAATAGCTCTACAAGATTTTAATTTTTTCTTGTGCCAGAGTAGTGTTTTGCGATTTTGGAGCACTGTCTCGCTTTCGCGTAGGGTATTGGTGATGTACATCATGGTCGCTAAGCTCGAGTCGTGTTTACAGAGGAGGCTTATTGGACTGTGCTTTTCAGTCGAAAGACCTGCTATCGTGATTGTAATGGGCAATTGTGTCAGGTATAAAACAAAGATTATAGGATTATTTCATTGCACAACATTTATGGGTATTTTGGAGCTCACTTTTGTGTTATATTTGAAAGAGAAATCATCAATTGTGTTGGCTAAGTCTGTTAAACTCAAATTTGATTATATCACATGATTTCCCATGAGATTTAGGCCTTTAATCTATGGATCCGAAGTGTTAAATTGAGAGATTTTCTTCTAGGTTATAGAATGCATAATTTGATTATTTGGGAGTCGATTTGATGTTGGATTGAGGAAATAATTATAGATTTAGAACCCTTAGGGTATGTATAACCTGATTTTGAAATCAATTTTTGATTTTGACCCAAGGTTCGAGTTTTACTTTTGTTCACTAAGACATAGACCATAAATTATGAGAATCGGTTCTTTAGCTTCGTTTAATGATAGTAATCATTCTTTTTGCTAGAGTTGAGTCATTTGGACACGTTTAGGCAAGGAAAAATGGCCAAGAAGGATTGAAAACTCATTTTGATCGAAGTAAGTTAAGACTTTGACCTTCTCGAGGAAATTTATCTCAACTTATGTGTTATACGTGATTTACTATGTGGGGAATAGTATATACATGGCGCGACAAGTATATATACGACTACTGGATATGAAAGAAGAGACACTTGAAATGCTAGTTGTAGCTTTCTCGTGTTTCGATGAATGAGCATGATATATATGCCTTGTTGATGAAATTAGACTTTCATATGTTAGAAAGCAAGTCTTATCTCTGTATTCATTGAAATTCTATTTGAGAATTTATATGCCTTACAAATTGTTATTCCTTTTACAAGTGCTATTTCTTTATATGCTCCTTATATTTATGATATGATATTATTGAGGAGTAGATATGTGAATATTAGGGATCGTGCGAGTCCGATCTTGACACGGTGTTGGGGATCGTTCGAGTTCGACATTGAGATAACGATGAGCACCGTCTATGTCCTATTTGATACAAGGATGTAGGGCTATTGAGCCGGATTGTGAAGGTAACATGATAGGACTATTGAGTCTGTGAGAGCATATATATTATCATGTGCACGTACGGATATGAATGCATCCTTCTTGAGTCACTGGCTTGGTATCACCCTTGCAATGAGCACGCTGGTTATAAAAAAAGTTGACCAACTGAGCTGAGAAGTGAACTTATATGATAAAGATCCTACATCTACTTCTTTTCTTGATTATTTCCTTGCTTTAATTTATTATCTATATTTGAATTTATCTATTTGTTTGACTTGAACTTAGAGAAATGGTTTAATATTATTGATTGTCAAGTATATGCCTATGTTTCTATTATTTCTCATTTCATTTATATTCCATATAAACTGCACAGGTTATGGTAAATGTTTCTGTTTACAGTAACTCTCATCACTACCCTGCTCGGAGCGATCAATAAGACCTACAGAGTGCAGATTGAATTTTACACCCATATTACACTTGATGCACTCTTTTTGGAGGTCTAAATCTCAATTCCAGTACTTTCTGTGAGTGAGTTCTAGCTTCGAGGATCCAGTTTTGTGGTGAGCCACCTTCCCTCTTCCATAGTGGGCACGACATCTCTTAGCTTCATGTTATTTCATTCGTGGTATAACTCTGTACTAGTTGAAACATTTTCTTTATAGTTTTCACATGAAAATACGATATCTCTTCTTGGGGGGTTTAGCGCCTATTTAGAATTTATATCTTCGTATTGTATTAAACTTAGCTTTTATTTATGTTATTGCATTATGTTAGACTTAGTTACTTCCTTGGCATATTTCATTTTTGGGTGATAAATGTTCCGTTCTCCTATCTCGAGGACAGTCGATGTGGATTGTGATAGAGTGGTATTGGATCCCTAGGCTCGTAGGTCTTGCAAATTCATGAATAGTGTCTAGTACAGTCTTGTGAATCAGTATAAAGATGTCTATACTTATCTTTGAGAGGATATAGTTATACATAGGAAAAGTTTTCTTTTTCCTATTCCTATCGTGTGATACTTATTTCAGCGTAAGATTGAATCATCCTTTGTATCCAGTTGATGATGGTGAATACAATATTGTTTGCTTATGAGCATGATCTACGGCTAGAAGTACATATTTTAGATATCTTTTGCCTCGTATTTTGATCACTTTACTTGTGTTTAAGTTGATTTTAATCACTTTATACTTAATATTCACATTCTGTTGTGCAGCAGATGAGTTCCCCAAAAAAGAGATGATTTGGAGCTTAAACGGACAAAAAATGCACTTTAAAGTCCGAGTAGAAGTCCAAGGCATAGGAGGATCTGGCTTTGAGAAAATGAACTGATATAGAGCCAAAACTGCATCATATACGGTTCAGTAGTCCGAGTAAAAAAAAAAGAAAAATTATTAGAATTAAGTCCGGGGATCAACGGTCGAGCATATGCGACATCGGCCGCCAAAAGCATAAAAACTAAAAAGTTTCACCAGTGCAGGGTGCCTGACAGCACCAATATAAAAACGCTACTTCCCTGCATGTTTTTCAAGTCTTCTGAATATTTGGCTTAGCACGGCGCACCTTGTGGTGTGACAAGCCATTTCTGGACCTGTTCGAGTTCGTTAAGGTTTAAGAGATGTGTTTTAGTCCTAGGTTATTTTCCCACATTATAAATACATGTAAGAACCGATTTAGAAGGGGAACTAGAATAGTTTGAAGGAGAGGAAGAGGATATCCGATGAGGGCTAGAATGATAGCTCAAGCGTAATTGATCCTAAGCTTTCTTCGATCTTTTCTCTAATAGCTTTTTACTTCTTATGGTTGTGGTGCTGTATGATTGTTGTTTTTTGAAACTTGAATTGATTATATTGCTCAACATATTGGTTTATTTATTCAATTTGGCATTTATTTATTTAATCTTTTAGCCAACGATTGAATACAATCTACTAATCTAGAATTGAACCTGGGAAAGGGTATTCTAGATTGCATATAGGATTGAATATAACTTGTTCTTGAACCCAAGCCTTGGGGATGATTTGCGTTTAGGATAGGAATATACTTAATTGTCTTGCTTGGTTATTATAAATATGAATATATTTTTGTTAACTCTAATTCCACAGGAATATAGCCATTAGGTTAACTTGAATAGACGAGTAAGAACTCAGAAGATTCTTATGAAAATTATTAACCATGTCAACCAATAAACGAGATTATTAATTTGATAGTTCTCATGGATAACTCAACAAAATTGTTAGCTACCATAATCCTAGGACCTCGCAATCCATTGAATGCTCCTTATTTCTTTAGTTGCGTATTTTGTAGTGTCGTTTAGTTAGATTATATCACTTCATGGAATCGCTTAATAGATAAGTTGCAATAGCTTGATTTAGTAAATATTTAATCACAACTCCTTCATGGGAAAAGTACTCTACCTTATTACTTGTCTACCACATATACATACATGTGTGATGAACCCGACTAAGTTTATGGCACCGTAGTCGGGATGTCGAAATTAATTATTTACCTATATTAGACTTTTACTTTCTATTTATTTAAGTTTCTTTTAATATTTTAGTTTAGTTTATTATTTTTTTATTATTGACATGACATCTTAGGAATAAAATTTTGTCGAATATTGGTTCTACCAATATTGGCTCTACTTACTTTGGTAATCCTTGTCTGATAGTATTTCCACGAGCAAGTTGTGCTCACCTCCCAAGCTTTGAGTGGAGTATTTGTAGTGTGTCTGGTGGTCAGGATGACCGTTGGAATGGTTGTCCCAACTCTTATTTCCCTTTCTCGAACCCCCATTATGATGATTTTCCTGTTATTTGTGATGTTGATTGAAGTAATCAAGTGGAGGATAAAGAACGTGATGCTTAACTTATCGATGTGTTGAAGCAAATACTGGAGAAGAATATAATGCTGGAAAGCCATAAAAAAGATTAGTGCAAAAATCACTAAGATGGGAGTCCAAAAATGAGACTTCCAATGATCAACAAGTACAAAACTATGAAGAAGTGGAGATATTGAGTCAAATCTTGCTACCGGAGAAAGCCCAAGGACTAGAAGCATATGGAGTCTCCGTGATGGAATTACAAACATGACAATTAAGTTGGCAGCTAAGTAAGTCTTCCTAAAGATTTTACGTGAAGAAATATGTGACGAAAGAAATGCAAGAAAAAATTATACCTAAGAGATCAAATTTATCTCTACACTTTGAGAAAAGTCAAATTTACCCTATACTTTTCACGTATCCTTGGCTCTGTTAGGACAAGGGTTATATTTGAACAAAAGGTTAATGAGGGCAAATTTACCTGAAAAGTGTAACGAAGGTTAAAATGTAAACTCTTTCTAAAAGTGGAGAGGTAACTTTGACCATTTTCCCATAATTTAGGGATCCATTTTCACTTTGCATCCTATTCATTTTTATAAATTTGATTCTGTGAGTTTTGGAGTGCAACCAGAAGACTATGTTGATATCTATGCTAGTGCAGATGGTTTTTCTAATGCTAGACTAATCTCTACCAAAAAATAGATATTTCAAAAGTCGTTTTTCCCATTTGAAGAACCTATTCAATAGAATGGACCATAAAAGATACACTACTCATAAGTAAAATCCATCCCTAATAAGTACTACAACCCAATTTCACATTTATGAAAATAACTTAATTTATTTTCAATTATGATTTAGAAGGAAATTCCAAGTTTATTGGAATTGGTTTGAATCATTAACACCATTCTATTCCATACTCTTTAGACACAATATTTTTTTCGAACGGAAGAACAAAAATCACTGAAAATTCTCTAAATTAAACATCAGTTTGCATTTGCATTAGAAAATAAACTCTCCGAGTAGTCGTGGTATTTATTTTTCCTGACATATGAAAGAAACGAATTAGGAAATCATAAACAAATTGAATCGAACTACTCCTGTGATTTACATACAAATGCATACAGCCAAGATAATTATGTTAGGGTGAGGAGTGAAGACTATAGGCAGATCTATTATGCTAATTGGGAAGTAAGCTGATGTGGGAAAAAGTTGTAGAGGTAATTGAGTTATGCACTAATGTATATTCATTTTATTCAGAAATTAAATGTGACTTTTCCATCGAGGAAGCAATGCAAAGAGGTTACAAATAACATGTTAACAAGTCAAGTGTCATCGCCCGAACTCAAGATCGTGATAGGCATTGAGAGAGCTATTACTAAATAGGCGAACCCAATGCGAAAATAATTATCTTACAAGAAGTATGTAAACCATAAAAGATTCAAAATAACTTTAACACAGTTTTACAATAAAGCGAAGTCTCGGAATACAAATGAATTCAAATGAGTCATAACCCACGAACACAGTCAAAGAAGAATCTAAATAGACTCTGAATACAAGAATTAAGGATACAACCCGTAATAACCATAAAAGAAAATGACATTTTTCACCACGAATAGACTGTGATTGGCTCACCTCAGCAGAATCTTAACCGTCATCTTGGACAAAGATCATATGTGTCCTGAGACAGCGTTAGAAGAAGGATCTGCATAGAGCAGTAAGTGCATTTTTTGTGAGCATTACACCTAATAAAATCCTCAACTCGTCCCTTTCTCTTACCCCTTGGAGAAAGTCTTTAAAATAATTTATGGAACCAGAATACTGTATGTAGCAATACAATAAATAACCATAACATGTAAAAACTAATCCAGATAATAAAGGCTTTCAAGTAAAGAAGTCAATTACATCTATCAATTCCAACCATGAATCACATAAGCATGCAACACCGTAGTGTGTGCACCCACTATAAACCAGCAATAGGCCTTGGCTGATAGATCGACTAACCAAATCGTAGGCCTTAGTTGGTAGGATGGCTAAACCAAATCATAAGCCTTAGCCGGTGGGATGACTAAAACAAATCATAGGCTGTAGTCGGTGAGACCGCTAAACCAACAGTGTGATACAAAACCAGACAATTTCAAGTAAAACTAAAACAACATATAGTCCAAAAAATGACATCATTTAAAGGCCATCACACCAAACAAGTTTCAGAATAGAATATAATAAATATGAATATCCCTATCATGCTTCAATTAATATTTACCCGGAGAGATTTTTAAAATGAAAAACTTCTATTATGCTCTTAATGATTTTGCTATCTAAAATTCTCATTCTTTTGTAAAGACTATAATCTTTTACTTTAAAAGATGAGGAGAAGAAACCTTTTGACTCAAAAACCTTTGAGGCTTTGGTGCGAGGGTTTTAATTTTACCCTACCGAATTGCTTTGAACTATTTTTTAGAGGAAGCTACAAAGTTTCTACTTAGTATGTCCGGTTACTATGCCGGTGCAATTTGTTCGACTATTATGGTGTTCGAACTTATCCTTCTTTTAATTGAGGCATTATTTATAAGAGAGGGCCCTTATTTTTCGGTTCTTTAGAAAAGGACATCTCCGATTCGTTTTGGCACATGCTTTACGGTATGTCATAAACCACATCCATTTAACATATTTGCTTTTCATGGCAAAAATTTATGTATTTGCTTTTCATGGAAAGAAATTCATGTATTTACTTTTCACGCCAAGAAATTTTGAAAAGAAGGAAACTATTATTGATTCCTTAAACTTACAAATTAGAGTGAAAAGTAGTCCGGCTGCCATCCAGCTTGGTCAATCCGGTTACATGGATTCACAATCCTTGGTATCAGGCCAGTCCCCAGTATCGATACAGTTTTTGTCCAGACTTGCGGCTTAAAGCTTAGTCTTAACTCTGTATGAGTTCATATATGCATATAGCCCCTAGTGTTTGGGAGTAAAGAATGAAGTTCCAAGCACTAGATAAGACCACCGGGAAAACGTTCAAGGAAACAGATGGAACTGCCTCGTTAAAAACCTTGTCGAAAAACCCAATTGGGACAAAAATCGGACGAAGGAAAAAAGAATGCAATCCCGCCAGCAGCATTTTTCCCGGTCAGGTGTAGTATTTCTTTAGAAAGCTAACGTTCCAATTTCTTGGTAATTTATTCCCATTTTCATCTTCCAGTTGATACAACCCTTTAGCGGCTATACAAGAAACTTTATAAGGGCCTTCACAATTCGCTCCAAGCTTTCCAGTAGTGGCGTCTTTGGTATTGTGCGTCACCTTGCGGAGCACCAAGTCTCCTACTTTAAAGTGTCAGAGGTTGGTACAACGATTGTAATAACGCTTCATCCGCTGCTTCTGAGCGACCATCCGGACGTATGCCAGATCTCTGTGTTCCTGAAGAAAATCTAGTTGAATCAACATCCCATCAGTATTGGACTGTTCTTGGCCCGAATATACGTGAACTTAGGGCATCAACTTCAATCGGAATTAATTCCTCCACCGCGTATACTAGGGAGAAAGGATTTCTCCGGTACTGGATTTTGTCGTGATCCTGTAGTCCCAAAGTACCTTGGGTGATTTAGATGGCCATGCTTCTTTGGCGTCTTCCAATTTCTTCTTCGGATTCTGAATAATCATTTTGTTGGTTTATTCCACCTGCCCATTAGCACTGGGGTGATAGGGGTACGAGGTGATGCGCTTGATATGTAAATTCCCAAGGAATTTAATGACTTTGGACGCGACAAAATCTGGGCCGTTATCACGGGTTACTTCCTTGGGAATGCCAAAGAGATAGATAACATTCTACAAAATGAAGTCGATTACTTCCTTCTCTCGGATCTTCTGGTAAGCTGTTGCTTCAAGCCACTTGAAGAAATAGTCGGTCATTAACAACACGAACCGCACTTGACCCGTACCGGCTAGAAATAGCCCGACTATATACATCCCCCACTTTATGAGTGGCCAAGGGGACACCACCCAATGCAACTCTTCGCCTGGATGGTGCAACATCTAAGCATGCCACTGCCATTTGTCGCGTTTCTAGACGAAGTCCTTCGCATCCTACCCCATTCTGGGCCAATAACACCAGCCCTGAGTAGCTTCTTGGTCAGCGACTCTGCGCCGAAATGATTACCGCAAATTCCTTCATGAACTTCTCTCATCACATAGTCAGCTTCTTTAGGCCCTACACATCTTTCCATTAAACCATTAAACACCTGCAATGCAAAATCGCCGATACAAACATCGCGGCCTAGCCCGCAAAGCCATAGATGCTTTTGTGTCCTCCGGTACCTTTCCATGGTTCAAGTAATCCAAAACCTCATTGTACCAATCTGTCATGCCCCGAACCATGGCCTGAGCATAACACAGCACTCGGTGCCTAACTGCATATGACCGAAAGAACCCATAGGCTGGCTGAATCAACATGTGATATTAAAACATACGATAATAAGGAAATAAAACTAACACATGCTGATCTACTAAAAATTCTGACTGAAATATATAAAAAATGCAAAAATACTGTTTAAGTCTAAAACATTTGAAATCAATGTCAACAAGGCTAACATATCAAAGTCTGCTAATATCTGACTAACTGGACTATGTCTATGAAGCCTCTAAGAATACTGAGAAGATAACTTTCTAAAACTCGAAGGACTGAAAGCAGGGTAACGCCCCGGAGGAACTGGGGCTCACCAAGCAGCTGATACGAGTAGTCCTAGCTAGCTGGATCGTCAACCTGTATATCGCGATGCAGGCCCCCAAGCAAATAAAAGGGACATCAGCACATTTGAATTGTACTGGTATGTAAAGCAACTGAAAGAAGAAATATAACTACTGAAACTCAAACTGAATTTGAACTAAATAGGAAAGCAAGAATCTGAAGTACTCCCTGTTCTGAATGAAGAATCACCTATATAACTGTAAATATAAACTGTGGCCTAGGGCCCAAATAATTTGCACAAAACTGTGGCCTCAGGACCAAGCAATACGTATGCATGGATTGTGGCCAAGGGCCCAAAAATATAGATACGGGTGTTTAACATTAAACAATTTACAACACCGAGACTGGGCTATAGCTGATAGCACGATAACTATTTCTGATTATGGAGCTTAAGCCAATAACTGATTATACTCTGACTGAGACTCATATGATTTCAATACAAAAGTCTATAATGATTACGTACTGAGTTCCTGATATTCAAAATGATCACCATGAACGAATTATGAAACTATAATCCTTAGAAGATAGCAGTTCTACAACTATTCAAGGAACTAGGGCTAAACTGTATTCTGAGTCAAATTACTGATAAGCGTGTAGAATGAGGCGTAGGGAGAATCATGAACATTTCCTAACATAGATAATTTGCCTCACATACCTATATATGCTCCAAACTTTGCAAGAAAGGTCTGAACTTTGAGAAGAATCCCAAAAGCCTAAGTCTTGAACCCTTATATGGGGTTTCTTGAAAGCCCTGCGTTAAGAACAATGAATTCTTGCTTAATGTTCATAAATATATGTTAGAATCCATTTGGAATAGGTTAGGATTGCTTACCTTAGTGGTCTTGGTGATGGAGGAGGAGAGCAGGCTGTTCTAGGGTTCAGGAATTGGAAATTAATAAAATAAATCTGAGTCCCGCGTATTTATCTCTGCTCAATGAGTCGTGATGAAGTACGGACGCTGGCACGTCCCGTACTTTGAAGTACGGGCCGTGACTGGAATGTCAAATTCCAGTGAGTAGCTAATTTCCCTGGTAAAGTACGGGCACTAGGTATGTCTTGTTTTTCCCAGTGCGCCCCGCACTTGGATCCCATACTTGATGTATGGCCCGCACTTGACATGAAATTTCCAGTTTACAGCTCCAACACTTCTATCTAATTTTTTAAGTCTTGAATCATGGTCAAAGCTTAAGTTAAAGGTTTTAGGTGTTACAATATCTCCTCCTTGGGATCATTCGTCCTCGAATGATGGGTTCTGGTAAGGAGTGACTGTTGAGACATGTGTACACTAACTGACATGAACACACAAAAACTGAACCAAAAGGGATACTAAACTCGTTAATTTCGTCGAATCGGATATACCGAACCGATGAAATGAACGCCGGGCCGAGCGACTACTAAACCGATCGAAACCGGAAATGAAACCATCGAAAATACGAATGGGAAGATAAATTACCATAATGACTTTCTACCGACTCTTTAAAAGTGGGGATATCCGTCTTTATGTCCTCTTCTGCTTCCCACTTAGCCTCCTCAACTTTCTGACTCCTCCAAAGGACTTTCACTGAAGCAACTTCTTTTGTTCTCAACTTGCGAACTTGACGATCAAGGATTTTCATTGGGACTTCTTCGTAAGTCAAACTATCATTGACTGTGATTCTATCAGTCAAGACAACCAATGAGGGTCTCCCACATACTTTCTCAACATAGACACATGGAATAATGGGTGCATAGCAACCAAGTCTTACAGTAACTCAAGCTCATAAGTCGCTTGACCAACCTTTTCACAGAATTCTGTATGGTCCAATATAGCGGTGACTAAGCTTTCCCTTCTTACCAAATCTCATGACACCCTTCATAGGCGAAACTTTAAGAAATACCTAGTTATTAACTTGTAACTCTAAATCCCTTTGTCTCACATCTGTGTAAGACTTCTGGAGACTCTCAGCCATTTTTAACCGCTCCTGAATTAACTTGACTTTCTCCATAGCCTGATAGACCAAGTCTGGTCGTAACAACTCTGCTTCACCAACCTCAAACCAACCAATTGGTGATCTACACCTGTGCCCATACAAAACCTCATATGGTGCCATCCCAATACTAGAAGGGTAACTGTTATTAAGCAAACTCAATAAGAGGCAAGTGATCATCCAATTACCTTTGAAATAAAGGACACATGCCCTCAACATATCCTCAAGGATCTAAATGGCGCGCTTTCTGTTCGACTTCCGTTCAAGGGTAAAAGCCCCTACAACCAGATTTTTAACTTTTGTACCCAATCCTTTCTAAAAGGATCTACAGAAATTTATTGTGAACTGCGTATCACGATCTTAAATAATTGACACTGGAGTCCCATGAAGCCTGACAATTTCACGAATATACAACTTGGCATAGTTCTCTGCTGAATCTATTATCTTAATTAGCAAGAAGTGCACTGATTTCATAAGTCTGTCCACAATCACCCAAATTGAATCATGCCTCCCAACTGAACGAAGTAGACCTATGATGAAATCCATAATTATCATCTCCCATTTTGAAACAGGAATATCAATATTCTGAGCCAAACCACCAGGCCTCTGGTGTTCGGCTTTCACTTGCTGACAATTCAAATACTTAGCCACAAAATCTGCTACATTCTTTTTCATATCTTTCCACTAATAAATCTCCTTAAGATCTTGATACATTTTCGTAGAACCTGGAAGGAATACCCCGGGAAAGGTGGCCTTCGACAAATTTCCCCTGACC
>NC_081351.1:17109104-17148736 GCF_029784015.1 Lycium ferocissimum
GAGACTTCCTTATTTGATTCGTTTGACTCATTTCGTATGTTATGAAAAAGTGAAACGTTTGCCTATGACTCTAAGGTCCGTTTGAAATGCCCTGTAATGATATTTGAACGTTCTTCACTATGAATGATACTAAATTTTCCGAGAATGACCTACGACGTATTTTTCGAAAAATTGATAACTTAAAAGCCCGCGACTTTTGTATATTAATTCCGATTAACTCGATACTCATTTTGAGCCTTCTGATCCTAATGTGTTCGTATATGAAATTATGTGTCGAGTCCTGGAACTTACTTTTGATATGCATATGGTTTCTGCACTACTCTACTTGTGCTAATGATTATGATTTCGTTCGCCGGTACCCGGGCCGGTTCTGTGATCGTGCGCATTATGACATATTCGGCAGTATGATGTGTTACGGTTTCCGAGACCTCGCCATAGGGCCGGTTACCGTTTATGGTGTTATGATGTGATATGGCATCTGACATATTCGATGATTTGATGTGTGTGATGTTATGATGTGTTCGGAGATGTACGGAGATTTGAAAACCGGAGTATGATGTGTTGTGGCACCGGCGTCGTGGGTGACCACGTTCCCGAGCCCTATGCATGACTTTTATTTGCATTTTGTATACTCGCATTCCGCACAAAAGTTTGATTTGTTACTTACGTATTTGTTTCGTATCTTCGACTCCGGTCATGGTTTGGATTACCGTACCTCTCGCTTTACACACTCGTACTTCTTTCGTGCGACCCCCTTTCTTCGGGCGTTTCACGCCCGCGCAGACGGACGCTCGGTTGGGCGATCTTAGGTTTAGGCTACCCGGTCATGGGTCACATTTTGGAGTGCTCCCTCGATCCGAGCCCATATTTTGGTATATGTCTTTTGCTATGTATATCCGCACATTTGTGTTGTTCGATGCACGCGCGGAGCCACGTCCCGTCATATGTTCGTATGTTGTTGTTGTTTGTAGGGCTCGTAGTCATATTTGTGGGTCATGGGTCCGGTTTGTTTGTATATGATTCGATTTGCGTCCTTAAGCGGCCCCGTTGTTGCTATGGCCGATATGGCCCACATGTCCGTATGTATGTGTGTACGGGCGATGTGCATTCCGCCGGTTTTGATTTTGATATGATGATCCCGCACGGCGACCGCTTAGGATAGCATTCGGCCGGTATTTGTGTGATGTCCGCTATCGATTTACCGGTACGAATAATATCTGTTTAATCTGGTTCGTAAGTTTGTTTGGGTGCCTAGGTAGGGCACCAGTCACGGCCCACGGAGCTGGGTCGTGACAACAACCAAGCGTCATCTCGCTACCAACTGACAAAACCACCCCTATTCCCCGAACTTGCCCTGTTGTTTCCTTCCACACACCTATCGCACCAGGCACCTTTTCACATGATCGATAAATTGACCATTATGAGGAGATGGAAAAGGCGTGGAAGGCTGAGCGGGAAAAATAGAATGAAAGGCTCAAGCGGAAGATGACCGCAATGTTGGAACGGTCCATGAGAACCACCCTCACTCGCACGGGCCGGAGCTATAACGATTTGTACATGCATCAAAATTTGGATTTACCTAAGGGCTTCAAGGTGCCACGTTTTGAGCTATTTAATGGAACAAGCAATCCTAAAGCGCATCTACGGGCCTACTGTGACTAATTGGTCAGCATCTGAGACAACCAAGCTCTCATTATGAAGCTGTTCAGCCGAAGTTTGACCGGAGAAGCCTCAGAATGGTTCACGGCCAAGACATATGCTGTTGGATTACATGAGAAGACATGGCTGCAGCTTTCATGGAAAGGTTTCGCCTTAACATGGAAACGATGTCGGACGGATACTATTTGGAAAAAGTAAAACAAAGGTCCACCAAAAATTTTCGTGAGTATGCGAGTAGGTGGAGAACAGAGGCTGCCCGGGTACAACCCTTATAGGCGAATAGGAACTTGTATCGGTTTTCATCCGTTCACAAAAAATGGATTCTATGATAGAATGCTCTCAATGGCGGGAAGACCTTTCTCTGAATTGGTCAAAACGGGCGAGGCCACAGAAGACGGTCTCAAGACTGGCCGAATCATAAGTATGATCGGAAAATCAGCTAGTTCAAGCTCAACCGAGTTCATACGCGAAAAAAAAAGATATGGCTAGTATATCCCACACTCCTAGCCCCAAAACCAAAAGGAGGGAATATTTCCCAATGGAAGCATATGCTTCGCCTCCCTCAAATGCCTACATTCCAACTCCTTACAATACGGTGCCCGTATATTACGGGCAGTTGACCTTCCAATCACCACTCCCAAATTACCAGGCTCAATAAAATGACTTCTAGTCACCTCCCCAAACTACCAAGCTCCACAACCAAATTATCAAACTCCCCCACCTGTTTATGGCACTCCATAAAATAACCAACCCAATACCTACCAAAATCAACCACCACCAAATGCCTATAATGCGCCACTTCAGAACTTTAAAAAGAAGCCAACTCGGGTATCCACCCCACTGATGGAATCTCAAACTGATTTATTCAAAGGATTAAGCGCTGCTGGAATGATCCAAATACTTCCCCCAAAGGTCATCGACCAAAAGAACCAGTTTTACCGAGCTGACCAGACATGTGCCTACCATTCTAATAGCATAGGACACATAGTACTGAAGTTTGCATTAATCTCAAGTACAAAGTACATGACCTGATTGACCGGAAAGAGATTGTGCTCTAAAAGTCCCCTCTAACTATGAACACCAATCCATTGCCAAACCATGGAAATAGCGTGATTTACATGAATTAAAGGGAAGAAGACTGGGTCGTAGGAAGACCCACAATGCGCGATTCTGTGAAAGAACTTGAGCACACAGTAGCATCATTATCTTTCCAAGAGCGCTCGCAATTCAAAGTATTAGTCCCTGCGCCAATGATAACATATATAGCTCAACTAACTCCAGCACCGCCTCGCAAAGAGTTCGTAGTCTAAGTTGCTACTGTACATGGCATTACAAAATCAGGGAGATGCTACACTCTCTAATACCTAGCCCAAGGGGCACCCCGAAGGGAGGGAAATCAGAAAAGGGCTATCACTGAAGGTGAAGCTGAATATTTCTGGCGCCGAATGCAGCCTAAGGAATACTCCATTATAGAGCACTTGAAGAAAGCGCCGGCCCAAATCTCGGTACTAGCATTGTTACAAAGTTTACCTCAACACCGCTTGGCTTTAATGAGGTGTTGGAGGAAGCTCATATCCCAGCAGGGACAAGCAGTGAAAACCTAACCGAAATGGTCCCTCATGTTATAGAGGAATGTCAAATTGCCTTCATAGAGAAAGAGTTGCACAAAGAAAGCATAAATCACAACAAAGCGCTGCATATCACTATTATGTGCCACAATAAGGTGATAACCCGAGTATTAATTGACAACGGGGCGGGACTCAACATTTGTCCCAAGTCTACCCTAACTAAGTTGGGATATGACCTTGGAAAAGTATGTCAGAGCTATACCAATATAAGAGCGTTCAACGGAGGACGTTGTGATGCCACTGGAGCGGTTGATTTGGACATTCAAATAGGTCCAGCTGAAGTCAACACTAAATTCCAAGTCATGGAGATACTAGCCAATTATAATTTGCTTCTAGGAAGACCATGGATCCATATGGCAGCGGTAGTACCATCCTCGCTCCATCAATCTGTAAAATTTGTCTAGGAAAGGGAAGAAGTGGTGATTCACGAAGAAGCCAGTGTGCACAATTACCCAGATAACTCTGTACCCGTCACTGAAGCTGCGCCTAAAGGAACGAATTTCCATGTCATGGAGTTATGGGAGCTGCCCATAAGATAGACTCCCCAAAAGTTCCTATGCCGGTGGTTTACAAAATGATTGCTTCTACCATGCTCCTAAACGGGTTTGAACCCGGGAAGAGTCTGGGAAAGAACCTGCAAGGCATCACCGAGCCAATTCCCATTCTACAAGATAATTTTTGTTTCGGACTCGGGTATGTCCCAGCAGAAGAAGAGAGACCTACAAAGAAGAGACAAGAGGTTGCGGATCTTTGCAAACCCATTCCAAACCTGTACCAGTTATTTCCCCATCGAATACCTATGCCTGGAGATGCTGACATTAAAGAAGGGATAGGGATGTTATTCCAAGAAAAAGTTTGCCCCGTGATTTTGGAAGAGTGTGCTGAAGCGCCCACCATTAGAAAGGCAGAACCAGGCGAGCACAAACCCGCTACTGGCTCTTCGATAGAGAAAGATGAACTTATTTTAAAAAATAGGGAGAATCGGTTGAGGCCCGATTTCTCACTCTGTTATCACTTACATACCTCGTAATGTTTTCAAAAATGGAAATGTCTTGATCTGGATCCAAGCCAGGACCACAGTTTGTACTTCTAATTAATTCAAATCAATGAAAGCCTCGGTTTACCAAAACTATTTTTATTTATTTTTTTTTTACATGGATGTTTTATACTAACATATTTTGCCTTGAATTTTTAGTAATAAAAAAATAAAGCAACCTTAAATGTCATGACATGTTGCGAAACCAATGAGTCGGGCAGCATAGAGGAAGAAGAGTACGAGGAATACGATGAGACCACAATACTACCCGAGGGTCTCGCGAAAGAAGTAGTACAATTAGAGAATGAGCAAAAACCAAATATGGACGAAACAGAAGCCATAAATCTAAGTGATGAAGAGAATGTCAAAGAGACAAGGATAAGTGCGGACCTAGAGACGCCTCTAAAAGAAGAATTGATAAGTCTTCTGAAGGAGTACGGGGATATCTTCACATGGTCATATGCCGACATGCTTGGACTAAGTACCAGTGTAGTATCCCACATGTTACCCATCAATGCGGGTTTTGCTCCGATAAAATAGAAAAAGCAACAATTCAAACCGGATCTTAGTATCCGAATCAAAGATGAGGTAGAAAAACAGATTAAATTGGGAGTGTGGAAGTGACTTCATACCCCACATGGCTAGCCAACATAGTTTCGGTACCCAAAAAGGACGGCAAGATAAGAATCTGCGTGGATTACCGAGATCTTAACAAAGTTAGCGCAAAGGATAATTTTCCACTCCCGAACATCCACATACTCATAGATAACTATGCCAAACACGAGCTGGAATCATTTGTGGATTGTTTTCTTTGGCTACCACTAGATTATAATGGATAGAGAGGATGCCGAGAAAACAACCTTTATCACTCCATGGAGAGTGTACCATTACAGTGTAATGCCCTTTGGCCTCAAGAATGCCGGCGCAACATACATGAGAGCGATGACTACCAATTTCCACGACATGACCCATAGAGAAATTCAAGTTTATGTGGGCGATGTCATTATCAAGTCAAGAGAAAGTTCGGAGCATACCACATATTTAAGAAAAATTTTTTGATAGGCTCCAAAGTTCAACTTGAAATTGAACCCGGCTAAATGTGCGTTCAGAGTACCGGTCAAAAAATTATTGGGGTTCATAGTCAGCCGAAAGGGCATAGAGCTAGACCCAACAAAGATCAAAGCAATCCAAGAATTACCTCCTCCAAAAACTAAAAAAGAAGTCATGAGATTCCTGGGAAGATTGAATTACATTGGACGATCCATAGCCCAATCCAACATCATTGTAAAGCCCATCCTCAAGCTCTTGAAGAAAGACGTTCCTACGAAATGGACAGAGGAGTGCCAAGAGGCATTCAACACTATCAAAAGATACTTGTTCAATCCACTAGTCTTGGTACCACCAAGGCCTGGGAGCCCACTGCTGCTATACCTATCAGCTGCTGAAGATGCCTTCGGTTGCGTGTTGGGACAACACGATAAAGAAGGGAAAAAAGAACGTGCCATTTACCATATGAGCAAGAAGTTCACAGATTGTGAGGCGAGATAAATGCTAGTGGAGAAAACCTGTTGTGCTTTAAATTAGGTGGCTCAAAAATTAAGACATTATTTGTCCTCGTACACCACTCACCTTATATCCAAGATGGATCTGTTAAGATACATATTCCGCCAGCCCATGCCCAGTGGGAAGTTGGCCAAATGGCAGATGTTGTTAAGTGATTTCGACATCGTGTACATAGCTTAGAATGCCATTAAAGGACAGGCTTTGGCTGACTCACTAGCTGCAAGCCCGATAGATGAAGAGCCCAAACCCCTTCGCACCCACTTCCGAGACGAAGGGGTGTTGGCCATAGAAGAAGGAGCAACATAATCTTACACTGGCTAAAGACTGTTCTTTGACAGGGCGGTAAATTACAAAGGTTCCAGAATCGGAGCGGTTTCTGATATCAGAAAATGGGTGACACTGCCCCATGGCCGCAAAGCTCAAATTCCGTTGTACTAACAACATGGCTGAATACGAGGCCTGCGTTCGAGGTCTCTAAATGACATTAGGTATGAACATCGATGAATTACTGGTCATTGGAGATTCCGACCAACTAATCCATCAAGTACAAGGCGAATGGGCCACCAATAATAAAAAGATCTTGCCTTATTTGAACTTGGCTCAAAGATTGTGTAAGAAATTCAGAAAGATCGAATTTCAACATACGCCAAGGGGTCGGAATGAATTTGCCGCTGCGTTGGCCACGATAGCATCAATGATCCAACATCCTGAGAGCAGTCACATTGACCCGCTAAGGATAAGCTTAAAAGAAGAGCATGCCTACTATTACTACTTGGAGGCTGAGCCAGATGGAAAGCCATGTTACAAAGACATCAAAATGTTTTTGGAAGGACGAGAATATCCTGAAAGCATTACAAGTGGACAAAAGAAGACCATCAAAATAATGGTAAATGGTTTCTTCCTAAACAAAGAAGTGTTGTACAAACGAACACCGGATTTTGGTCTGCTTCGATGTGTAGATGCCGGAAAATCCACCAAACCTCTAGAAGAAGTACATACTGGGACATGTGGACCCCATATGAACAGATTTGTACTAGCAAAAAAAATTCTACGTGATGGATACTACTGAATGACGATGGAAAGTGATTGCTGCAATTATGTGCAAAGGTACTATCAATGCCAAATCCACGGTGATCTAATCAAGGTTTCCTCCGAGTGAGCTTAATGCTATAAGATCACCATGGCCTTTCGTTGCCTGGGGCATGGACATCATTGGGCCAATCGACCTCGCAGCCTCAAATAAGCATCGATTCATTTTAGTTGTCATTGACTACTTCACCAAATGGGTGGAAGCAATGTCTCACAAGTCACTAACAAAGAAAGTGGTAGCTGACTTTGTGCGAAACAACATCATATGCCGATTCGGACAATGGAGCAAATTTGAATAGCCATCATAACATACAATGGAGCAAATTTGAATAGCCATCTGATGAAGGATATCTGTGAACAATTCAAGATCGCTCACCGAAACTCAACGGCCTACCAACCACAAAGTAATGGAGCTGTGGAAGCAGCCAGTAAGAATATCAAGAGGATATTGAGGAATATGATAGACAATTATAAAGGTTGGCATGAGCAGTTGTCTTATGTGTTACTGGGACACCGTACTACGGCCAAAACTTCAACAGGAGCAACTCCATACCTGCTGGTCTATGGTACTGAAGCGGTTATACCTGCCGAGGTTGAGATACCTTCCTTAAGGATCATCCAAGAAGCAGAATTAGGCGTCACTGAATGGGTCCGAGCTCGATATGAGCAGCTGGATTTAATTGACCAGAAAAGGATGGTTGTTGTATGTCACAGTCAACTATACCGATAAAGGATGGAAAGAGCCTTCAACAAGCCAGTCAGGACTCGGCTTTTCCAAATTGGGCAGCTGGTGCTCAAAAGAATTTCCCACATCAAGATGAATACAAAGGGAAGTTTGCTCCCAAGTAGCAAGGTCCTTACGTGGTTCACAAAGTACTCTCCGAAGGAGCAGTAGTACTAGTGGAAATGGATGGACAAGAGTGGCCGAAGCCGATCAACTCAGATACAATGAAGTGCTACTATGCATGAAGACGAAGTTTCTCAGCTTGTAATAGTAGTCTTTGCTTGTAATCGTTATTCTATTTGCTTATATTAATTATTTTCTTTTGCTTGTAATCCTTTTGTAATAGACAGGAAAAACAAAAACAACTTTTGTAATATGAACTACGCAATGACCTGATTTTCCCACAGTGGGCTACGTGGGGAGTCCATCTGGGACCCGATCGCATTGTCAGCAAAAATAAAAAAAAACTCATTTACTTTTATTTTGAACTATGTTAGACCTGAATTTCTGCTACGACAGGATACGTAGGCGCTCTTTAAGCTCGGTCGCACCAAAAGAAAAACCCAAGAAACCCCTAGGAAGCCTTAGAGATAAGACTTCACAAAGAACGCGAGGATTACCGCACGCCCAACTGGGGTAGAATTTTTTAGAAGATCTCAAAAATTCTCACCAAAGAGTCAGCTAACCCAGAGTTTTAAATTGGGCCAAAAATTTTGAGAAGATCTCAAAATTTCTCATTTATTCAATACTGTAAACCGGGGCAGAAATGGACCTCAAAATTTCCAGCAACTCGGAAGATTCGGCATGAGAGTTCATCGATCAAGATTTAAACTGGAGCAGAATTTTTGAAAAAAATGTCTCAAAAATTTCGCACAAATCAACAAAGAACCCAGTCACAGAAGAAGGGATATCTCTCATTTGAAGCACATGTCATGACAATTAACCTTACAACTTTCAAACCAACGCGTTTATTTCCCCACAAATTAGATTTACGAAAAAAAAAAAAATGATTTTTTTGCCTAATGAAAATAAATTCATCTTTCAAAATACCGAAGCCGAAGGGGTTTCGAGTCCAGAAAGTCGAAGATGCGACAACGCTGGCAACACAAATCAACTCTAGATAGGAAAAACTAACCCATTTCTGATGCAAGTCCCCAAGACGTCAGAGGACGATCCTTTTCTAACATTGCTTCATGTGCAGGAAATGATTCGCCAAAAGAAGGTCAAGACCGCTGCTGAGATCAGGTCTTTAGAAAACTATCCAGCCACGAGGGCCATAAAAAGATTTAAATGCCAGCAAGGGCAAACACCTGGCCATAAGGGCTCATAAAGAACAAAGGCCATAATGGGAAAATCACCGGCCAACAGGGTCGTAGTAAAACAACACAGCAAACCTGACCAAAAGGGTCACAGCCGGCATAAAGGATGAAAGAAAGACGATTTAGCCAAAGGGGCCATATCTGTCATTCCCATCACTTTTTCTTATTTGCCATGAGGGCCATTGCATATCTATTTTCCTATTGCCGAGAGGGCCATCACTTCTTCTTATTTGCTATGAGGGCCATTATATATCTATTTTCCTATTTCCGAGAGGGCCATTCATACAAACATGCCAAGAGGGCTGATATGCTGCGAATTTGTGGCATATTCAACACCTTTTTACTATGGAGTTTGGTTGTTCTCAAATAAGTATGGTTCATTTTAATGTGTTTTTATTGTGTTTTAGGAAGGCGATGGCCCAAAAGCAAAAACAAGGAAAAAAGGAAAAATTGCCTAGAAATGAAAATTCGACGGTCCGTCGAGTCCTTTGGAGCATCAATAAGTAAAATTTTCCAGTGATGGCCTAAGTTGAAGAGGACAAAGGACGGATCCATCGACGAAGCGTCGACCGGATTGACGTTTCATCATTTGTCTCATCAAATAGACTTGTCCACTAGAAGAGAGAAAGACGAATGAATCGATGGAGCATCGACTTGGTTGAAGGCACCGTCGAATGGACCATCAAACTGAAGAACTAAAAGACGAAGAAATCGACGGCTCGTCGAACTGATCGACGGTCCGTCGATTCTGCTACCAGGGGTAGTTTTGCCAATTCTTTGATGTGCATTTTTGGAGCCTATTTAAAGAACATTCTAGGTTTTTTTAGCAGCCAGTTTTTATTGCACATGTGAATATTGTTCCATTGGTGGGTAAGCATTGAATACACCACTTTTGGAGCTTAGTAAAGACAAAAAGATTCTATTCCCACCATCTTTATTGCACTTTGTAAGCTTTATGTCTCCATTATTGCTTTCTCCTTTTGCAAACAATATGTGTGAGTAGTCTCTTTAATCAAAGTTGTGGACCCAAATGATGGGTGTTATGTAATGGGTATCTAACATTATATATATATATATATATATATATATATATATATATATAATATATATATATTGTGATGTGTTTTAGTTATGTCTCATATTAATTGTTAGTTAGTGGTTGCAAACACTTCCTTATGCACAAACCCTAGTTTTGTTTGGAAAGATGAACTAGGGTTTGAGTCGAAATAATATCACAAGGACTCGAGGTGCTAACTCTAGTTTAATGAACTCCCTTAGGGATAAGAAGAGTTCTACTTGGCATATTTGATCGCTCTTTACTTGGCATATTTGATCGGTCTTACTTGCAACTTTTCTATATTTGGGAAAATCATGAAAAGAAATACTTTCTAACTATTGAAAAATATTAAAAAGTGCATTAGAGATTAAGTGCATACAAAACCACGACCCATTAGAAATATATCATATTGATACCCATAGCATAACATCTAATCACAGCGGGGACACGACTTTGGTTCTTTTAATTCAATCAAATTCTAAATACTTCACAATAGCGAATATAAACCAAAACCTTCTTTCTACACTAGTCGGAATAGAACTAAGGACTTTAGAGATTACTAAAATATATGATTAGTATTTATTTCACACTTTATTCCCCTGTGGGATTCGACCCCCAACCTAGTTAGGTTACTATATTTGACACCGACCGCCTTACGCCATAATTTAGGTGTTATTTGAGCGTATCAAGGGCCATTCATACGAACATGCCAATAGGGCCATTCATACAAACATGCCGAGAGGGACATTTTTTCAAATTGCCCAAAAGGGCCATGCATACAAGCTACCGGATATAATCAAGACAACAAAGCGATATAAAACCGGTTAAGAGACCATAGTATTCGCTCAAAAAAAAAAAAGACAAAGAGGTGTAAAACCGGTCCAAAGACCGCAGTATTCACTCAAATAAGACAAAGCGATGAAAAACCGATCCAAAGACCGCAGTATTCGCTCATGAAGACAAGACGATGTACATTCGGTCAGATGATCGCGGTATTCGTCACCAAAATCAACATTACTCAGCAGATGGAAGCATATTTGTAGCCGCCAAACAGAGAAGGTTGATCAAATCAAATCCAGACAGATTACGAAGCAAACATGGAACTTTTTCTTACGCAGCCGGTCGAGATAGGGTGCCCATGAGAGTCAAGATCTCCATCCAAGACTTGGAAGATCATTCCTCACCATGCTCAGCCACATAAGAACAATTATTTGCTTATATTCTAACTTGTTTTCTTTTATTCCGCAATCGGTCGGACACACATCGGAACATACGAAGGCATTGCCATATAAGGGATATCCTTTTCCTCCGATCGAGTCGAACTACAAGTGACTTGATTCCCAAAAACAGGGAAATGTAGGCGGACTCAATACCAAAGATTCAGTCACAATTTAACCGATCACTCCGGACTTCCCAGTTTAATAGCCGGGAAATATGAGGTTTCTTTAAATTTGCATTTAGAAGTCATAATTGAGTTGAACTATAAATGGCCTGAATTCTCATGAAACCTGAGATATGTAAGAAATCTAGAAACCAGGGTCCAGCCATAAATTAGAAAATTGCATAAAAATAAGAGGAAGAATGAGTCGGGTCAGTAAAAAATCAGGGTTAGTCAAATTTTGTTGCTCAGGGATGGTCTTGCCATCCCCGAACACCAAAGGGGAAGTTGTTGACACCAAATTTTTTACCTCCCGTAATTTACCTTAGTCACTCAGAATCTTTGGATATCAAACAGGGTGAAATATGTATTTTAGAAGCCAAAATGATTTTATAAAATTTTTCAAACAATATTTTACCATTTTCTTAATTGGTAAAATAATTTCTATAAATATTATAAATCAATTTACACATTTCAATAATTTACCACAATTATTCACTTAATTGTATAAATTGTTAAAAATATCAATTTGCAAAGTATTTTACTCTATTTAATGATCTTCAGTGGATCCCTCTTGTTCCTGTTTAGTCCCCTTGATTTCGGAAGCGGTTTCTATTTCTACATCTCTTTCTTCCTCACTTTCCACCCTTTCTTCTGTTGTTGGGGCTTCTTTCAGTTTCTTAGTAAGAATGGATGAGGGTATTCTGCCTAAATAGTAGACACAAGTAATAAATAAGAGAATACTAGGAATCTGGTTAATTAAATAAATTAACCATTTTACCCCTCAATTCTTGTTTAATCAATTTATTAGAATTTTGTCATAATTGATTGGTATTTAGTTGTGATAAATTTTGAAAATTGCCCATGTAATGGCTATAATTGAAATGATCAATTAATAGTCCAAATTATGACCCAATTGAAAGTCAAATCCATGAATTGAGGTCATTACTGCAAAATTAGCCTTTTAATTGTTATCTAGTTTAATTGTGACCTTATATGAAAGGACCAAAATCACTGGTCTGATTAATACGGTCATTTTTGCAAATGTTACCCAAAGATGGCTAATTGGACCAAATAAGGCCATAATTGAAATAGCATGGTCTTAAAATTAAGCCAATTTAGGCCATTGTTTGCAAGGTTAGTCTTAGTTGCTTAATTAACCTATTTTAATCATAATTAAGGGTCTAAATTAATTAGTCTTTTCTTAATTATATCTCGGGCAGGCCCCTTATGTTTAAAGATTGGACCGAAGTCCAGCCCAAAAGGGCACGACCCGGCCCAATACGGTGATAAGAGGGGCAAAGGCCCCTTCTTCTTTTTCATTTTCCGCCTCTAAACACACCCCACGTCTCTCCCTTTCCCCTCACCCAAACCCTAGTAACGCCACGAGGAGAAAACCCTCTCTCCTCATCACCATTGCCTGAAACGACAAAGTGGCATGTGGTACACGCTTTTTACAATCGTGGTTCGACCATTTGAGGCAACAATTGATGCTTCGTCTCCATTCTTCACCAAACACAACCTTAACATGATAATTTTTGCTTTTTCCTTTATCTTTTTACTGAAATACGGGTCAACGAGTACAGTTTGAAACCCTCGAATCTCATTGGTTTGTTCAAAAGCTATGAGGATCCATTGGGATTGTTCAAATTTGACCCTCCATCGCATGTACTTGCTTAAATCATAGCCATTGACACTCGAATTGAAGGGTTTTGATTCACAAATTTCCATTCATCCCACATCGAAAACCCTAGGTCTTGGGGATTTTAGGGGTTCTACATAAAGAACCCCCATTCATAGTTTAAAGAGATAGAGATATTCATCCAAAAAAAAAAACTCAAATACCTAGGGTTTTCACCATAAAAAGTGCGAGAACCTTTAAATTTTGAGTTAAGTTTATGTTTTAAAATTTGATTGTTTGTGTTGTGTGTGGCTGAGGTGATTTGGGAACAAGGAAAATCTCCGAGTCCAACCTCGACTTGGCTGCACAAGCAAAAGTTAATTTTCCATCCTTTCTTTAATTTTAGTTCCTTTGTATGTTTTCTCTTATATGCTTATGTGGTAGTTTAGCTTAGTTTTAGTTAATTTATATCTCTTCCACTATGTTATGTGTTTTTTAGGGTAGTTTAGTGTTAATCACTGCTTATTTAGTAATAGCATAGTTAATTTGTGATTGTTTTAGTATTTGTTTTATGATTATTAGTGTTTTTTGTCCTTGGTTTAAAATGATTGTGTGATTATTTTACATCTATGCCTTGTTGTTAAAAAATCAAAATTTTGTTGTTCTTTGTGATCCAAGGGAATTTAGATTTTAGTTTGATCTCATCTAGAGGCAGTTTGTTTGTCGACATAGTCATGTGGTTTAAATTAGTAGTACTCACTTATATTGTTAATTGTAATCATATATGGTTCCTAAAGAAAGATAATAGTGCTTATTTTGTATATGTCTATTTTTTTTTTTGTTTTTGTGTAATGTTGGTTTAACCAAACTATTTGGCATTATTTAAATCACCTCAAGAAGTTGTTTGTATCATGTGTCAAAGATGTTTCCCCTTAGGTGTTTAAACCCACCCTTCAAAAAAGATAATAGGAAGCTTAGTCCAAACTAACTAGGTGAACATGATTAAAAAAGCAATCAAACTAATTCTTACATTTCCTTGTCTAAAAGTAAAAGGGGAATTTAAATCTCTTAGGTTTACAAATTACTTATATTGTTTAAGTAAAAAAGATTGTGCTTATTTTCATAGTTTATGTCTTATTTGGCTTGTCCTCTATGCTCTTAAATGCTCAATACATCAACTACCATTGCCTGTGTCTTGTGTTGTTTTTTTTGTGAGTTTTAAATACTAAGTTGATTTCAAAGACAAGACTTGAACTTTCATATCACTATTTTGATATCTAGCCAAACTAAGCAGTCATATGAACCTACTTTAATGGGTAGGACATAAATGTATATGGACTTTAAAGGACTAAAGATAGGGAGTAAAGATTTGAAGTTGAATTACTTGTATCCTGTTCTATTGAAAGTTATAATGTTAAGGGGATCTTTTTTTCCTCGTATGCTCTGCTTGAAGAGCATGACTTTAAGTAGAAATATTGAACCATGTATATCCCCTCCCCTTTCCCTTTATTTGTTTTGAACTGAATATCAGCCATATGCAATGGATATACACAGAGTATACAAGTCCAGTATACACTCCAATGCACATAGAATTATATACAATGTATATCACCTGATTTTCTCTTAAAATAAGTTTTAAAATATGGTATAATGGACTTGTCTAAATCCATTTGTTTATCCACACGTGAACCTTATGGGCTTGAGTCTAACTATTGGGCTTTGGTATAATTTCTTTGAAACTGTTTGCATTCTTTTACAGTTTGGGCCTGTGTCTACGTATCGTTGGGCTTTGAATAACGATTACGCCTCATCCAAATTTGTTGAAATTTGAATTAGATCTATTTAGTATATATACGTTTGGCCACTTGCGGATTTTAATCTCTATCTAAATTACTATGTATAAGTTGGGTGCATTCTAACCCCAATTCTCCTTTTTCTCTTTTCTTTGCAAGGGGTACCACCTAGGCGCGCTTCTCTTTTTTCATATACCATGTTGGGCCTGAGGCCCAACTCTCTTGATCGAGTCCATATGATTATAGAAATGGAAGCTAATATGTTGAAGGCCAAGTCATGGGTGAAAATGGCACTGATGGGCTTGGGTAGGCCCATCAGTTGGAATTTACTTTCTTCCCTTTTCTATTCCCTGTATATCCTATGTATGTATAGTGTATGTGTAATGAACATGTAAATATTGAAACCCTCTTATGTATGTTTAGAATTTAGGAAAACCTAGTATTATTAGGAGTCACCTAAACATTTGTCTTTTCAAACTTGGCTAATCTTAAATTTTGCATAAAATCGGCTTAATTTGATTTTGCTAAGTTTAAAACTGGTTTAGTAATAAAGTTAAGTGATTTTCAAATAACTAAAGCAGCAATTTTGGGCCCTCCGCCCTTAACAAAATCTGATTGGTAATCGTTTTGAGACCTTAAGCCCATGATTTTAAGTTGTAAACTGCTTATTAGGCCACCAGAATCGATTTTTAGCTAGAAATAGAAAGTAAATTAATTTCAAAGATAATTTTGTGGTTACAAATGATAAAGAATTGCTTTTTTTTTTTTTTTTTACTTGGGCTAATTGTCAAATGAAAGAGGTATCAATTTTCGGATACCATTTTTAGAAGTAAAATAGTATCCGAAATTTCGGATACAATTTTACAATTTTTACTTGGGCTGAAAGCCCAGAAATCTATTGGTTGGAAACAAGAAGAAATACATTTGGGCCAAGTATGAGATGAGACGGAATCTAGACTGGAATATAAGTTGGTTAACCTATGGGCTTCAAAATGGACGAAATTGGACTCAAATAAACACTCTCATTTTTCTTATATAGATATACTTATAAATAGGAGATATACTCCATATTTTCTCATATATATATATATATATATATATATATATATATATATATATATATATATATATATATATATATATATATATATATAAACCTATAAACTAAACTCATATCGTTAAAACCAAAATAGTAGCGACTCTGCCCGGAAGGAATCCCGAGTGTATCTTGGTCCGGAAACGAGGTGAGTTGAACACCTATATGGATTTTTGAAACCCAAAACCCCCTTTATAAGGGGACCTTTTGCCAAAAATTTTCTTGAAATTATGATATGAATGAAATGACATTTTTTTTTGCGGAACATTAAACACTTTTAAGCAAATAAATACAGTTAATCTCACATTGAAGCTTATAGGTCAACCGTATTCTATGAATCTTTAATACTAGGGTGCGTAAAAACTTCCCTAGGGGATCACCAGAGCCCTTACCTCGAACTTTGGTCCAAAAGATATTTTTTTTCTCTTGGAAAAAAACTCTTTAAACCAGGTTTTCCATAAAATAAATTAGGTGGCGATTCTAAAAAATACTAGAATCCAATTGGAGCACCAAAAACCTCGTAGTAACTTTTATGCCTTAACCCGCGTAAAAGCGAACCGTAACAGTGTTCAGGGGCTGCAAGCTCGTTGTAGGATCCTGGAGGGGCAAGCCATCAAGGCCAAACTGGTTGTTGCCTAGGTTGTCCTGATTCCAATGACTCCGATCAAGCTTGTAATTAGAACCTCGGTGAAATCGAGAATAAAGTAAAAGAGATTAAAATGAGGCAAGTGTGTATAATATGTTGTGTATTCCTTTTGGATTTCGTATCCCTTAAAATGGAATGACAAGTCCTATTTATACATGAGATTTGGGGTACACGTTCCATGAATCGTGCCTCTGCTAATAACGAGAATTAATGCATTAATAATGATAAGCAATAAAGGGGACAATAAAGCCTATTAACGTCCCTAGGAAGGCGTAGAACCTGACCCGTAACGGTAGACCGCTGGTCTCTCTTCCGGAGCTATTCCACGGTCTTCTGGAACCGGGTACGCCTCCGTAACGAAAGAGCTTCCTCCGGGAAGACTACATGCTGACTCACACATTACTCATATCTCTTGTCATCATGATACTGGTCCAATTGTGTTATACGAATTTAGCCCAATACACAGAGAATCATTACCTTGATGATTCAAGTCACATTCCACACCTTGAATCAAATCTCACAAGCTCCCACCATCCAAATATAACAAAACCTAAGTTTGAAATTGATCACTGTTCAAATATATACCAGATCTGTTTCTTCTTCCCAATTGTGAAAGGCTGCCTCACAATTCCGAAGCACAACCTCTGCTAGTCCTTTCGCGGTGGTGGCCAGGGCCTAATGTTCGTATAGAAAAATTGACCAGTTAGTTATTCCCCGCTTCCTCTTCGCAGTCGCATCCAGGTCCACGTGTTTGCGTCCAGCGGATCGTGGTCGCGGAGAGAAAAATTTCCTTGATTAGTCAACCCTCTAATTACTTTTTGCAATCATGGTATCTGATCTCACGATCGCAATGCACTAGCCACCAGCAGAATATCTGCAATATCAAGATAGTTGAATGTCTGTTAAAACATTCCCGAACCCTCGAGTTTCAAACTCGACTATTTCAACAAGTCCCATGAATATACAAACTTATCCAAAGCTTCAAAGCAAAATTCTAGTCGCTATTGTGCATAATTAAGGGTCGGATTATTACAACAAGGCAACGCGATACTAAAAATAATATTAGCAACACCAAAAGGAATCAATAATTTCTTTTTTCTCACTCCATTTGTACGTACTTTAAAAAAAAAAAAAAAAAAAAAAAAAAGAGGTGTGGTGTAAAGAATATTGAGACAGGCCTGTGCATGAAAAGAACTTATCCATCTCCGCTGCTTATATTAAATAATATAAATTCATCATTATTAGTGATAGGCAAAAACATGTAATAATAACGAATAAGTAACTATGATTGAATGATAAAACTTTATATAAAGTCATATATTATGTGTTTATTGGGTTAGTATGAATACCCAGTATTGATAATGTTTTTCTTTAAATGTAGCCTAGAAGTGAAATTATATTGATCTTTCACATGTACGATTATGTTACTAACTATAACACTTAAATTGCTGACTTTACAATATGAAGTTCCCCCACCCCCAACCCCAGCCCCCACCCCCGCGCCTAAACCCTAGTCTCTCCTAGCTCCCTAACCATTATAGTCAAATGAGGCATACCAAACAACTTCATGATCCAAATCATATTGCGTGGACCCAATATTTGATTCAACTATTAAGTGATTCACTTAAAAATAGAAGACTAAGTATGAACTTGACATGTTTCTATTAAACACATGATAATGTTCCTACTAGACACCTTCGGCTCATATTTTAGAAAATCTTATGCACGTGTTCTCGAGCGGTCATTACGTAGATAGGTTAATCGAATAAAATACATCTCTTTTTCGAATTATATATATCAACATCAATTCGAACAAGCCTGATATGACTTGTTGAGGTTAATGCGCATGATTAAAGGAAGATAATTTATGGTAAGGGATTAACTTATCTACGTAATGGATGCTCGACACTTGCATAAGCTTCTCTAAAATTTTGAGTTTAAAGTGTCTATTATGAATACTTTATCTTGTGTTCAGGTGCTCAATCGGAACAAGCTATAGTTCAAGTGTATAAATATATTTTATTGACAAATTTAAGGGGTTGTCTTGTCGATGTATTTAGTCAAAATGGAAATAAAACTATATGTACAGCGTATATGTAAGTCAAGAGGAAACGTACTGACATAAATGTTGAGAGGAATATTTGATTGTATATTGTAATACAAGTGATGACTAGAAAATGTAAAATTTTATGTGATGATGCTTTTGATTGAATGTCAACTTACATATAGGGAAAAATAATTAATACACGAATAGACAGCTTCGAATAATATTCATTTGAACTATTATTAGCTAGAGTTAGCTAATCTCAACTAATAAGTAAAAGTAAACAGAAAATTAACACTTTGGCTGTTAATTTGGAAAAAGTATTTTGTTTACCAATATTTGAAAAATAAGTCTTAATTGACTACGTCACTGCCTTGTTATACCGAAGAGTTAGAATTTTGATTTTTCTTTTTGTTGGTGTGTTTACTGTTTAGTATGATCCAGAAAAGACTTATTTTCTAAGAAATATCTGAAGGAAACTATTTGCCGATGTTGGATGGAGAGTGATTTTTTGTTTTCAATCATACCAAGCACAAATTTTTTAGTCAAGAATTTGCAAAAGTTTCATTTGCGAAACATGTGATTTATATAAGTGTTTAACACCAGTGTTTTAAAAGGCGGGGGCATGAGGAGGACGTTTTATTTAGTATTGGACCAGGCGTAAGCCCTGAGGCGCGGTGCGTAACCCCCATGGATCTTTAAATTTTTAATTTATAATGTAGTAAAATAGTATAATAACACAAAAATTATAAAAAAAAAATATATATATATATATATAATTTAAAAAATTAAAAACATGATTAAAGAAACTCATAGAAAATAAAACTTCTAACATGATTTTACAAGTATAAATAATGCGATGATTTAAAAGTTATTATGAGATGGAAACCAACTCTAACCTCTTAACTTTCAAACAATAAAAGAATCAAAAATTCTTGAAGCATACTACTATCATATATACTATGCAATTTACTTCCCTAAAATAAAATAATCAATACACTTTATCATATTACAATTAAAACATTACTCTTTCATGAATAAAAATAATATTACTTTAAATTAGAAAAATAATAAACTATGATAATTTTGAGACATAGGACAAAAACGTGAAGACTAATGTCAAGTGAAGATGAAAATTTGGCTATGTATTTTTAAAATAAATGTTAAATGATATTCATCCTCACATCAAATTATAAATATGCAATACTATAGTTCGTTATTTGAGTGATCTTCAATCGTCCTATTTCTATAGATGAAGAAAACTATTAAGCATCATTCATTTAATAAAGAATTATGAGGGTCAATAATGTTAATTAAGGAATTTGACACATAATTTGTATAAGAACTCTTACGCGAGCCCCCAGCGTTGGGCATTAGGCGTGTTTAGGGCGTACAATCGGACGCTTAAGGCCTAAGCCTACAAAACGTGTTTACACATAAGCCCCGAGGCTAAGCGTAATCCGCTTTTAAAACCGGTTAACACGAACTTTTATTTGGACTTGGCCATAACAGACTAATTGAGCCGCCTAAGGCCAATTTTAGCTGTTAAATTTTTGGCCAACGCCTACAAGACTCAAATATATAGGCTACACTGCCTGATTTTAGGACCGTTATCTTATCATAGTCGAAATTATATTTTTATATAAATTTAATCATTTTAAAATTAATTTCAGATTTGCGGGATTGAAATTGAAAATATACCGATTGAAGTTGCAACCATCATACATATGTATAGGGGTGTACATGGACCGGGTTGGTTCGGATTTCTTAAACACCAAACCAAACCAATTGCGTCGGGTTTTTAAATTTATACACCAAACCAAACCAATAAAATTCGGGTTTTTCAACCTCGGGTTTTCTCGGGTTATTCGGTTTTCTCGGGTTATTCGGGTTTTTTTTCGGAATAATCTTGATACAAAACATATAACTTTTACGTCAAATATTTCTTTAGTCCTAGTAAGATACAACTATGTAATTAAGGTATTTCATAAGAAAATAACACAAAATGTGAGAAGAGTGATGACATTGTATTAAAATATTCAACAAAAGATAATAAAATCGGTTAAAATAAATATTGCTAATTAATAAGCCATAAAGAAAATGACCATAATCTAAAAATATATATGCTAAAATAAGTACGGCTAATAAGTATTAATTACATGACAAGAAAAAAAAAAACTGATTTTCACTCTCTAAACCAATTATGCAAAACTAAAGAATAGATATCCAACATTATTGTCATTTCTATGGGTAAATTGAAAATTCTTTTGTTAGTATTAGTGTTGAGTTGGTTTTGGTTTGGACTTTTTTACTAACATTATATAAACTTATTCACATTCAAAATCCTAAGTTCAAGCTTGAATAATATGATAATAGATGAAAAACTATGAAAAAAATTAAGAAATATTTATAACTTACATTACAAATAAATATTTTTTATGTATAAAATATTTTAAAATTGAATACATATAATGTCGGGTTGGTTTGGTTGTTTGACTTTTTTTACTTAAAACCAAACCAAACCAATTATCGTGTTTTTTTTCCAACACCAAACCAAGTCAAACCAAACCACTAGTCGGGTTTTTCTCGGTTTGACTCGGTTTATGTGCGGTTTATTGGTTTACTTTGTACACCCCTACATATGTATGGCATGGAAGTCTCGAAACCTTTTCTTTGTATCAATTTAAAAAATATGAAAATGTAAATTGGATTATTGGGGACAGAAGTTTTTATTAAATATAAGATAACTTCCAAATTGTCATTTGAAGTATATCATTAAACAATACAAATTAATATAAGTCGTACCCATATTAGATTGATGAATTGAAATTCAACTTGAGTTAAGTATTAATTTTCCGCCTTTTATATCTCGAGAACTTGCAGCTTATTTATGTTATTGAGCATGTTTCTACATTGTTACTTAGTAATCAACGTAGCCGGTACCAAATTTGACTTGTGAAGCACATTTTATTAGAGATGTGCTTTTATCCATTTGAATCAGTGAAACACCAAAAAAAATAAAACTATTTCTAACGACATTTTCGAAATAAAAATGAAATTTAAACAAACATAGTTTTTAGGTTATAAACAATGATTAGAGCATGTATAGTTGGATAGATTCTAGAATAAATATATACAAACAACAACCAATTCAAAATGGCATGCACCAGATAAAAATAGCAATGGAATCTTTGCAATTATTTTGTTTTGTTGGATTTCCTCTATTTTCTGTTGACGAAAAAAGTCTTCACTTGGTCAATTTCATATGTGGTGTGTTGCTTTCAAAGACACACACGAGTATACATGGTCGTATAAGTAATAAAGTGATGTAAGAGTCGAGTGTCACCACGGAGACTGGTGGTCAATCGTCAACTAAATTAAGCAAATACAAATTATCTAAACAAGGACTAAGCCCGCAAGTCATGTTTCTAAACTAATGAAAATAAAATACAACAAAAAATTATCTTTAACTAAAAGAAGAGCTGTTTCTTAATGTTATCAATATGATGAATGTTCCAAGGTTGCATTTGGTTCACCAATCCTATTGAATTCTCAGACTATTTCCCCTTAATATGAATTATCGACGATTGCTAATTAATCAGATTATTAATACTCATAGTATTTTCCCAAATTACTACTCACCTATTCAAAATAGATGGTCTCCTATATTCTATGAAATAATGCTATTAAGATTGCAATAAGTTCACGGCTATTTAAATGAACATGGCAACTAGGTATATCCCAATGCTAGCTGTAAATCCCTGCCCTAATTCTATGGTATTAAATCATGCCCTCTTTAACTTCTCTAATCTAAACACATCTTTCTCAAGTATGCATAGATAGTCGATAGAACTTAACTATTGCGCTACAATCAAGCAATTAAACGCAGACATAAAGAAATGACCGCTATTGATAATTCAAACTAAGATGAAAATATTCTTCAAACGTCATTATTTTGTGGTCTATCATAATTCTGGAACGTGAAATTTAGCTCCACATAGATATGGAAGAAAAATAACAATTCATATAAGAATCATAAAAACTAATACCATGAAGAAGAAAAGGTAAAACCCAATAACTCCGACTTCCACGGCGGCTCTTGGCTTTTCCCAAGTTAAAAGTTCCGTAGAAAAAATCCAAATAAAATAGAAAAAAGTTTGGTTCCGGATGTCTGTACAACGACCAAACTCTTTGTGCCTTTGCTGCTCTGACAAGTTATTTAAAAATCTTCAAACATTGTTCCTTCCTCCCTTTTTTTTTTTCAATCATCATCCAATCATTACATAGTAATTCACCAATCATTAAGGCCACTTTTCAAGTTAAAGAAACACGTAGACAAACATAAATTTTTCTTTCATTCTTGTCTTGAACGTACAACCTAAGGGTGTCAAGTGGGCCGGGCTGGGCCGGGCCGGGCCATTTTAAGGTGGGCCACAAGGGGCCGGGTCGGGGCCGGGCCGGGCCGTAAGTTAGGGGGCCGGGCTTGGAGAGGGAAAAGGGTGTTTCCCCCCCGGATAAGGGGCTACACCTCGGGCCCCGGGCCGGGCCGGGTTATAGTTAGTGGGCCGGGCCCTTTTTTTTTTTTTTTTTTTTTTTTTTTTAAGTTCTAATACAAAAATAGACATTTACATTTACTAATAATAATAAAATTAACATTTACATCTAATGATAAAATTGCTAAATTAAAAAAAAGTTTAGTCGTCGTCAAATTCAAAAAGCTAGCCATTGTAAATTTAAAAAACTAGTCGTTGCTAATTTTATTTGAACCCCTAAATTTATGAATAACTTCACTTTGGTCATATTTTCAAACTATAAATACCTCTCCATTCTTCTTCATTTTCACACAATTTTTCCACAATTCTCTCTTTATCTAAATTTGTTATTCAAATAGTGACATTACTTCACCTCCACCTTCTCCTCGAGTTGGAAGATCAACTTCAAGTGCGGTGTGGATGCATTTTGAGCGAGTAAATGAGGAACATGTTAAATGTCAACATTGTGGTGACATATATCTCCACAAGTACGAAGCGTCGGGTATTAGCCTATTAGGGGGGGGTATAGTACCGGTGTGTTGCGTAGACACTTGTGAAAAGGCATGAAATCGAACTGAATGATTTATCAAAGGTATATTTGTTGAGATAAGTACTACCAAAATCTAATACATACTATATACTGAAATGTATCAAAGTTATATTTGTTGAGAAAACAAGATTGTCTAGCTTTAAAATATAATTTTAAAGAAAACTAAAGTGCTCCGTAAAAGAGACTCCTAATTTATTGGGATATAATGTTTTTAAAATACTTATTATTAGTAATAAATGTAGTACTTATCTTTTTTTTTTTTTCTTTTTTTTTAAATTTGAAGTACGGGCCCTGCCGGTGGGCCATCAACCAAGACTGCGGTGGGACGGGGCGGTGGGGCTGTCCACCTTGTCCGGCCCAGCCCCCTAATAAAGCCCACCTAGCCCAGCCCCTTACACCTTTTAGTGGGTTTGGGCCGGGCCGGTGGTGGGCCGGGTTTACCGGGCCGGGTTCGGGCTGGCCCGGCCCACTTGACACCCTTAGTACAACCCCTTAATTATTTAAAAGTCTGCTTTTCCTTCTTTTAAACTTTAATAATTTTCTGCTCAATTTGTTTCAAACTCTTCGTTTTCGTAACGCTTTTATCCTACAAAGTAAAAATACAATATCAAGCACAAAATAATATGAGTAGTACTCAAATGATGATTAAAAGAACTTAAATATGAGACATATAATGACTAAATATATGCATTTTAGGCCGAACATCGTGATGTTGCTAATTTGAATAGAGAAATACGAGTAGACTAATTTGCAATAGATAACCAAAGTCAAAATCTTTCTAGATTTTGGACTTATAACTTATTTTATAAATTTCAGACACCTCCCTTCATGTTTACTTTCGTTACACCAACCTCATTCGTAGTTTAAAATATTACGTTCACTTCCCTTATTTTTTCTTGTAACAAAATGTTCAGCCTATTTATAAAATCTTACAATATTCCCAATATGCCCTTCTAATATTTTTTTATTTGACTCAATTTTTAATGATTAATTTTTACATATATAGTTGCTCCTAAATGCACACACAAATATACGTGGTCGTACAAGTAATATAAGATTAAAGTACAGATATCGTACCCACAAGGACTTATACTTTATATCTTTTAACCAACTCAAATTCTATTGTAACTATTCAAGAGAGTATCAATGGAGAAGTTTGTCGTAACTAAAGTATCAATCAAATAAAGAAAATAATAAACGAACGATTTGTAACGAAATAAGACTAGGACGAAGGTTTTAGGTTTGTCAGATGAGAAAGAGTTTCAGGGTCATAACTTCCGCCAATCCAGTTGAGTCTTCTGACTGTTTTACCTATTTTATTTCCTGTTATACTAGGTGACGGGTTAATATTTACTTTATGAGTATCTCTCGAATTGCACATAAGTCTATATTCAAGCTACTCTAATGTCTATCTCTCTATGATCGTCTGAAAATAACAAGAATACAATTAAATCTCCGTAACCAACTAAGCAAGGCTAAGGGGTATAACTCTATCCTTTATAGCTAAATGATGGCCCTAAGGGATCTCGAACAAGCTCTACTTATTCTTATTACGCATGCAAATTCCCTTTCTTAAGTTCAATTCACACACTACAAATAATGTCTAATTAAACAATTAAGCAAAAGAATAAATAAGCAACCCAAAGACGGAAATTCAATAGATAAAAACTGTCATCAAACCAACTATCATGTCTTTGCCACAATCCTAGAATTAGAGGGTTTAGCTACTCATGATTCGAGAAGAGATGCATGAATTCATGAATAACATAGTGTTTAATGATGAAAAATAAGATGAAAAAGAAATAAACCTAAGAATAATGGCTTACAATGCTCAAAATATGTCCCAAACGTCGTTCACTACTAGTGTAGGTTAAGTCTGGAAACAATCGACCAAATCCTGATCAAAATAGTAAAAATTGTCGCTGACGTGCGCCATATGCGCAATGAAAGTCCATTGCCCAAGGTATATCGGCCTCTGAATATGCGCAGCACCCAGGCATCGCTTGTCCATCTCTCAAGCAATGAAAAATTGTCAGAGAAGTGTTTTATGCGCACTTCCTGCGCGACGCGCACCCAACGTGCATCCCTTCGGTGATTGGTTTTTTCTCTAAATGTTGTGCGATCCTCCCATCATTTCGTTCTCATGCAATATACTTCCAACTTCAACCAAAATTGCTTGGAAGTCATTCATTCTTGCTCATTGTACCTAAACATCACAAACATCATATCATATCATATAATACTAAAAGTGGGAAGCTCCCAACTTCAAAGTTGGGTTACACTTTATCCCTACGGTAAACTAATTATTAATTAAAATGTAATAAAACATTAAAAAAACTAATTCAATAAATATTAGATAGTAGTAATATTATAATTACATTGATGATGATTATTAAATTCCTTACAGTAAAATTCAATCACTTTCGGTCCTTAATTAATAGTACTCTCACTCACGTTCAGTCCTTAATTAATACTTTTATAGCTTGTTTGGCCAAGCTTCTAAAACCGGCTTATTCTGAAAAGTACTTTTTTGAAAAGCGTTTTTAAAAAAAGTACTTTGTGAGAAGCAGTTTGTGTCTGACTAATTAATTTAAAAAGTACTTTTGAGCAACAATTAGCATTTGGCCAAGCTTTTAAAAAAATGCTTATAAGTGTATTTTTCTTAAAAGTGCTTTTCAAATAAATTCTTCTGGGGAGAAACTATTTTTTTATCTTCTGAAAAATTGCTCCTGCTACTATCCAAAAGTACTTATTTTCTCCCAAAAGCTTGGCCAAACACCTCATTTTTTGAAAAAAAAAAATAAGTAGGAAAAATAAGCTTGGCCAAATAGGCTATTATTTACAGGTTCTTCAAATAATTCAATATTCACGTTCCTCATGCTTCTCTCCTCCCTCATTATTCTAATTAATTTGTTCTCCTGAAATTGCTCCCCTCTTTCTACCGTTTTACAATAATCAAATCATTAAACCCATTTGATAAACCAAAAAAAAAAAAAAGGCTCAAAGCTGTTTCATGTGGCATCTGAAAGGATATTGTTCTATTCTGTATGTCCTTCTCCTTAAATTCTGTATTTAGTTTCAGCAATGTCAAACACCTGTGCTTTGAAATCTTTATTAAGAGCATTGTATATTACCTAATTTATACTAATTATTTCTATTCATCTTCCCATGGATTAATTTCTGCTCACATTCTTTCCTGCTCTATATAAATGTCCACCATGAGATGTGTTTGTCCATTATCCTATTTCTCTGCCCAAATACACTTTCTCTAGGTATGTATGTCACAACTATTAATTTGTTACTTCAGTTTTATGCTACTTTTGTTTTTGCCGCGAAACGGGACTGGAGAAGTCACGGCAAAAATTCTAGGAAACATAGGCTCTGTATTTGTGGTACTGATTTTAAACACAAGAGATCTTTATCGTCGGATTAGGGAGGAGTTCGTAGCTAATTCTATTTTTTTTTTTTTGTAGTGAAAGTTCTGAACTGCTAATTATTGTGATTTGTAGTATTTTTATGTAATTTTCAAATATGTAAATTTTGTTTCTAAAAACTTAAGAGCTCCTATCTATGAATTTCCGGTGATAATTTAGAAGTTTGATTCTCGAAATCCGAAAGGCCACTTTAATTGGGATAGAACGAATAACACTTCTTTCTGTTTTTATATTGGCGATCTTTGTGTAGTTCTGTTGGAAAGGGATTTCATGTTTGTGATCCTCTGTTTTCACGGATAGACTGTTGTTTGTTGTTTCTTTTGCTACGATTCTTAGCTATATGGATGTTTCCTTAATTTTTCATTCTACCGATCTGTTCAACAAGTAATTTGAATTGTTTTTTTATGTTGTTTCTATATATTTGTTGCTTGTGTATATATATGTTGTTTAGGCATCACCTTGTCACTTTGCTGAATTGAAAAATCTAAATTCTATTTTAATATAAAGGTTGGGGTTTCTCTTTGCACTGTCTGGGGAATTATGCTTTTCTAAAAGATTATGCTTTCCGTTGAATCATAGATAATATTTCCCTATTACAATCGTATTTTCGAAATTAGAAATATGTACTAAATATAAAATGAATGGATTGTAAAAAGTAGAAAAATCCCATCTGACGTAACTATAGCATGTTTGCTATGAAGGTTTGTTGTATTTAGGGGATCACGTTGTAGTTTCTCTGTTGTAGTTGATGGAATACAGGCATAAACAGCGGAAGCAAATAGTCAGGATCGAACTTGCATGTAATATAGACAACACATAATCAAGATATTAATCAAACATAAAATTGATACTTATCTCTTCAAGCGTGAATGCAACCTCGAATCTAGACTTCAAGCACGAGCCAAAACCATTCACGTGTTCATCTTCCAGTTCCACGGTCTTCTACTATGTAACCCGAATAATACCAGAATCTGCGAAATTCATGTGGGCGAATTTCTATGGAGAAAGTGTACAAACTTGTAAAACCCTAGCCTTCTTACGGAATAAGACTCTTTTTATAACTACAGGTTTTAGGGTTTAAACCCTTTTTCCAAACCTGCTAGGTCTTTCTTTTCCACCAAGAAATCGGATTCCATTTAATTCTTTATTATTTGGGCACAGTAGGGACCACAGAATTTAATTAGCGAGGCTTCCTATTATGGAATTAATTCGAAATATCTAAATTAATCCTACCATAATAAATTACGAATTATTCCACTAAAAATTCGTAATTGCACTTCTCAGTTCAATTTCGAAATCATACATTAAAACTTATTTAACTCCCCATGTTAAGATTACAGATACCAATCAATTAAATTAAATTACTGACAATTTAATTCATTGACTAATTGATATATTTCCGCTTAACTTATATCATGTGACGGACAAAAAATCCACCTGCAGGGTTTTCACATGAGACTTATAAGCATCAATAATGGAGTATCATCAATCTCAAAGTCGAGACATGAATTCTATCAACTAATTATTATTTCACAAATGTATTTCGCCATTATCCAATTTACCAGGAATACATAGACCCGCAGTTGAGTCATACCTTTTAATAAATCAAAATAATGAACATACCTTTTAATAAATCAAAATAATGAATAAATCACATTGATCATAATAATCATATTAAGATTAAGAGTATAAGTACATTTATTGAGAAAGAGAGGTTGTTTTATATATTCAGTACAAAAACACTTATCTCTACTTGGTCCGTTCAATACATACAAAATGTACTAGCACAAGAAGACAGAACTTGTCACGACCCATTTTGGATAAGTCATCGGGCACTTACCTTTCCCACCTCGGTAAGCGAACCCTCAACCCAACGTTAAGTATAGAAATAATAAATCAATCAAGCAAGCGGAAAAGAATAATTACGTAAGTCTCACAATAATATATAATAGAAATAGTGCGGAATAAGGAAAATACCCCCAGGGTCTGGTCTAAGTCATACAAGAGCATCTAATGAAATTTATACAAGTATGAAATATAATAATACATAAATTTGTCTATATATGTCTCAGAATAGAAATAGTAAGACATATATAGGAAGAGTCTTCGAGGCAGCGAATGTCGCGTGCTCACCCTGGAAACTCAGTACTATGCTGAAGACGACAATCAGCCACGGGAGACGGAGGAAGACCCAACCTGATACTCTGCATTCATAAAAGAATGCAGCAAGTGCAGATCAGTACAAAACCACAGTACTGGTAGGTATCATAGGCCGACTAAGTATAGCTAACATAATTCAGAAAATAAAGCAAGATAGGCAGATAAAACAACAAGTATAAGTCAACAACATCGGAACTAAGTACAAGTCGTTGCCTAAGTAGAGCATCTAAACCCAAATGTGCAAGTCTCAATATATAAACTCCGAAACCAACATCACAAGTAAAACACCAAATCATCTCAATATAAGCCATGATGCAATGTAATAATGTATGAATGCAATGCAACGCCATGTAAATGCTGTGTACACATATACTCCGGCAAAAATATCGAAATCTCGGTAGCACAACCCAAGGTGACTCGCGAAGTCTAAGTGTCACTCATCCCAGATCTTTGCCCAACGAACCGACTAGACCCGGATTTTGCCCACGGGGGTTCTCAACCGCACCACCCTGGGGGATCCGCGGAGTCTATGCACTCACTCATCCACGATTCCGGTACTATCATTTGATATCGAACTCTCACATCACACTTATTTCAAAACCGAGCCTAACTCATCACAATGTTTCATCAAGTACCAACAGTATATCAACAATATATCATGAGAGTGCGTGCAATGCTTGTATCAACATCAATAATCAGATTGATATCACAAGTATCAACAATGGGTACGCCAATAATATATCAGCGTCGCAAGTACCAACATGGGTACACCAACAATATCATGAAAGACTACACAAGTCATAAAGAACTCTATCCTCGTATCAACGTCAACCCGTAAGATACTACAACATCACAATCAAGATGGAACAACAAATTCCAATATCTATTAACAACATGTGGCATCAAGCCAACACAACAGATCAATCAAGTCACAACACAACGGGGTGGCTAGCCCCAATCACGCAACAGGGCCCAACCTAACACAATATCCAACCTAACTTCATACCCGAAGGTTTACATGCTTTCTCCGATAATATAATCTAAATATATGCTTCGCTATATGAAGTCTCACCAAGGGTAAGCCATAACCTACCTGGATGGCCGAACAACAAACATCAACAAATCGCTCTTTTGCCTTGACTTTCCACTGAGCCTCAATATCAAGGAAGTCTAGGCATATTCGAAATCTAGATTAGAAATCATGAAGAACGATACTAATATTGCTATCATTCAATTTAGGTCAAATTCAACCCTAGAATTTGGGGAAACAGGGCCCAGAAGGTCAAAATGGGAAATTCGAAAGTAAAATATCAAATTAAACACTAGGGGATCATAACCCCACAACTAATTGCTAAATTAACTCATGGGTTCACCTAATTTCGAGATTCAAGCAAAATCCCCAATTTTGGGTATAAACCCTAACTCTTTGATTCAAGAATTCAACACTAACAATGGAAGGTAAATGATTAACAACCTTAGATTCATCAAAATCTAGCATAAACCCCAACAATTTCATCGTTAATAAGCCTAGAGAGAACATTCATTAACTCCACTTTTATCTTCCATTACTAAGGAATTGCTAAGGAAAGAGGAATCTATGATGATTAGGAACAAGGAATTAGTAAAGAGATTAGCAAGACTTACCACCAAGAGTTTTCTCTAATAATCTTCTAAAACAGTCCCCAAGAGCTCAATTTTCGAAATGGGAATAAATGATAGACTAAGGGCTTATTTAATACTCACTTAATGAAATAACAGGCCCAATACCGCCACGGTGGCATCGGGGCCGCTACAGCGCCACCGCCCCAGCGTCCTATAGGACCGTCGGGGCAGTCTGGGAAGAAATGGGTTTGACAGCCCCAGCTGTTATCCCGCCACAATAGCGGTACCACTGGGACGGCACTGGTGCCGCTACGACGGATAATAGGTACCAGAACCCAATAATTTTTCTAGGTCTCAATCGAAATACCACTCCCGAGGCTATCTGCTCATATACCACAAACATAGACACATATAAAAACATGCTACGAACGCGTTCGTGGCCTCAGAATTTCCAACGGAGGTCTCGTTGACCGAGTCAACCCCCGATACCTCATTACCAACTCCTCAACCCAAGTCTCAAAATGCATCCGAGTTTATTGGGAACCGAACCAGATATACATAGAAGTTCTAAATGACCATCCGGACCTCTCGAAATTGATGAATTTTTGAAAAAGGTCTGTTTACCCAAAAGTCAACTTTGAGTCAACTATTTTCACTTAAAGCTCATATTTCACAAAAAGTCGCCCGAATAAGGTCTAGACACCTCGAGAAGCATGTCAATGGTCCCCTCAGGTCAAAATGGAGCTAACCAAGCTTGGGAAAGGGTCAAAAGGGTCAAAAATGCAATAACGACAAAACGGGTCATTACATCATATACCAATTAAACAATCGGTCGTCCTCGAGCGACAAGGAAGAGAGGACGGATAAGTGCTCGAATCGGCATTAACGGAAGATATTGGCCACGCACGTCGGACTTCTTCTTACAAGAAGGATTCTCATTAATAAAACTGAATCCCAACGAATGATACAGAAACCACCAGAACGGTACTTCTCCAACACATAACCATGGGAAACTGGATGAACGTTCAACAGATCTAGTGAAAAACTAAACTCATAGAACAATGGTCCACAACGAGTAGTCTCAAACAGGCCCAAGCACCTCAAGTCACTTACCAGTCACAACTCTCTAAACTTAGCTCAAGCTCCAATTCTCATATCTCTATTTTCAGATTTCCCTCACAACTGATCCTCGAAAGAACGAATCGCCGTACTCGAATTCTCTGATTTGATAAAACCGCAACTCTGAACGCAATCAAAAAGGCCCATAACTACTTCCCAAACCAATGCAATCCTCCAACATATGGTCGCAACCATAACCCATTCTGAATTGATAAAATACTCTTATTCCACTGACTCTTCCTCCCACATCTTCTAAAGTTGTTACTCGCACCGCGATTTCTTAGAAACACATGAACACACACCACGAGCCCGAAACCATGACTTACTCTTACCAGAAAGAATCCTTGATTCATCTGTGATCTCTACTCAATTCCATCAAAACTAATCTTACCGGCAGCCAACTTGGCTAGTTCCAAATCTTCTTAAATCTTCAAATCATAATACAGAAACCATACCCTTGAATATCTCGTCGAACAAACAACTGATCACTATAAAGACCTCTCGCACAACAGTTCCTCCTCAAATCTGTACTAGGCTCATTGCATACTCTTATTCTGTCTCGAATAACTGTTCTCAGAAAATATCATCAAATCCACTAGGAAACCCTAACAAGGCTCGGTAAACCTGTCATACCCCGAATCTGAGTTGAAACTCATCGAATCTTTAAATATCTTCCTGGAAATATAACCATAGACAATTACGCTTAAATCGAACTGTGCTGACCCTAAATGAATGCACAACTCTCGAATATTACCAATAATCATTTGAACCGGCTCTAAATTTCGAAACCAATCACAACCATACCATGCATAACAAATCCTGTCTATCGCTTTCGACTCCACAAGTTGAGTCCTATCCAAGTTATCGACTTAGTACCGAAGAGCTATACCATACTATTTCAATCTTCATATTTCTCAACCTTTACCCGATATGCAATTCTGATACAACCCCGAACCTTTTGACGTGAAACCTGAAGCCTCATATAGTAATTATATAACCATCGAACCTCTCATAGTATCACCTCGATATGCTCGTAAATTCTCCGAAAGTATCCAGTCTTACACTGCCGCTCTAGATCTCACGCGTTCACCCCCAAGTCTTTAATAACCAAAAGCGCTTACCCAAACTATCTAGTCGATACCATTTGCAACATAAAATATCACCACAAGTAGGGTCTCACCTCGAAAATATAACTCAAGCCTCACATGATAGGTATTTCACAACCCTTTCTCTTTAAGCACACTAACTCATTCACTGTAGAATGTTATGAACTTTTCCAACGGTGTACCACCACGCAACTTCTCATAAATCTCAACAAGTCGGTTCACTGAAATAAGCTTCTCACTACTCGCGGATCACGAACCTCACGGAAGTCTGTCATATCACATAGTCCATCCCTGTAGATTTCCTTCTTAAGCTATTGCAACAAACACATCTCAACTGGAAAATGCAAGAGACGACACCACAATCCATACTGACCCAAGAAATCCCCAAGATGTAGCTTTTCTCAACTCGTCAATTCCCAATTTTCTAGTCACTTCACGATCATCGATACCGTAATCAATCCTCGAATCCACTCCATCGAATACCACATAATCATAAATCTTGCAAACTAGTCGAATTAATCCTGGAGATAGGATCGTACCACACACTCTGCACGTTAGCATTCCCTTAACGCTTACCACTTCGAACTAAATGCTCTCTAAATCCGTTGTATCACACAACAGTATCACTAATACCCTTATGTATCCCACTGAATCATCCTTGCCCGAATTGCCTTACTTAGTTTCCAAAATGTATACCGAACTTAACTTAGTTAACCCATCATCGATCTACCATTTCAAGTATCCATGTTCACTAATCCCTTACTCAAATCCTTAACGTTACTAGTCCTCGAAGAATCACCTCTTACCTTAAATATCGAATTTGAATACCTCTAACCACTTGCACGACTACCCTTTTTTTATTCAATCCCCCAAGCCGAGTAATAACACACTAGTAGAGGAATCTAGCCAGTAACACAATGAATACAAAGTTCCCAACCTTAGTCTACCACTAATTTCTATTAGTCTATGATATAACCGAACATACAACCATCCATAAACTCTTAAGCCTACTCTACACTGTAGAAACGCAACCAAGATCTCACATCATAACTCTTATTTCGACGATTTCCTTGCTGCCCTTTACCTTCCAGATCCCGATCAACCTCATCGGTCCCTCTTTTACTGCACATCATGGTATATTGTTCCCATATTCCAAACACGACGCAAAACCCATATTACCTCCCTCAAGCTTTACGAACCTCAATCCCTTGAAACGGATAGCAAGATGTCTCATTGTAATCCTTTAATTTTCGCATTTCATTTCAAATCACTTTTTATCACTATCAACCAACAAACGATCAAATCCTCTCGGTCTTCTAAACTAATCATCTATTTAAGCCCGACAAACCATAAAATAAAATCACTGCTTCTCCTCCCATCTAAGTGGACACTCAGTAACTCCTCAAGTCATTAACTTATCTCATATGCCCATATTTGAAGTCATTTCCATCAGTCGTTTACTAACTCCTCAAAGCCTACAACCCAATCAAACTTACCGATCAAACGATGTGCCAATAGCATTCACTTAATAACCGAGTAGTCTTTTAACATCATCGTGCTTATACCAAGAATAACTTTTTGCACAAATCACAACCTTATCCCAACAACCATGCCAGATACCACCTTCCCAATCTCTCAAGAATTACTCATATCCAAGATATTCTAAGAAGTATTGCTTCACTACACACTTGCACAAAAGCTTCCTTCATATCCTTCTTGTCAATTTCTTTTATTTATTAACCGCGATCACAATACGTTGCACACATTCAATGGTCATCATCGAACTTACACTTGTTCTCACATACCGAAGTTTAATACTCTACCATTGCTGAATAATCGACCCGCCATTGGTTCACCCGTGTCACGCACACTATCATAAAGCCCTAACGAAGCTAAAGTCAAACCGATCATATCATCGAGCAACCCACCATTGTTAAGCCATAATTGCACTTTTTTACTTCCGAGCAACCCAGCGCTGAAACATGGAGACCCTGTAACCCTCTGAACTATTTTTCCATTTCTCACAAACTCTCATAATAAATGAGTCTAATCACGACTCCACACAGCAACCGAGTCTAATCGCGAATCCACACAATCGAAACCTCAAGCCATAACTAGAGACTGAACTTGATCACTTTCCCGAATCAGAATAACACATCTCGCACCCAACCACCACACGTCATAGATCAACCATTCGCATAAGAATTTAAGGATGAGTATTCACCCTCCGTAGGTGATTAATATAAGAAAGTTCAGATATCAATTGGGATCGACTAGATACCAATTTGAATAAAGTCGCACGAGAGAATTAAAGAATTCGAAGTTTCCTAAATGTCTTATAGCCTCTCGCAGATAAGTAAGAAGCTCATTGTACCGATCAACAAGACTCTACTAGACATGCTCTTGTATTATAGACCTGGTAACCTAGAGCTCTGATACCAACTTGTCACAACCCATTTTGGATAAGTCGTGCGGGCACTTACCTTTCCCACCTCGGTAAGAGAACCCCCAACCCAACATTAAGTAAAGACATAATAAATCAATCAAGCAAGCAAAAAAAAATAATTACGTAAGCCTCACAATAATATATAATAGAAATAGTGCAGAACAAATAAAAATACCCTGGTCTAAGTAGTAAAAGAGCATCTAATGAAATTTATACAAGTCTAGAATATAATAATACATTAATTTGTTTATGTCTCAGAGTAGAAATAGTAAGACATAAATAGGAAGAGTCTTAAAGGCAGCGTACGTCACGTGCTCGCCCTGGAAACTCAGTACTATCTTTGACGAAGACAATTAGCCACGGGAGACGGAGGAAGACCTAACCTGGTACTCTGCATTCATAAAAGAATACAACAAGTGCAGATCAGTACAAAACCACAGTACTGGTATGTATCATAGGCCGACCAAGTATAGCTAACATAATTCAGATAATAAAGCAAGATAGGCATATAAAACAACAAGTATAAGTCAAAAACATCGGAACCAAGTACACGTCATTGACTAAGTAGAGCATCTAAACCCAAATGTACCAAGTCTCAATATATCAACTTCGAAACCAACATCACAAGTAAAATACCAAATCATCTCAATATAAGCCATGACGCAATGCAATGCAACGCCATGAAAATGCTGTGTACACATATACAACGGAAAAAAATATCAAAATCTCGATAACACAACCCAAGGTGACTCGCGAAGTCTAAGTGCCACTCATCTCGGATCTTTGCCCAATAGACAGACTAGACCTCGGATCTTTGCCCACAGGGGATTCTCACCGGTACCACCCTGGGGCACCCGTGGAGTCCACGCGCTCACTCAATCTACGATTTCGGTACTATTATCGGATATCGGACTCTCACGTCACACTCATTTCAAAACCAAGCCTAACTCATCACAATGTTTTATTAAGTACCTATAGTATATCAACAGTATATCATGAGAGTGTGTACAATGCTTGTATCAACATCAATAATTAGATCAATATCACAAGTATCAATAATGGGCACGCCAATAATATATCAGTGTCGCAAGTACCAACATGGGTACACCAACAAAATCATGAAAGACTACACAAGTCATAAAGAACTCTATCCCCGTATCAACGTCAACCCATAAGATATTACGACATCACAATCAAGATGGAACAACAAATTCCAATATCTATTAACAACATGTGGCATCAAGCCAACACAACAGATCAATCAAGTCACAACACAACGGGGTGGCTAGCCCCAATCACGCAATAGGGCCCAACCTAACACAATATCCAACCCAACTTCATATCCAAAGGTTTACATGCTTTCTCCAACAATATAATCTAAATATATGCTTCGCTATACGAAGTCTCACCAAGGGTAAGCCATAACCTACCTGGATGGCCGAACAACAAACATCAACAAATCGCTCTTTTGCCTTGACTTTCCGCTGAGCCTCAATATCAAGGAAGTCTAGGAATATTCGAAATTTAGATTAGAAATCATGAAGAATGATACTAATATTGCTATCATTCAATTTAGGTCAATTCAACCCTAGAATTTTGGGAAACGGGGCCCAGAAGGTCAAAACGGGAAATTTAGGAGTAAAATATCAAATTAAACACTAGGTGATCATAACCCCACAACTAATTGCTAAATTAACTCATGGGTTCACCTAATTTCGAGATTCAAGCAAAATCCCTAATTTTGGGTATAAACCATAACTCTTTGATTCAAGAATTCAACACTAATAATGGAAGGTAAATGATTAACAACCTTAGATTCATCAAAATCTAGCATAAACCCCAACAATTTCATCGTTAATAAGCCTAGAGAGAATATTCATTAACTCCACTTTTATCTTCCATTACTAAGGTATTGCTAAGGAAAGAGGAATCTATGATGATTAGGAACAAGGAATTAGTAAAGAGATTAGCAAGACTTACCACCAAGAGTTTTCTTTAATAATCTTCTAAAACATTCCCCCAAGAGCTCAATTTTCGAAATGGGAATAAATGATAGACTAAGGGCTTATTTAATACTCACTTAATGAAATAACAGGCCCAATACCTCCACGGTGGCATCGGGGCCGCTACAGCGCCACCGCCCAAGCATCCTATAGGAACGTCGAGGCGGACTGGGAAGAAATGGGTTTGGCCGCCCCAGCGGTGATCCCACCGCAACAGCAGTGCCGCTGGGAAGACACTAGTGCCACTACGGCGGACACCAGGTACCAGAACACAATAATTTTTATAAGTCTCAATCGAAATCCCGAATCACTCCCGAAGCCATCTGCTCACATACCACAAACATAGACACACGTAAAAATATGCTACGAACGTGCTCGTGGCCTCAGAATTTTCATCGGAGGTCTCCTTGACCGAGTCAACCCCCGATACCTCATTACCAACTCCCCAACCCAAGTCTCAAAATACATACGAGTGCATTGGGAACCGAACTAGATATACACACAAGTTCTAAACGACCATCCGGACTACTTAGAATTGACGGATTTCCAAAAAGGTCCGTTTACCCAAAAGTCAACTTTGAGTCAACTCTTTTTGCTTAAAGCTCATATTTCACAAAAAGTCACCCGAATCAAGTCTAGATACCTCGAGAAGCATGTCACCAGTCCCCTTGGGTTAAAAGGGAGCTAACCAAGCTCGGGAAAGGGTCAAAAGGGTCGGAAATGTAATAATGATAAAACGGGTCGTTACTCAACCATACCGTTCCCATAATGAAGATACATTATATTTGATCTTGTGCTACAATCATACCGATGGATTTGTCCAATTTTCATCTTAGATTGTGAACATAAACTTTATACTTATAAAAACCGATGATTTAATCATCCGTGTATAAGCTACACTCTATACACTAAATCATCTACTATATAATTAAAGGACATACATACTAGCACATAATCTATTTAACTCTTTTTTAAAAAGTGAATAAATAATTGTTCTATTATAAATACTATATCCAAACACATGGTTAATAGTATATATCCCAACAGTAGTGTGGTTGTGATTGATTCAGATTTGTTCTTACAAATATATGAGATTGTTCTGAATCTTTTAACTACTCAGTTAAAATGTACAAGTTCTAATGCACTGTCTCTGGTTGTTCACATTAATTGTTGGGTGATCAAAGTGTTAGTCATTCAACGTGGCTTAAAAAAAGAGCACAAAACTGAAAACGGCGAGGGTATTCGTTGGCAGCTCATTTTTGTTGACGAAGAGGTAACATTATTGTAATCATGTGTTATACTCATTAGTTTATATGTAGCCTCCTATTGTGACTCTATGCTTATACGTCTTGCCACAGGGAACAAAAATACAAACTACTCTTTTCAACAAAGATGTTCACACATGGAATAAATGTTTACACTAAATCGAAGCTGCTACATTATAAATGGAAAGGCAAACACTGCTAAACAGAAGTTCTTATCTGTGCGTAAGGACCTCGAAGTAGCGTTTAATAACAACAGAAAGGTGGTCGAGTGCAACAGTCAGTTTATGACTCAATAGTTCTCGAATGGTTTTATTTCCTTCGAAGAAGTCGAAAAGATCTCTACTGGTACTTTCTTTGGTAAATTCCTGCATGTGTTTATTGTGTGTTGCTCAAGTAAAATAAATCAGTATTTAATTAACCATATTTCTGTAGATGTGGTTTGTATTTTAGTTAGAGTAAAAGCACTAAATGGAGATGGACGAACCAAAAGGCGAGAAGTCATAGTTACAAACGAAAGGTTAGTTAATAATTACTTTTCATCTGTCAAATGAACTTTATTACATGAATATGCAATAACTTTTAAGAAACTCGATTTTATATATATAGGTATGATCGGAAAATAATGACTTTGTGGGGAGACTTAGCTGAAATTGACGGAGAATTGTTAGAGAACCTTGAAAATGCCAAACCTGTGCTTGCTTTTTGTGATGTTAAATGCTCTTTTTACTAAGGTATAATTACACCTGCATTACATATTTGTAT